>NC_069734.1:16331696-16664196 GCF_027358585.1 Pangasianodon hypophthalmus
CCCCACACATATTACAATTCCTTTGAATTTAGCATTGTAAAATGAACAGAAGCTGTTGATTCTTGTGTGGTATTTTTTGTGAGTGTCAAGATCAGATGTTCTGGGGATTCCTCCGGGTGAAATATAATGTAATTTGCGTCAGTTGTGGTAACATTACTATGTAGACAAAACAGCATATAACAAGAAAGAATGTTGTGTAATGTGAGTCAGGTAGTGTGCACTTGAGTTAAGGAACATGGTGGCATCTTAAAAGCTCCAGAAAAATTCACCAAACCCACAGTCCAGATTAGGTGTGTGTGTGTGTGTGTGTGTGTGTGTGTGTGTGTGTGTGTACACCTGACCTGCCTTATCTACTGTTGTTTTAGTTACGGGACATTGCATTCACCTCTTTATGGCCTTTCTCCTTCATCCCTATTTTTCCTCCACTATTGTCTCAGCTCACTTTTTCCTCACATCACCTCTCTCCAATGGCTAAGTGTCTGTGGAGCTTCCTGTCTGGACCAAAGCGGACTGATTAAAGGTTCACTCATCCAAAATGGAGAAAGGGAGGGAGGAAGGGAGGATGGATGGATGGATAGATGGATGGATGGTGAAAGAAACCTACCCTGACACCCACTCCCTCTTCATTCCCCAGTTAGTCATTAGTCTGCTGGGGCTATTTATGATGTAAATGCCATCTCAGCTATTAACTCCCTCTCCCTCCTCCCTACAGAGACACTGTTAGCTGTTAGTCATAGTAATGGGTAACCGGGATTGCCAATTTCAATGAGACAAAATTGGTCGCCCTGGTCGACAGTCAAAATATAGTTTTATCCCTGTATTGCATGTATGTATGTGTCCTCGGTTATTTGATTTACCATACCACCTCCTGTCAGGTTGAACCAGTTTGGCCATTCTCCTTAGACCTCTCTGATCAACAAACAGAACTGCCGCTAACTGGATTGTTTTTTGCACCATTCTGTATAAACTCTAGAAATTGTTGTGTGTGAAAATCAGCAGTTTCAGAAATACTCAAACCAGCCTATCAGACACCAGCAACCAAGCCACGGTCAAAGTCACAGAGATCATATTTTTACCCCATTCTGATGTTTGATGTGAACATTGAGTCTCACATAGTATCTGAATGATTTTCTGCATTGCGCTGCTGCCACTTGATTATCTGATCAGATGAACCAGCAGATCTACAGGTGTTCCTATTAAAGTGGCAGGCATGTATGTTTCCTGGTGTAGCGAATAAACTCACAGCGAAGTTAGCCCAGTTCTTAGAAATGCTCTTGTCGCTGGGATAGTACCATGTACCAAGTGTACATCTTTGGTACATTTAGTATGTATTTATACCTTTAAAAATAATTTAATGTACATAATTGGAGCTTAAAAAGACATTAAAGCTTTAACTAAAAGCTAATTAAAGGAACAGAACATCACATGCACTTTCCCAGGTAAAAGATGCATACTAAAGGTACAAAAGATCTACTTTTAATGGTACCACTTCAGCACCTCAGAATGAACAACATACTGAATCTTGAGGCATAAGGAAAAGTACAGTTTGGGACTTTTATTTCTGATATTATAATGCCAGTAATTCACACAGGTTCTAGATATTTAGCTAGAGATTTCTGTTCACACTGAAGATGGGTTTAATTGGGGGGGGGGTTAAGTCTTAATTAGGGGGTGGCTTCAAGTGCGTGAACGTTACAGGTGGACCCTGCGCGAGGCTGCGGGAGCGCGCGCGCGCGTTAAGGGAGCGCGCCTCCGTCACTTTTTTTTTTTTTTTTTTTTTTTTTTTTTTTTTATTTGGAGCCACGAAGCGTTCAGAGTTCATTCACGACCAGACGGAGCTCGGTGAGCGCGCGCTGCACGGGAAACCCCCCAAAAACAAACAGCATACACGCGCTCACACCTCTGCGACACACTTTTGGATTACATCAAGGGAGGAAGACGCTCTTTATTACCGAAAGGATTCCTGTTCAGTCTTTTTTTTTTTTTTTTTTTTATTTTATTGTTGTTGTTTTATTGTTGTTGTTGTTTTAAATCACGTTGACGGCGCGTGCACGATGCAGCGCAGATAAAGGAGAAGGCTTCTTTATTTCTGATCACTTGGAACGCGATGATCGAGTCGATCGCGTTTCGGGGATCTCGAGTCTTCGCCAGCGACCGTGTGTGCGGTCCGTTCCTCCATGGGAAGCAGTGAAAGCGCGCGAGAGCGGAGATGAGAGCCGCGCTCTGCTGCCTCCTCGCGTGCTGCTGCTGCTGCTGCTGCTGCTTCTCCGTGCCGCACGCCGCCGCCGCCGCCGCAACCGGGGTGAGCACGCGCTTCCACACCGCACACGCCACCTGCGCGCGAACCTTACCATGACGCGCGTTCCGATTATGACGCTCGTAACTTGGAACGTGCGCGCGCGCGTGCGTGCTGACTAGGTACACGCATAGGTTCCTCGTTTTCTGTAGAACTTTACCACAGATGAAATAATCCTTTCAAAACGTAGAACAGGTGATGAATCTCAGAACCCTTTATGCATAAATATGCATACAATTCCTAGAAAGGTCGAACTGGTGACTATTTAAAGAACCCTTTTCCTCTGAGTGTATAACTGTATACAATTCTATACCTGCTATACCTACTATATGGCTCCATAGAGTGTAGTTTAGTAGGCTAATGATTAATAAGGCTTATCTAGTACCAATAAGTCAACATATGCATGCAGACTATAGTTTAGAAAGCTTAGAGTATTATCAAGTACTAATAATCTACTATATATGTGTAGACCATAGGTTAGTAGTATAATAATACTTCCTAGTACTAATAATATAATATATATGTGTAGACCATAGGTTAGTAGTATAATAATATTTAACTAGTACTAATAATCAACTATATATGTGTAGATCATAGTTTAGTAGTATAATAATACTGACCTAGTACTAATAATCAACTGTAAGTGTGTAGACCATAGTTTAGTAGTATAATAATACTTATCTAGTACTAATAATCTAATATATATGTGTAGACCAAGGTTCAGCAGTCTAACAGTACTTATGTAGTACTCATAATCTACTAAATGTGTGTAGACCATAGTTCAGCAGTCTAGTAGTACTTATTTAGTATTAATAACCTACTGTAAGTGTGTAAACCATAGTTCTTCATTCTAATCATACTTATTTACTACTCATAATCTACTAAATGTGTGTAGAACATAGTTCAGCAGTCTAGTAGTACTTATTTAGTATTAAAAACCTACTGTAAGTGTGTAGACCCTAATTGTCTAGTGTTTGCAGCTTCCAATATGTGTATTCTGTACTTTAGTAGGCTAATAGTACTTAGCTAGTACCAGTAACCTACTATCTGTGTGTAGACCATACTTTAGTAGGCAAATACTACTTACCTACTGCTAATAATGTAGTACATGCCCACAGGTTGTTAGGCTAACAGTATTCATGCAGTACTAATAACCTACAGTATGCGTGTAGACCAGAGTTTATTAGGCTAAAAGTGTTTATGTAGTACTGATAACCTACTATGTGTGTAGACTCTATTTTAGTAAGCTAATAGTAATATGTGCATATCTACTTTTCCTTAAGTGAAAGGTTTGTGTACCTCTTTCACTACAAGACATGACTAATGTCAGGTTAGTTTCCATGCAGCACAGGTAGGCACTGATGAGTCGTTTCATTTTGTCCAGAAACACCCAGACAATTACCCATGTTTTGGTTAAGTATGAAAAGTAACAGTCAGTGCTTTGGGGTTTTTCCACTTGCCATTCACTCAGGCTTAAAATAGGCAGTTTATTACCTTAGCAAAGTACTGAAATGTGGCGGTGTCTAAAAGTCTCCTTGGTAATGAAGTAAAAGTTTTCCAAAAGTATAAATAATCCAGAGAAGTACATATGCTCCAAAATGGTACTCAAGTACTGCAATTGAGCACATTTACACAAATGTGTCATTTGATTCACAGAGACTCCCATTTTAGCCTAAACACTTTTACATTTCGCTTATTTATAAAGACTCTGGACTTTATGGTAGAAACTAAGTCTGTGTGCTGTCAGTGAGTCTCCATGCTAATTTAACAACATTGCTTTTCAAGGAGGCGTCGATTCCTCAAGAGCTAATTGAGAGGCTGTCCAACAGTGAGATCCGCACCATGAGTGACCTCCAGCGACTTCTGGAGTTACACTCTGCAGGTACTCCACATTATGTTTCTTCTGCAAACTGCAAACTTTGTTCTAAATCAGTAGATATTGAGAGTCTGACCTCATACTGGAATCTAGGGGATGACATCACACATTAGCTATGGGAATTTTTGGCTGCGCTCCATTTTGGGTACTTGGTTTCTGACTAGGGCACTTAGCTAGTGCATTGAGTTCTGTCTACTGTTGCTATCGTATTCTAAATTGTTAGTATACCTTTGTAATACACACATGCTCCATGCTGCGTACACAAAAGTCTGCTTTTGCTAGTATGTGCTTTTGTTATTACTTTGATTTTGTTTTCCCCGCCCTTTTCTTGTTCTTTGGTTTCTTGAATTGTCTATATCACCCGAGTCACCTGTGTTATATAATCCTGCAATGTATATATTTTTGTGTGTTCTTGTTACTCGCAAGCTACGTTATTCACAAGTGTATCTTTGTTCTGTGTTATTCGTCCATTCTTTAATTAAATCCTTTGTGCATGTGTACACAGTGTTTTGTGTACTTAGCTTTTTCTGAGCCTTCAATTCAATTCAATTCAGTTTTATTTGTATAGCGCTTTTAACAATGGATGTTGACACAAAGCAGCTTTACAGAAATATATAAATTCAGGATATACATTTTAAATGTATAAATTTATCCCTTGACAGCCACATTTACATTCATGTCTGGAAACACAAGTTACACTTCCGCTCATCTGTTTTTATCTATATAAACCCAAATATCATTGAGGCCTGTACTATTACTGAGGCCTGTACTGTTACTGAGGCCTGTACTGTTACTGAAACGTAAGTAAATAATAAATTATTAGCTAATTAATGAACAAGCTATCCAGTCTGCTAGCCAGATTTGTCCCATAGTGTCAGTGTGCGTTTGAATTGTAGCTGTTTTAATTGGGTTCAAATGCAAATAGACCATGTTCTAGGATGTACTAGCCAGTGTAGCAGTATGCAGAATGTGAGTCTTCAAGAAGGACTTGCTCCTAATCTAGCTCCATGTTCAAAAGTTCACATAACTGTGCAGTTGTGTTGATGCCAAGCCCCTCAAGGACTGTTGCCCAGAGACGGGCACTTCTGTCTTGTCTCTCAAGGCGCCGCGAGTACTGCCTGCGTGTGAACTTGTTTGACGGATGTCACTGTTTTGGCCGGTCCTCTGTTGTCGTCCTAGATTAGTCAGTGTCGGAGAAAGAAAGCGTGACGACAGGACAAAACAAAGAAGTGATTTAAAGTCACAAAATGCAGTCTGACCTTTGGCAATGGTTGATGAGGCAAGAATTCCTGAACTTAGCTACAGCTTGGGGAAGTGAAGTCCTATCAGGTTTGTGTTGATGGTAAAACGATAAATCAAAAGTACTAGCAGGGATATAGTATTTTGTGATGGTGTTGCTTGTGTTACCAGGACAGTTGCTCAGATTTGGTGTATCCAACAAGCAATTGCAAGAGTGTTTCTGTCAGAAGAGAAGTAAATGGTTTTACTGGAGAAGGATAATGATGGTGCACGCCAAAATTGCAGAGCCTAAATCCCCAGTTGTCATTAACTATCACTCACAGCAGGATAGCACATTGGAGAAACCAAAAGAAGGTAGTGTATTGTTTGCTTGAGAACCTTTAAAGAATCAGAAACAAGGACTTTCCATTATCAGTGACTATGGACACTTCAACAGTGATGTGCAGCACTGATATCAGTTAACATTCCTAATAGTTTCAGTGATACCAG
Source organism: Pangasianodon hypophthalmus (assembly GCF_027358585.1). NCBI lineage: Eukaryota > Metazoa > Chordata > Actinopteri > Siluriformes > Pangasiidae > Pangasianodon > Pangasianodon hypophthalmus. Next base: position 16,337,597 of record NC_069734.1, read on the forward strand.
TGAAGCTAGGAAATGTGGGGAATTAGAAATTAGACTCTCATAACTTCTTGAAGAGTGAAGATCAGACCAGTTCCATGTCTTGAGCAATTTTCTTGCACAGTTGATAAAGAACTTCCAATAAAAACCTTCTGCTTCACAAAAAAATGTTTCTGTACCAATCAGGAACCTTTAGTTAGTGCTAAAGAGAAGCAGTTCAGATCTTCAGGAGCATCTGATAAAGAAAAGTGCAAAGGAGCTCCATCAAGACCGGTGTCTCTGCTCAGATTTCCCCTGTGGATGCGTAATTGAAATGCAAACGACTGCATGTTTAGCGCTGCTGCAGCTCGAGGGAGGTCAAGAGACTCTCTCCATTATGGCGTTGTCATGCAGCCTTTATGAGCTTAGCAGGGCTGAATGCCAGCACTGTAATGTATTATTCATGTTGGAGTCCTAGCGGGCGTGTGTGTCTGTGAGATTGCCTCAGGGAGTGTGTTTCTGGAGTCTGCTAATGAGTGTGTGAAAGGCTCAGCTAGTGTGCAGGGTACAGCTCAGAGTACTGAATCGAAGCTACCCTCCCCTTACCATGCTGGGGCGGTTCCCGGGAGGCGACAACAGGGGCGTCCAACCCCCCGCTCCGGAGTGGACCTGCCGGTTGGATGTGTGATGGTGCTTATTTACCAGACTTGCTCTTCTGGGCTCCTTTTACACGCATGAAGTAAGGCAGATAAAGTTTCCAGTGAAGAATCTCCACACAGAGGGTGATGTTAAACTCCATTTGGACCCAGTCAGTCAAAGTCGCCACCGTGGTGGCACTGGAATTCCATTGAGCTCCATTCACGGCATCTGCTCGTCTCTGGAAATAGACGACCATCGTATTTTAGTCTGGCTGTCTCAGTGGCTATAAGAACTGACACCTTTCAGTGACACATTTCTAGTTTAATTCTAACTCTTACTTGATGTCTGTGAGCACCAGGGTGCTACATAAGCTCCTCAAACATTCATAATCTCTTCAGTCAAGCTCAACAAATACTCCAAACAAGCCCCAAATATTTAAATGACACACAATGACTTGTAGTGTATGGTAGCCTAAAATACTCTCTGCTATAAAGTATTTAAATTTCATTATTATTACTATTATTAGTATTATTAGTATTATTATTAAAAATGCTCCTAACACACAGATTTAATCACTTTCATCTCTTAATGACTTAATCAAGTATTGTGGCCTTAATGCCATGCATTATTGTCCTGACTACTTTCAGTAAAAAAGGACATTTCATTCAAAAATACATTTTTTATTGTATTAGTTATGAATGATAATCTATTTTTTTTTTTTTTTTTTTTTTTTTTTACAGAATTCTTATTTGACAAAAATGTGTGATGGTTATTCAATAATATAATGATTTATACTGCAGCACTGTTAAATTCTCTATTCTAATTGGTCAGAAGTTGTTGTAATCCATTACAGTTTCTATAGTAACAGCACACCGTGTCATGTTTTATACCTGACATATATAATTCTTATATTAACATGTAACTTGTAACTTAATATAACAGTGACATACATAAAAGACCAAAAATTGTTCATGTCTCACAAAAGATTCATTAGGGTTTATATTTATCCAATTTAACAACGTAGATCCAACCGAACCAACCGTTTTTTTTAATACGAAGAACTTCTATTTATTTTTTTAATTCCTTAAAGAATTAGCATATGAACAACCACATGAAAGAGAAAAACATCGTAACAAGCAGGTTCAGAGATAAAGTAGACCTCAGCAGTTTCAAATCAAATACTCATAAGCAAATTAAGGGGAATTAAACTATAAACAGTTTATAGGTTTATAACTTTACAGCTGTGACTTTTGCACTCTTCTAAATACCGAAGTCTCTGTTGTGCGATAACAAGCGTCGTGAAGTCAGGCGTTCCCTTCTAAAATAGCATACAGTTAGCATAAACTGTCTATGTCAGGGTAGCGATGAGAGAATATTAAATATGAATTACTCCATACCTTTCAAATGAAAGTTTAATTGGTTTTGATTTAAAGTATTAAATTTATTAATCTTCCACAGTACCATGTTCTATAAGCCTACGTAACCGCGTGCCAGCTGTTGCCCAGGCCTGTTTTCATGTGTCTGATACATATCTAATTGTTGTCAAGTCTAGACATGCGTAATATGATCTTTTATGACTGCGAGCTTATTCATGTGGTTTTTGGTCGACAATAAAAAGCTAGAAGCTCGTCAAAGTGCACTAATCATATGTCCTCAGGTTACAAAAACATAAACTCGTATCTGATTTAAATGTGCTGTCTGATCATGGCCTTAAGCCAGAGTCTACATGATGTGGGCGTGGCTGTAATGACAAGTGGTGTACCTGATAAAGGCTATAAAGGTGCTCTAATTAGCGACTAAACAGAATCTACAAAAAAACGTTTACTGAGTGTTCAAATCGTACATTTTTTTTGTCACAATGCTTTTGGGAAACCGGGTCCTGATTGGTCGATTTACAGGGACACTGATTGCGTTCTGTTGTTCTGATTGGTGCAGAGAATGAGGTGGTTCAGGAGACTAAATGGCGCTACAGCAAAGAACATCTCGACCACAACGGCAACCTCAAGAGCTCACACACACGCCCAAGACACAAGAGGAGCATTGGTAAGACACACTCACTCACACACACATGGAGCCTAATAGGTAGAGATTCCATACGTGTCAGTGATCATGCTGCAGCCTGTCAGAGTCTGAACTGAATAACCTCCTTAGATAAGCACCGAATCTGTTAGATTAGAGTAGGTGTGCGGAGTGTGTTGATTCAGCTGTGTGTTTGTGTAGCGGTATGAGTCATGTGTGTTGTCTGTCTCTCGTAAATACTATGATATTAGTGTATGTGTGGAATGTCATTTCACACACACCTTCTTTTCACAAATCACAGACCCCCTCACTTCCGATTTATTTTTCTAATCCAAATATTCAAATATTACGCTCATTATTTAAATGTGTAAAATATTCTTTTGGCTTTATTGGAACAGTTGAGTTTGTTTTTCCTGATCTTTCCTCTGACACATTGTATTCAAATTTAATTAGAATCGAAATGACATTGTTTATAAGCCTACTTATGCGTGATGTATTAGGGTTTGATGCACGTGAGTGGTTGAACAGGCTAATAACTCAATAATAAATATAATAACTTTGATAACAGTGGGTTGTGATTTCCACCACTGTAACTAAACTGTGGACCCCTCTGGATATTCTTCACAGAGCGCACTTTGAGAGCCCCAGCCTCCCATATGTTAGTGTAGGCATGTATATGGACAGTTTGCGTATCAGTTTGCTCATCTGCGTGTGTGTGTGTGTAGAGGAAGCAGTCCCAGCCGTGTGCAAGACTCGGACGGAGGTGTACGAGATCCCGCGCTCTCAGGTGGACCCTACAGCGGCGAATTTCCTCATCTGGCCACCATGCGTAGAGGTGACGCGGTGCTCGGGCTGCTGCAACACCGGCGCCATGCGCTGCCATGCTACCAAAAAACAACACCGGAATGTCAAGGTAAGGAACAACACACACACACAAACTCTCTCTCTCTCACACACACACACACACACACACACACACACACACATCTAACCAAAGCACTACCTTGCATACACACACACACACACACACACACACACCAAACTACACTGGAGGTACAAAGGTGAGCACTCTCCTGTGTGCACACGCCCACTATATACTTGTAGAGAACAGATAACAGCATACTTTATTATCTTCCCTCCTCATTATTTCTCTTCTCTTCTTTCCTTTGCTCTCGTTCTCCAAGCGCTATTCAGACACAAACAGCTGCACAGTGCTCAGTTTACCAGCGCATAAAGAAACGCGCATACACCCACTGCTCTGTGTCTTATCCGAGAGCTCGTTTTCTGGTGAAGGTGAGGCCAGCTAAACTGTGTTAGCAGATAAAGGAAGAACCTGACACGCTATTACACGAGCGATGGACAAAAGAGAGAGATAGCTATCATCTTCTTACAACATACACTCACTTTCTCTTTCTCTATGCTTTACACTGGCTATTGTTATAATCCAAACTCCAGCAGTGTAGAATGGTTTTATACCTTTGTTCTGTTTTGGACTGTTAAAAAGCCTTTACATTGGCTACATAAATCATAGGAAACAGTTGCCGTATTTCTGCTAGTTCTACTTCAAACACTGACAGAGGTAGCTTGGATACAGTACAGATTTAACTCTGGAAGAATTAGCTTGGATACACTTCTGATGCTTATTCTCCTTTTAACAGATCCTGAAATAAAGTACTCATGCTAGTTCTCTTTTTAACTTGGACAGAAGTAGCTTGGATACTGTACTTCTCCATTTAACAAAGGCAGAATTAGCTTGGGCTAAATAATGTTGCTAGTTCTCCTTTTAACACTGACAGAGTTAGCTTGGATACAGTACTGTTGCTAATTCTCCTTTCAACATTGACAGAGTTAGCTTGGATACACTACTGATGCTAATTCTTCTTGTAACACTGACAGAGTTTACTTTGACACAGTAGTATTGGTAGTTCTCTTTTCAGCACTGACAGATTGGTGGTACACAGACCTGATTCTAGTTCTTTTATTAACACTGACAGAATTAGCTTCGATACTGTATTTCTTCATTTAACAAAGGCAGAATTAGCTTGGGCTAAATAATGTTGCTAGTTCTCCTTTTAACACTGACAGAGTTAGCTTGGATACAGTACTTCTGCTAATTCTCCTTTCAACATTGGCAGAATTTACTTTGACACAGTAGTATTGCTAGTTATTCTTTCAACACTGACAGAGTTAGCTTGGATGCCATACTGATGCTAGTTCTCTTTTTAACATGGACATAAATAGCATTGGATACTGATACTGTATTGTCAATAGTTCTCCTTTTAACATGGACAGAACTAGCTGGGATACATTATTGTTGATAATTCTACTTTGAGTGTAGGCAGAATAATTTTGGTTACTCGTGCTAGTTCTTTTAATAGTCACTTAAATAGCATGGTTACAATATTGATGCTAGTTTCTACAAAGAGACAGAAGTAGCTTGGCTACAGTACTGATGCTAGTCCTTATTTTACTAGAGATGGAATTTGTTTGGTTGTAGTAATAGTGCTAACTCTCTTTTCAATAGAGGTAGAGGTAGCTTGGTTACAGGATTGTTGCTTGTTAGCCAACTAATGTTAATTTTAGTTTAGCAGAACGTTACGGTTCTGACATTTTCTTCCAAGAATATTCAATCTGTAAAGTTTTTGGGTTGTTCCGAGAACCTTTTTTACACAGTAATTATTTGTAAACATTCGTACTGCAACATTTTTGGTTGTAGGAACTAATGCTGTTTTATGGCAAACTTGTAAGGTTGTATGAGCAACATTGCAGGAATTTCAGTTATTTCTTGGATATTAGTTTGGTCGCAATAGTGTCACTGTCTGTCTGTGAAGTAAAGGCAGATTGAAGAGTACACAACTAGCATCAGTACATCCTGGCTAATTGTGTCTCTGTTCAAAGGAGAAGTAGCATTAGTATTGCAACCCAGTACATTCAGTTTCTCTTAATTGGAACCAGCATCAGATTTGTAACCAAATTAAAGTTGCTTAAGTTAAAAGCAGACGTAGAGTCATTACTGTAACCAGAGCAGACAGCAGCTTAAATAGTTTGGTTACAATTTTGATGCTAGTTCTATAAAGAGACAGAAGTAGCTTAACTACAGTACTGATGCTAGTTCCAATCTAAAAAATCTAATTAAAGTTGCTTAAGGTAAAAGGAGAACTAGTGTCAGTACTGTAACCTGAATAAAATTAGTTGGGTTATAGTTTTACTTTAGTTATAATACAGATGCTAGTTGTCCTTTAATAGAGACAGAATTTGCTAGTTTATATTAGTCACCAGTGATGGTCATTCTGCTTTGCACAGTCTCACAATATATTCACATGGTAACAGTAATGATAGTTGCATTGCTTTCGACAGCCACTCAGGGCTTGAGTTTGACTGCAGTGTTAGAGCTAAGCCTTTTTTAATAGCAACCGAATTAGTATGTTTACATTTATTGTAATTGATTACACTGCTTTCAACAAGCACTCGAAGCCTGAGTTTGCTTACAGTCCTGACAGGAGTGCTTCTCTTGGCTGTCGACGTGTTGACGCTTGTTCCTCGGCTTGTACTACTGTACAAACGCTTTTAAACTCAAGTGGAAAAGGCTTTATATGTCTGGCAGAGGAAGGGAGGAACGCGAGGATTTCATGGCTGCTGAACTTACTGGGTTTCAGGCCAAAACTTCCCCTCGGGAGCGTTCAATAGCGTTAACCTCGCTTGAACCGCGGGGCCTGTCTGTCTCTTTCTGTGTTTTCCAGAGCTGTTCTCCAGTTATGTGTGTGTGTGTGTGTTGAGACATGAATGGAGTTCTGTATAATCAGGCCTTCAGGGGGTTGGCGCAAGCAGTTCAGGAGTGCTTCAGTATATGGTGTGTATGTGTGTGTGTGTGTGTGTGTGTGTGTGTGTGTGTGTGTGTGTGTGTTTATAGAGAGAAAACTCACTCGAGATAGATCATGCTGCACACCATGTGCTTTTCTCACCTGGACTTACCTCTCTCCAACCCCACAGATAAATAGGTGTGTGTGTGTGTGTGTGTGTGTGTGTGTGTGTGTATAAACTCTTCACATAGCTTTGATACTTACATTCTCTTTCTCTTTCTCTCTCTCTCTCTCTCTCTCTCTCTCTCTCTCTCTCCCTCCGTCTCAGGTGGCTAAGATCGAGTATGTGCGTCGCAAACCGAAGCTGCGGGAGGTGCAGGTGCAGCTGGAGGATCATCTGGAGTGCGTGTGCGTGTCCAAACACCACACAGAGTCCCGCTTACACACAGGTACACAAACACACCCATGCGCACCATTTGCTTCACCCCTTTAAGCTTGTTTGGTTCCTCAAGTTACGCAAAACATCAAGTCATTCTGTATTGTTGGTCTGCCACTTCTGCACCCTCGTTAAGACTTTGAATATACTCCAGTCTGTCTTTCCTTCTCTTCCCCATTTCCCACCATCCCTCCATTCGCAGGCCACTCTAGGGCGAGAGCTAAAAAGAGGAAAAGGATACAGGAAAAGTCGGAAAAAAAAACAGAAAAAATGTACACAGTCGGTTCTTAGTCTAACATTGCCGCTGGACTGAGTTGGCAGGTAGGAGTTGAGCAGCCGGGCAGCTCAATCGATTTACCAATCAACCAATCAGCGTCCTGATCAGCCACTCAGGTGGAGGGAATGTTCTGCCATGCTGATGGGTTTCATCCGTAACTCGTAATATAAAGATCAATGAATGAGGTGGTTTAATGAGAGAATTTCTAATCTGTGATCACTAATGACACTGGTAAACTAATAAATACTGAGTGCGAGGAGGAAGAATCATGGCGTTTTCACACTTGAGTCCACACCTAAGACCGATTCTGGGTTCGTTTGGGGGTGGGGCTCATAAGCTCAGGTTTGCTTTCACATAAAAGAATTCTTTGTGCAAAAACAGCATTTTGTGATGTTCTCAGTGCAAGTGATCACACCACAAAGCTACAAATTTACAAACAAATCCACGATTTTTTGTTTTATTTGTTTTAAATGCCGTAACAACGTTTTCGCCGCGAAAACCCAGGACCTTTCACAGTCTCGTAAACAGATTTCACTCTCCACCAAATGTGGAGAGCAAGCAGGGTTTTCTTTGGTCTCAAAAAAAAATCTCAAGTGTGAAAATGAATGTTCCAGCATCATTAATTAATGCTTAATTTACATGTGTGTTTGAGTGGGGCAATCATTCGCCATGCCCCCATGAAAAACTAAAACGCTAAACAATTTCATTTCACTACTGAGGTTAACATTAAAGTCTAGATCAAAGACAAACACAGTAATATACGACTCTGTGTGTTTCTGTTTGACTTCACAGATGTACGGTGAATCTGACTGGATCAACTTGGAGAGTGTGTGGTGATAAAGAAGGGCCAGCCATCTTGTCCAATCAAAATCTTTGGTTCCATCTGACATCCAGCAAAAAGGCAGCCCCAAGCAAACAATCACCGCAATCCACTCACCTGGCCTGGATTAAGCTAAACGGACCGTTGTTGAGCTTTCAGACTTTTGGACTGGATGTCTCTTGAACTTTTTGATTAAAAAAAAGTGAGACAAAAACACACAAAGGAAGCAAATTTGCCTCATGGATGGATTTTTTTTTTTGTCAAAACTATAAAGACTGCAAATTTTCCTCGGCTTCAGCATGGAGTCTGAATGCTCATAACGGACGGTCCCGGCTTGGATCTTGGATCTACCATGTAATGGACAGACACAACTATTCACTTCTATAGCAAGATTCCTTTCTTCCAGCAAACACTTTTTTCAGTATACACTCTTATTTTTGTAGCCCCATTTTCTATTGAGATTCATATGCTGTATGTACAGTAGAAAAACAGCCTTCAATAGCCTTTAATAAACTATTTATAAGTGCATTGATGTTTTTTTTATAGCTAGGTTCAGTGATATTACTATAAAATATTTGCCTTTAAATGATATTGCTGTAATTCAGTGCTGATCTTAGTGTCCCTCTGTCAGGCCTTGAAAATATCTCTCTGTAAGTCAGTCCTCATCGGGAAGTCATTATGTAAGGAACGAATCACTTCAGGGTGTGCTGTTTCAGGAAAATAATCACCGTTGAGGTGGTGTGATGCAAAGCAGATGCAAAGCGGAGTTACCATTACCACTAATGTGATTGTTTTCCTACATCTCACAGTGATTTCTTCCTCTTGCACAAAATTGCCAGTGCTAACAATATTTTACTTATTAAATAACAACACATCATACTTTTTTAAAAATCCGTTTATAGTTTAATTTAATGTTGTGGAACATCTGCGAAACAAGTTAGTGCCTGCTATCACTTACGTAATAGCAGCTATAAACAGTCGTTTCCTCACCAGCCTGTCTTTTATTGTATCTTTCAGTTAATAAGACAAAAGAACGCAGCTTGCCATACTAGACTATGTTGAACTCTGTCCTGAAGACCTTTCTTCTGACTGTTACAAAGCACTGACACTGGAGACTCCTTTCATAAATGGCAAATAAACATCTCCTTATGGAAAGCTTCATCATCAATAAGTACATACTTATTGTACTAAATGTGTTTAAAAAGTTTCCACAATACAAGTTCCTTTTAATTATTTGTTACTACAGAAACAACGAGTGCTTTAGTGTGAACCAGTGATTAGCCTTATGGTGTACTATTACAGAAAATGAGTCAACACCTTCTGACCAATCAAAATTGAGAATTCAATGGCATGGTAGAACAAATATCAATATTTAGTGCTGAAACTTTTTATTAAGGTTCCTAGGAAGTTTTTGTTTGTATTATCAACGCTGATCTGATAATGCTAATTACCTAGCAAACCCCTGCAGACTGCCTCCGCTTGGATAAGAAGCCTGAGGTCCTGAGAAAAATGCAGGAAAGTCTTTGTTTAAACAAGGTAAGATTGAAGAAACCATTTAGTTGTAATCAGTGTTTTAACATTAACTTTTGCAAAAGTTTGTTTTTGTGATAATATACATATCTTTTATAAATGGTGCAATTATTTACATAATGCATATGTTGGGGAACGGATATGCAGAAGTTACTGTTTCAACTACAATAGCTACCGCACTAAAGTGTTGCCTTAGTAGCTAACATCATGTGAAAGTTTGTCTGTGAAAATAAATCGTGTGATATTTCATGGTACATAATTCTGTTTAATACTGCATAAAATTGGCTAATCACAGGTTGCAGGTTTAGCTTTAGCTAGCTAAAGCTACTTTAGTTATGTGATACTATGCTTTTATTTACTCAAGCAGACACTTCACACAGCCAAGTAGAGAGCTTCTTCTGCCCATCCTGGGATTTCACGTCACTGGCCTGTGGTGCTGCAGTCAGGTATTAATGTTTTACAAGCTTTTACAAGTGGACAAACTACCGTAATTGCTGAAGTATCATGCCTACCGTAAATACTCTAATAGTAGGCTAATGCAAAAAAAAAAAAACATCTATCATAGACAGTACATTTCATATCATTATGTACAAGTCACAGAGGGCAAAAAAAACATGCCTTAAGGTCTGGAAAATGTTGTAACTGTCAAAGAAGGGAAATTAAAAAGAAAAGGCGGGAAAAAACAATAAAAAACAAGAAAGAGAGTGCAGAATTCCTGCATGTTAGAGTCATGGAGTTCGACTTAGCACACCTGTGTGTGTGATTGATGTGAGACAGTGAAGCCTATAATCTGTGAAGGCAAAGATTGGAACTCTGTACACACACACATATACACACAGAGAGAGAGAGAGAGAGAGAGAGAGAGAGAATTAAACCAGGATGTAGTGCTTCCCAATACAAAGATCCATGTAATCAGTCTGTGTAATTAAATTAGCACTGGTAACAGGCTTACACACCAAATGCTAATCATTACATCACCACCAGCTGCGTATGGTCACAGCGTAAAAAAACACAACAAACCGGACATGTGTTAGCATGTGGGTAGAAGCCTGAACCCCAAAACATTGGAGCGGCTTGACGTCGGTTCGTGGTCGAGTTCCATAATGTCAGTGCGGTGTGTAAAGTAATATCCTTTCTTCAGCCATAAAAGTGCAAGCGATTTAGCATGCTTTCCCACACACTGCTGTGCAGAAACATGTTTGTTGGAGTGTCCCCTAGCACACTTTTCGGGATGGAGTGTGCTTTCGAAGCCACAATAGAGCCAGTGTGTTTGGGATGTGTGTGAAGGGCCGTTTCCACAGTTGGCATTGGCTTTGAGGATCTGCAGCAGCGTGTGTACCAGCTGACCCTGTTATGATAGGAAAACTTGAATATACAGCGCATTTAGAAAGTATTTACACCCTTTCACTTTTTCCTCACTCTGTAACAATACAGCCTTGCTTTTAAAAAGGGTGAAATTCTGGTGTGTTTCTCTTTTTTGTTCATTACTCCACTAAATGAAAAAGGCTTAAACAGTCTTTTACAAAGTTGTGTACATTTATTAAAAATGAAATATCACATTTCTATGACACTTCAATTTGAGTTCTTCTTGTTTTCATTGATTGCCCTTGAGACATTTCTAGAAACTTTGTCTTGGGGAATGTTACTAACATTTCTGCAGTTCTGGTGCCCTTGAAGAACGCTGTGGCTTCCATCATTTTTTAAAAGGAAGCTTAGAAGTGCAGTGACTCTTAATAAAGCTACCCAATCAAACTGAGCAAGCGGTGACATAGGAGGGATAAATTCTATGATTCTAACCTGATAAAACATCTTATTTCTTTTAAACAGAGAGCTCAAAGGGAGCTGACCTGAGCACGCAGAGAGTGGTAATTAAAAATGACAGGAAAGTTCCATGAACTGTGAGTGTGGAGAAACTGTCGCAAATGAGAGCACTTCATTTCTGCGAGCACTGAGCACTGAGACATGGGCATGCCCCAAGGTCTACACTTTGTAATTCAGTGCACCTTGTACACATTTTTAATGCCCATGCTCACTGATACTGCACTACACGCCCAGGTCGGCCACGCTGACACTCTATTTAAGCTACTGTTTAAATGGCATAACGTCTCCTCATAAAACTCGGCATGAGTAGTTCATTGCTATCAGCACATGGCAACAAATAACATAAACAAAGATGCATAAATTGTTCCATGACACTCCTTTCAGTAGATTACTCAGAGAGAAAACAATATTTTCAGAATAAGGCTGCAATATAACAAAGGAAAAAGTGGATTGAATGAGGAAACAAGCTTAGCTGTAATACATGGTTCAGTGAAATCTATCTAAAAGATAACAAGAATGCATGGATGTGTGTTTTTCTCAAGGATAGTTTTTACAGAGAGAGATCTATTGCACTGACTTTGTGTTGAGTTCTACAGTAGAGTAACTTAATTCTGTCGCTGATCTCCTCTCAAAGCTCCTTTATTGCAGCAGACAGTGTAAATAAGTCAGAACTGATCGGGCTGCCGGGATCAGTTTCTGACCTCAGAACTGGACAAAAGACAGAATTTGTTTCTCATACTCACATTTCAAGACGACGTTCTTTCTTTGCATGGCTGGTTTTCAGACAAGCAGGAGAAATGAAGGCCGTGTTAAGAAAGCTACTCCAAGGATAAGTAGATAACAGCTAGCGGCTGTGCCGCAGTGCAGAGGTGGTAAAAGTACACAAGTTCCTTACTCACTAAAAGTGCATTAAATACTTGAAGTGCAGCTTCAAATTCTTCACTGAGTTTGAATTTAATTAGCGGAACAGTACCTTAAAAAGTACATTCTTTCATCTAAACACCAAATGTAAGTTTCCTGATACTTAATGCAATAAGTAGTTTTAATCTGCAACACAGCAAAGTAGCGATTTAATAGCTGAAATCTAAGTTAGCAAGCTAAGATGTTAAATTATTAACAAGCTAGCTATATCTAAAACGTTGATATGCAGGTTTATAAGTAGCTAGCTTATTATAAATTCCTAAACTTCTTACCTTTAATTATCAACATAGCAAAGTAGAGATTTGGTAGCTGAATTATAAGTTATCGAGGTAATAAGTTAACTTGAGAACAAACTAGCTAAAGCTACGAAGTTTATGTACAGTTTTACAAGTAGCTAGCTTGTTACAAATACCTAAACTTCTTACCTTTAATCTTCAACATAGCAAAGTAGAAATTTTGTACCTGAAATATAAGTTATCAATTTAAGATGTTAAATTATTAACAAGCTAGCTATATCTAAAACGTTGATATGCAGGTTTATAAGTAGCTAGCTTATTATAAATTCCTAAACTTCTTACCTTTAATTATCAACATAGCAAAGTAGAGATTTGGTAGCTGAATTATAAGTTATCAAGGTAATAAGTTAACTTGAGAACAAACTAGCTAAAGCTACGAAGTTTATGTACAGTTTTACAAGTAGCTAGCTTGTTACAAATACCTAAACTTCTTACCTTTAATCTTCAACATAGCAAAGTAGAAATTTTGTACCTGAAATATAAGTTATCAATTTAAGATGTTAAATTATTAACAAGCTAGCTATATCTAAAACGTTGATATGCAGGTTTATAAGTAGCTAGCTTATTATAAATTCCTAAACTTCTTACCTTTAATTATCAACATAGCAAAGTAGAGATTTGGTAGCTGAATTATAAGTTATCAAGGTAATAAGTTAACTTGAGAACAAACTAGCTAAAGCTACGAAGTTTGTATACAGTTTTACAAGTAGCTAGCTTGTTTTATATATATATATATAAACTAGAATGTTACTTCATGTTAAACTGTACGGTGTTAACAGAGGGTAAAATGCTGGAGTTTTTAAGCATATACGTAGTCCTAATTTGCCATTGGTATTGTATACTCCAAACACAATGTTCACAATGTGACCCTGTGGGAAACTGGCCCAAACTGGCCCAAAATCTCTAGTTCACGTTTGAATGGCCAAAGATAAATGGCTCCTACAGTTCCTACCAAGAAGACATCCGGAGAGCTACTTTTCAATCGCACTCTGGAATGTGCTGGAGCTGTCGAGGCAGGATTGGGTTGCTTAAGTTTAAAATCAAGGCAGAGTGTACTGAATGTGCATTTCATACGACCGTGAGTTTTAGCCTGAGGGCAGGTTAGTCCATTTCCTGATTTCTTAGATCACACCTGCCCACTTCCTGCAACAAAGGGAACATGTACCCCAGTCATCTGGGAGAAAGCCAGCAGTAAGATTTTTATATTTTCAAAGCAGAAACACTGTTAAATATCTCAGCTTTGTAGGTCATGGCCTATATCATGCTAAAGGTATTTATTTTCAGCTTTAATTTAAAATCAGTGTAACGTAGGCTTGACATGGTGAAGTAATCACACACGCCCAGTGGAAATCTCTTTCCAGATGTTCTTGAAGAAGCAGAATTTACAGAGAACATGGTGCAAGACAAATAAATCCAGTGTGGGTTTATCTCTGAAAGAATGTAGAATCATGCGTGAACACGTGTGAACGTGATCGCATGATTAAGCAGCTTTCTATATGTTTATGTAGCTGTGCATCTGACAGTTCTCAGAAGAAGAAAAGGAAAATGGCGGAGAACACTGTTGCTCGAGAATGGGGACGTGTTTAAAAAAAACATCTATTCATCCATCTAGCCACTTACATTCATCTGTCCATTCTTCAACCTGTGTACTGACGTACGTATGCAAGGTATTCTCTGCTATGTTGAAGTTTCAAAGCAGATTTGTCAGAAGGTGTTTATTGTATATATTATAGCAGCAGCTCTGTCAATAATTCTGGCTATATTTCAAAACACAAGTTTATGTGTATTAATGTGCTTGTTCTAATATGCTATTTTTTTATAGTGACATAAATATGTTTGGAAGGAGTCTCCAGTGTCAATGCTGTGTATCAGTCAGAGGTGAAGCATTAACTAAGTTTTTGGTATTCAGCATGGAGGACTTTTTACGGGTTCTTGTTAACATTACAATCTGCATTGTTTGTCTTCTAACAAGAGAGAGAAGAGAAATAGGCTGATGAGGGAGCTAACTTGTTTCCTGGATGTTCCACTACAGTAAATGGATAAAAAGTATTCTTTAATTAATAAAAAAAATTGTAATCATTGGCGAATTATTGTAGTATAAAGGACTAAAACATGTTGGGACGTGCTTTTATAAGACAAATATACTTTGGGTTTGATTATTTTCCTATAACAGCATAATCTGTCATGGTTTTCAACAGTTACATCACCAGGCTCACTTTTGCACTTTTTTTTTTTCCTATATAGCCCTGGCTTCATATTGGTGTTGCAGCAGGGGCGTGGTCAAGTGCAGGCTGTGAATGAGAGCAAGGGTGACAGGTAATGAGTGGGTAACGAGTGTTTACACCTGTGTGTGGTTAAGGAGAAGCTTATTTATACTCCCTTGTTTTCAAGTGAGAGCTGGAATGTGAGAGAGAGTATGTGTGTGTGCTGGTGGTTCCCAAGCAGCATGACGCTATTTGTGTATTTGTTGGCGATTTCATTTTAAATTTTATGCTGGCACAAATCAGGCTGAAAAGCGTGGAGCTTGAGAAAAGTGATAAAGCTATTCGGCGCCTCTCTTTCTTAAGCCTTGTGAAACCTGATTTTCTACGCACATATCAAGATTGGTTAGTGATTTTTTTTTTTTCTCTCCTTAGTGGAAAAAACAGAGATGGATATATGTGGTAGAAGGTACCTTTTAAAGAAGGTTAAAAAAAGGAGTGAGAACAGAAGTTTATTTTTACATACTGAATTCTGAGTGAAGTTCATCTTAGTCAGTAAGCAAGAAGGAGGAATAGGGGTTTGCAATCAGGCAGAAACTTTTTATTTGCTTTTCATGCACGTAATAATCCACCACGGTCCTAAACTACCCAGATTGCATCTAAGTATATATACACGCAAGCATATATACACACACACTCCATTTAGGGATTACAGGGTGCATCTTAGACTCCTTTTGTTCATGTTTGGATTTAATCCTGTGGATTCCCCACTGCAGAGCCATTAAAAGCCGGCATGACACATGAGCTACTCCCACACTGAGCGAGAGATAAAGAAAGAGAGAAGCCCTGCATAACTCTAAAATACTATATTGCACATGTTAAAACAGCTTGCACTTCTGATGTGATTTGAAAGTTTGCATGCTTGAGCAGAGTGTATGCATTCACAGAAGAGAAATACAGATAACGCTAATGTACAGTAGCTGCAGGACAAAGACATACATATATATATGTATATAAGGCAAAAAGTTGAACTACATTAGTTGAATTTTATTTATTTAGCACTGTTAATATTAGACATTGCCACAAAGCAGCTTTACAGAAGTCTAGATCCCTATCAGAGGTTTCTGTGTGTTTTCAGTAAAGCAGATTTTGCACAGCTTCGCTCAAATCATAGCTATGTAGAAATGCTTTTGCCCCCTGACAATAGAATGAAGGAGTTGGGTAGAGAAGGAAGGATGGACAGACCAGACAGAGGGGGAGGAGGAATGAGAGGTGAAGGAATGAGTGGGCACGGCTTGGGGTATCTGGGGCAACGGTGTGTGTGTGTGTGTGTGTGTTTTTTTTTCCTGGTGAGTTATAGCCAAGGGTCAGTTTTTACTTTGCTGAATGGACAAAGGAAATAGCTTATGACCTGACAAGAGGAGTCTCTAAATCACTGCACTCTCCCTTTTCACACACCGAGCAGTTGTGGGGAGTTTGTCACACAATGATACGGGTAGCGTGATGAACTTTTCCGACATATATTCTGTCAGACTAATCTAATACTAAACATGTAGCAAAATAAGAAAGGAATGAATCACTTGGCAGTGATGTTACCAGTCTAAAGTTGGTTATTTGAGAAACTAGAAAGTCCTTTTTCCCCCAAAGTCCTTTCCGTAGCGGAAAACTTAGTTACAACTGTACCTCTGTCTGTTCCAGTGGGGTGCTGACACTAGAGACTCCTTCCATAAATGTTAAATAAACATCTCCTTACAGAAAATTTCACCATTTCAATGATTAAACATGTTTTTAATCTGCTTATGTGCAGCATCCGGAACCTGCATCCAGAAATACTGTCAGATCTGCAGAAAATTATACAGGAAACCTTTTGACCAATCAGAATCGAGAACTCAACAGCACCATGTTATCCTACTGATCTAGCTATTAAAGAAAGCTAAAAACGTTTTCTCTTACTCACGCTGCCATGCCAGCCCCCATTCCCTTTTCTGCTCTCCCCCACCTTCATGCTTGGGTTTCAATTCTCCGTGGTAGCTTTAAGTGCTGGACCCAGATGAAGGGCAGAGAGAATAAAAGAGAGGAAGACAGGAACCGAGCGGAGGAAGAAAGGGAATCAGCCAGAGAGAGCCGACATCCTTTAGAGGACGTCAAACTCCTCAAAACAGCACCTCACCTCAAAGGAGATGCAGTGAGACAAAGAGAGAGAATGAAGAGGGCACTTCACAGAACAAGAGAGTCATGTTTAAAAAAAACAAGTTGGGTGGAAGAGATTGACTTAGGGGAGGAAAGAAAAGCAAGAGCACAGACGATTCATAGCAAGTAAAGTGTGAACTTCCTGAACTGCCCAATTGCCTGAGGCAAAGGAAACCACAGGCCAGATAGTCAAGGACAAAAGAGGGAAATGACAAAAAAGACTCACTCAATCAGGAATTGCATATGATTCTTAAAAATGTAACCATATTGCAGCTTTTTTTACTGCAGCGTTTGCAACCGTTCTATATTATTACATTTGCACATCCATATTGTAGCTGCTCTCTGAGGTCCTTTGAGTCCTTGAGGTCAGTCATGTCCAATGATAAAGTTCTGGGTGGTCAGAAAAGGACCAAACCATCTGCTCTCTTTCAGCGTCAATGGAGGAGGCCATGTGTCCATTTTGCTCTGCTTTCCATATATATCATGCACACAGAATAGAGAGAAATAGCGAGGGATGGAAATGAAGGCCAGTTAAAGAGACATAAAGACTGATTTAACTGCCGTATATTCTCTGCCTCCCCCCACATAAGGGCTCTATCCATGACATCTGACCTTTGACCTGTGACACCGGCTTTTGTCGAGCAGTCAGGTGCCGACTCGCCCTGCATTGGGATCAGATTCCAGCGTGACATACACACACACAAATGCCAACAATGCATAGCTTTGCTATATATACATTTACTCTGTGTATATTGTCGTTTGTGAGTGCATTTTTCACATTTCACATTCTGTGTTGACAGAAATCAGCCTTAGGCATAATTTAACACTATCTCTTCCCATCACGATAGGCCTTTTTTCAAAAGAGTCAATCAGAAGACCGACATCATCCATAAGCTGCAAGTGTGGACTTGTGAGCTTTTAGAACAAAGGCTCTGATTTAAGTGGCTCGTCTTTGCTCTCATCCGGGTTCGGCTGCGCTCTCCGACTCTTTGTTGTGCGTCGTCCCCCCCCCGCCCCATCCACCCCATACTCCTCTGGGCCCCTTGAGGAGGATCTGAGGGCTTACTGAGAGGGATCAAACAGTGGCAAGACCGGAGCCTTTCAACTCTGCAGTGCAGCTGAGATTAGGGGAGAGACGTCTGGGGGGTTATTATAAAAGAGTTTGGGAGAGCCTACAGGGTAAAGCGCAAAGAAAGAAAGATGAACAGAGAGCAAGAAACACGCCAGCTGTTGTTTTTATATTATACACCATTTTCTTGAAAGAACTTGCTGAGGACTTCGTGGAACTACATGCTTAGCTGCCTGCTAGCAACCGCAACCTATGACACTGAGTACTTCAGTAACAAATGTAGAGGTTAGATAATTCTGGTGTAGTGCAAAATTATATATTTTTTGAGGTTGCAGGAGTAGCAACAGTTTGGGTTTGATGAGTCTTAAGGTTCCATCTAGCACCCTTAAGGACTCTTTGTCCCTCTGGGGCACAGGTGTCAAACTCAAGACCTATAGACCCACTGCCTTGTTTCATTAGGCCCATCCAGGGCTGAAATGCTGGTGCAACCGACAAACGCTCAGCGTCCATGGTCAGAAATCATGGCTTCAATAATGTCCCGATGATGCCACAAGCATCCGTGGCCAGCATTCAAGAGAGCAATAGTTGGCAGTGGTCTCTTGGTGGCAGGGATGACGTTACTCCCTCTCCCCTGTCAATCAGAGTGACACTAGCCAATTGTGATGCAGCATGACACATGAAGGTTGGCTTCATCTGTCTTGGAGGAAGCACATGTTTGCCCCACCCTGCCCAGTTGGTAGCTGTTGTGTGATAGGGCAGAGTTAGCTAGTGGGAGGGCATTAGCAAAACCAGATTTGGGGGAAAATGATTAGCCTAACATTATTGTTGATTTTGACACCCCTATTCTGGCAGTACCCCTAAGGTTTTATGTAGAGCATTTTCCCAATCTGGTTTCCAAATAGAACCCCTTTAAGAACTCTTAACTATCCAAAGAACCCTAGAGGAACCCTTTTTGAGCGTAGAACCTGCAGCTATATGCAAAATGTCCATAGACCCTGCTTGGTGTACTATTCTATCCTGAACCACAGAGTTAACTAGGCTTGCGATGCTTGCAATTTCTGGTGATGTGTTAAGCTTTTGTTGGACAGATTCCTGAAGTCTTAGTCATTGCAGACGATTTCTCTTTGATAACAGAAGGCACATGAAAAGATAAGCTCCTGACTTATGCTTAATACGCCAAAACTGCCGAGCAAACATACTGCATATTCTTAATGCAGGCACGATATCCTGTGATTTGAGATGGCTTACACTTCAAAGGGGCAAAATGCGTGCCGAGATATATAATGATTCAGAAGAGTAGAGACAGGTGAAATGATTGGCAAAGGTGAGGGCAGTCGTGTAGGGGTGTTGAGAGGAAAAGCCAGGGGATGCAGGGGTAAGAGAGGGTGATAAGTTAGAGATTGTAGTGAGTGGTAGGTAAAAGTAGGAAAAAGGAGCAGTAGTGTAAACAGTACAGATAGAGTTGAAAGGAGGCATTGTATATATTAGTCTGAGGTAACGTTTAATGGAGAGCAAATATTGGTGAACTGGGAGAGGAATTATGAGGTGGGGTAGGGTGAAAATGGATTGAAGCAGGTATATAAAGTTGGGTTAGAGTTAAATTTGAGTAGGGGAAGGTATGTGGCAAGCCATACTTCTAAATTCCTCTTGACAGTCTGGTACATTTCATCATAAAACATTAACTAAAGAAGTGACTAATTTCATAAGATTGACCTTGCAAATGGCAAACTACATTAACTCACCATTAATTGTTTTAAACTCTCACATACCATTTAAAGATGTCATGCTGTGAACCTTTCTTGAGCCAGTGACTATATCTTGCTCCAAAAAGCTCACTGTGCCACATTGTTGAAAAGTTTTAGTATCCAGCATGTTTACTCAGAAATATGGTTAGCCAGTAAGATTGCAACCTTGAAGATTTGGAAGCTTATGGCCAGCTAAGTGTACAAAAGTTACCAGATGCTCCATAAGCTATAGGTGGAGATTCTGAGGCTGAGGAGAGGGTGTAGATAATGTCGCATGGGTAGAAGAGTTAGTTGCAGATCAGCTGTCAAAGGTCAGGTAAAGTTGAATGGGGACAGCTATAAATGTCTGAGATATAAGTAAATTTGGATGGGGACATGTACAGTATACGAGTCTGAGATAGAAGTAAAAGGTCAGATGGGGACAGGTATGTAAGTCTGAGACATGTAAAATTTGATGGGGACAGGATCGAAGTCTGAAATAAAGGTGAAGTTGTATGGTTTATAAGTCTGAGAGAATTAATTTTGGAGAGATGGAGGTACAGTCAGATGGAGACAGGTATATAAGGCTGAGATAGAGGTACATTCAGATGGAGACAGGTATACAAGTTCGACACAGAGGTACAGTCAGATGGAGACAGGTATATAAGTCCAGGATAGAGGTACAGTCAGATAGAGACAGGTATATAAGTCCAGGATAGAGGTACAGTCTGTAATAGAGGTAAATTCAAGTGGGGACAGGTATACAAGTCTGAGATAGAAGTAATGTCAGATGGAGACAGGTATACAAGTCTGAGACAGGTAAAGTTGGATGGGGAAAGCTGTATAGGTCTAAGATAGAAGTAAAGTCAAATGGATGTGTATCTAAGGCTGGGAAACAGTTGAAGTTGGACGGGGCAGATAGATAAAACTGGTTTATAGACAAAGTATGGAAGTATGGGTAGAAGTAAAATTGGATGGGGTTGGGATGGGGTAAAGTTGGACTGGACAGGTATATCAAGGTGAGAAGTAGTTAAGTCTGGATAGGAGCAGATAGATAAGGTTGGAAAGATAAAGTTGAATGGGATCATATATGTAAAGTTCAAGAAGAGCTATGGTTGGATGGGGCAGATATGTAAGGCTGGGATAATAGTAAAACTGGATGGGGCAAAAAGTTGGAGTAGTGCTAAAGCTGCATGGAGGAAAGATCAGAAAAATTGGGATATGCATAAAGTTGTGGGAAAAGGAATGTTTGACGGGGCAAGAGATAAAGGGGGTAAAGATAAAGTTTCATGGGCAGGGGTACGAGTGCAGGTTAGAGAGGAGCAGGTGGAATAGGATGAGGCAGAGATATAAGTAGTTATGCAGTAGGGAGCAGTTAAAGTTGGACTAGGGCAAGTTGGTGTGAATAGTTTAGGGGGGTTGGGGTAGGAGTTGCAGATGGGCCTGGGTCTATTCATTCTCCTAAAAGTTTCTTTACAATATGTTTAAGATTTATTTTCCCACAAGTTTTCTCTACATGGTCATGGTCAGCTTTCGTTGTTACAAGTCTCTCTCCAATGTCACTTTATTTATTTTGGAACTCTTATTGATGAATCCCATCTACAGAAGACAGCACTACTGCAGAAACATTCCTTTGTGACCAGACCCTCAGCCATATAAACTAAAGAATTTGTGAAAGCTCTTAGCCCCCCAAGTGTGTGTGTGTGTGTGTGTGTGTGTGTGTGTGTGTGTGTGTGTGTGCGTGTGTGTGTGTGCATGTCTGTGTGTGTTGGTGGGTGGTCCAGCCAAGGCCCTCTCTTTGGTTTTGTCTGGCCTCAGCTGCTCTCTTGCTCGCCGCTAGTTTTAGTCGTCATCAGGGAACTGCAGTCGCTATAACAGCCACTTCAGATTTTATCGTGTAAAGTAAAAGGGTCCCTGGTGTAAAAGCTTGGCAAGCTCCAAAGACGTCTATAAGCATGGCTCCTGCCTGAAAAAGTTGAATACATCACAGCAGGAGATGAGGCTGACGCTGCTTTAGAGAGCTGTCTCCACAAATCTCATGGCTCAGAAAGAGAGATAAATGCTGACGATGATTATGATTAGGTCAGCTGTTTAGCAGGTTCTTGCCATATTTGAGACCACAACCTTAGCTAATCTGAGATCAATAAAAATAAATAAAATAAAGCCCTAATAATGTCTTCTCAATCCATTTCCTTTTTTTGTCACAGAAAATCCTCCATACAATGCCTTCATTAGCTTGTTCTGGGTCACTGTGGTGGATCTGTGGGATTGGCCCCAGGCTTGGGCTGGTACGGCTGTCTCCTGCATATACAGCTCTGTATTAAAGGCTTACATTTTATGGTCTGCCGTTAACCTGGAGGTCACCCTTTTCTCAAATACCTAGCCTTGGCAGCTAATCCTGCTCACCTGTGCTTCTGAGATTGTCCGAGCACCTGCAACCCAGAATAGAGAGGAGGGCCTCTGTTCAAACGCGTATAATGCTACTGACTAAAGTCCTTTTTCCTTTCAGCCGAAAGTGTTTGTTCACTATCAAGAGCCTGTATTGTTTCTTTCTTAGATATCATTACATCATTAGAATAATATTTGCTGAAAGCTGTAGCAACGATAACGTGTAATGCATTATGCATTTTATTAATGGAGTCCATATCTGGTGTGAAGTGTTAACACATAAAAACAAGTTATACTGTATGTTAGAAGCACACGTGTGAACATTTATGGGAAATATACAGCACATAGTCATAACACATTTTAAAGGTATACACCTGTATGCAATTATACACCTGGAACATGTATGCAATTAACCAAAAAGCCAACCAGTGCAGTGCATGAAATCACAGAGATACAGGTCAAGAGCTTCAGTTAATGTTCACATCAAACATCAGAATGGGGGGGAAATGTGATCTCAGTGACTTTGTCTCTGGCGTGGTTGTTGGTGCCAGTTTGAGTATTTCAGAAACTGCTGATCTCTTGGGATTTTCATCTTCAACACTCTCTAGAGTTTACACAGAATGGTGCTAAAAACACGCCTTGTTGATGAGAGCTGGCAGAGGAGAATGGTCAGACTGGTTTGAGCTGACAGGAAGGCTACAGTAACTCAAATAGCCACTCTTGTTAGCCGTGGTGAGCAGAAAAGCATCTCAGAAAATGCTGAACCTTGAGGTATAAGATGAGCGACAACAGCAGAAGACCACATCAGGTTCCACTCCTGTCAGCAAAGAACAGGCATCTCAGGCTCACCGAAAGTGGACAGTTGATGACGAGATAAATCTGATCCATGTACAGTAGATAAGCTCCTAAGTTTAGCATCTAGCTGCCAGAATTCGCATTGTCTTAACAATCTGTAGTAGATGTTATCAGATACTATCAATTATACGTGTATAATATCAATTACGCGTGTACACGATATCATCTTGCATACATTGGGTGTCTGTCTGACTTAAACTATAATGAAATGGCAACATTTGGGAGAAAAAGAAGAGAAGATATATGGGTCAATTTCACGTTTGATGTCAAGACAATCAAGACCTTGTGTTAACCGTGTGGAGCGGAAATCGCTGGTTAAAAACACACCAAATCTAAAGCGACGTCTGCAAGGGAATCATCCTGAAGTTCACGCAAAGGTAAGCGCGACATTTTTTGCTAATGCTATTTTGTCAGCTTATCTGAGTCAGTGTGCTTTTGCATAAATGAAACAGTATAGCTTCTCACTGACCTGTACTAACTAGAGAAGTGACTCCGTTAGATCGTACATTAAAAGTGATTGACATGCTAAAGATAATAAATGGTATTTGTCGCTGTCCTCAAATTGAATCGGTTATGTAACAAAATGAATGAATGAAAATGTAAGATGATTTAATGTAAGATAGTGATGTTACGTTTGTGAACGAATCTGCCTTTTTAAGGTTTAGGTAGGCCTAAACGATCTCGTTCACTTAATGCATTGACTCATTTTTCTCCCTCTTTGGCATGACAGTACAGCAGATCATGGCATTGTAGCCTTGTAGTTTTTATTTTGATATTGAATTAGCACCAAAATAATATTTTGTTCTGTTTTTGCTTAATATTTTGTTCTGCACTTTTGCTTTAAAGAATGAAGAATGTCATATGCAAGTTATAAACAATGCATATCTAATTTTTGGTCTTTTATGGAAAGGCTATATTCCATGTATTTAATGAGACTTGGTTTCATTTCATTTTAAGTTAGAATATTTTGTATATTACAATAGTTAACTAAATTACACTTAAATTAAACCCAATATAGTTTAGTCAACTAAATCTACAGTAGATTTAGTCGACTAAAATCTTATGCAATTTAGTCAACTAAAACTAAAACAAAGCAGATGACTAAAATATGACTACAACTAAAATTGCATTTTAGACAAAAGACTATGACTAAAACTAAATTAAAATTTGCTGTCAAAATTAGCACTGGTTGTTAGCAGTGTTCATTCCTCTGGGACTCAACAGTACCACAAGAGACCTTTGTATATTACTGTATGCTTTAAACATTCCTATATATCTTTATAGGAAAAAGTTCTATCATGTTTTATTGGTGGGAAAAATGACTCCTTCTTGCTCACAAGAGAGACCTGGAGGAATAAATTGGTTTAACTAAATGTTAAAGCACACATTTCTGCTCTCAAACGCTCCTTTTATGAAGTTTTCCTTTACACTCTGACGACTTAAGTCGCAGTGGCACAGCAGCCTAAAATTTAAGTTTGGAAATCTTTTTTTTTTTTTATGGTTTGCTGTTTCTGTTGCTGTCTTTCACATACACACAGGGCTGGTTGGTGGGAACGATGGCAGTGCGGTAATGTGTTGCCTTGATCAGAATGCTGTGGTTATGTGGAAAAGCTGTCAGTGAGCAGTGGAGAGATATATATCAGACTGTAGTATGTGTGCGTGTATACGTAATGAGAACAGGGCTGCCTTGGGCATACAGCCAGGGACAACCACTTCGTTACCCACCCTAATACACCCCAAAACCCATATGCCATGGCTCCACACACACCCACAGAGTGCTCACTTCCACTATAATGAACCATCAGTGGTGATTCTGTAGATTATTTGATGTAATAAGCCACACAAAGGAGTCTTTCTCCCCTGGAAAGTTTAAGTCTGCTGAAATGCCAACAGTGCCCCGAGCACGTACTCCACATCTGAACACACGCTGCTATTCAGAACTGCCTGGTGACGTCAGAATAAACGACTTTGTAATGACGCAAAGGCCAAACACAGTGCATGCAAAATTGAAAAACAAAGAAATATAGCCCATGTATGCACACTGTAATAAATTGCTGTAAATTTTACTGTAATTTACTGGTCATTTGGGTTGCCAGTAAAGTACTGTAAAATTTACAGTGTAGTACTGTAATATCTTAATGTTGTATAAAATGACACATAGCCCAGCACACTTGCTCATTTGGCTGAAGCGGGATACAGCTGAGTTGAACATAACAGGTCTTTCCCAGCCATGACAGCTTGGCAGTACTGGGATTTGAACACACAGTCTTCTGAGCTGTGACACGAAGCCTTAACCACTGAGCCACCACAACTACACCGCGATGCTACCGTAACTAGCTTGCATTGATTCAACTATGTCTAGCACCTAATTAACACCACTAAAAGATGCAATGAATTAGTGCATGCTAGTCGTGGTAGCTCGGTGGTTATGGCTTCAAGTTGGAGAAGGGCATGAGTTCAAATCCCAGCACCACCAAACTGCCTTGATTGGATCCTAGACCCCTTCAGCTGCATCAACATACTGGCTTATGTGTTATTTTATACTATGTATGATATTACAGTACTTTACTGTATATTTGTTTTACAGTTGTTTACTGTAAATTTTACAATAGTTTATTGGCAACCTAGGTTGCCAGTAAATTACTGTAAAATCTATAGCAAATTTTTTACAGTGCACATGTGTGCATTATTTGCAGGTTTTAAATAAAGCAGTGTGAGTGGCCTTTGATTGATATATTCTCCTTGTACCTGTTTACTCAGGTGTTTAATGGCTTACCGTGTATATGCAGCACTTTTAACATGTCATTGTCACAATGCAGCTTTATAGAAATCCAGGTCTAAACCCCTAATGAGTGACTCAAAAGCGAGAGTGTCAAGAAGTGACTCCCTTACAACATTAAGATGAAACCCTAAAGCCGGGCTTACGGTGTACGACGAGAGAAATCCTGTCATCTGACTCCTCACTGTGCACGACTTGATCCCTCCATGTGATGGTGGAAATGATGTCACTATTCACCTCAGAATGAAAGTAATGAAAAAGTTGCCAAGTGGTGGTCCGTGCTCAGTTTTGCTAAAACTTATATAAGAAAAGTGATATGGACATGCAGGACCCTGTTGCCACTATTCAGTTAGTGCTGCTTTCATTACCTTGGTGCTTTTCTTTTTCCTCTCAGTGACCGTTACACTGGATACGCTGATGATAGGAACGACTTTATCTGAAGGCTTCTGACATCAGATCGTGATACTGCTCATGCTACATGATGTCTGATTTTTTTAACACATTTCTGACAAAAAAGTTGTCGTAACTTCAGTAACTTTACCTCCTCATTCTGTGTGATTTATACAAAAATGTAAAAATCTAAATTGTGACCAAAAGTGTACAATGTGCCCAGCTTACGAGAAGCGAACGCTCAAAAAAGGAAAACCTTCAATGGAAAGAGTACAAGTATAAAGTCCAAGATTAACGGTGGGACTATGCCCAAACAGAGTAAAGATCACTGAGATATGACAGAGAACTGTGTTAGAGGTCTATGAGAAAATCATCAGTGGGAAAAAAAAAAAAAAACCCCAACAACAACAGTTTGACATTTACAAAATGGCGCAGCAGGTAGTGTTGGGGTCTCAGAGCTCCAGGATCCCTTAACCCTAACCTTTAAGGTCTGGTTACTGTCTATTTGGAGTTTCATTTGTCCTCCCTGTATATGTATGTGTGGGTTTCCTTCCAGAATCAGGATCAAGTGGTTACTGAAGATGAATGAATGAAAGATAATGACAGTAATGATAAAACACTTGGGGGGTGTGCTCTAATGAATAGCAAACCATAATTAGGTGGTGTGATGCAGCCTGATGCAAAGTAGAGTTGCTATGGAGTTGCGTTTTATTCCTCTTATACAACAACAATTTGTCAACACTAACAAATCGTTTACTGAGGTACGACACTTCTCGCATTTTATCCATTTATGGTTACATTTAATGCTGTGGAACATATACGAAACAAGTTAGTTCCTGTTACGTTATACCGTAGGAGCTATAAAAGGTTGTTCCGTCTGCAGCCTCTCTCTTTTTTTTCCTCTCACTTGAAGTTCAGAAGCAAAAATTGCAGCTTGTTATGTTACCAAGAAACACTCAACTCCTCTGTCCTGAAAACGTTTGTGTGTTGGAAAACTTACGTTACAGGTTTACCTCTGACTGTTGAAAGTTCTGAAAGTTCTGACACTCTTGGCTCCTTCCATAAATGTTAAATAGACGCCTCCTTACAGAAAATTTCACCTATCAAAGATTACACACTGTTTAAAAATCTGCATCCACTACACAAGTCCTTGTGTAAGTTGTTACTATAGAAAAAAAGAATGTATTAGAATGAACACATTGATTTAAACCTTGAAGACTTTTCAGAGCATCAGAAAATGAATCGCTCGGATTTCAGAATTATGTCTGATATGACCAGAAACTAACAAGGTAAAAACTGGTCAGGTTTGAAGGCTGTTTTTGAAAAATAGGGAATTTCCAGGAAGGTGGATGGGACACGTAGCTGGCTCAGAAGTGGCCAAATAGGTCCAATCCAAAGCAGGAGCAAAACCTTGGTATCTTCCACTGATAGCATTTCAGCCAGCAAAAACACATATAGCCTCCAATGCAACAAAAAGATACTACAAAGTATCTGACATATTGTGTATTCGATCATTACTGTATAGTGTATAGTGTAACATGGTGTACATACATTTGATATGGATTTTGTATAACATTATAATACACTACATTACAGACCAAAAGTTAAAAAGTCATTCAGAGAGAAACTTTTCCTTCATTCACACATTTTTCCCTCTCTCTCTCTGTCTTTCTCTCTCTCTCTCAGACACCTGGTTAGCCTCAGTGCTAAGCTGCTCTGCGTCTGGCTCTCGGCCAGTTAAAAATAGACAGCTTCAGATGAGACACAGGCGCTACACACCTACTGTTTTGGAGACGAGCTCAGTGTGGGTTTATACACAAGAGCTCTTATTTGATGTCCCATAACCTCACAGCTATAAAAACCAGACGAGGCAAGCCCAGTTTAGCCCGAACCATGAAAAGAACCTTTGAGGAACTTTTCTGTCTCTCAGAAAATGAAACCTTTGACCCTTTAGCTTTCTGTCTATAAAAAGTACAAGGACCCTAAGGCATGAAAACGTGAATTGATAGTTGCTTTTAGCCTGGGCAAACCGAAGCTTAGATTTATTTTGAGATATGTAGTGTTGGTTTGAAAAAGGAAGAATTTAGCAAACACACTACCACAGCACTATTCGCTAAACGTTTATCCCCAAAACAAAGCAGCTAGGTAACGTTGGAGAAGAATCTTGCATCTAACTAGCTATCTGTGAAAAAGTGTGTCCTTTTTATAGAAGCAGCTGCCCTCCATGTTGAAATATTCATTTATTTTTGTCCTTAGGGATTGTTGCAGCCTTAGCAAACAAATAGCAACATGCTACTCAATTTGAAACTCGATGTATGACATCCCATAATATTCAAGAGGCAGTTAGTCAGTTAGGCAAAGAGCATATTCCTGACTATTTAAAAACATTAAAAACTGTAGAATAACGCAATAAGCTGTCAATGAGAATCAGAACTAACTAATCTGCAGAACTACTGATGAGTCGTTTGCAAACGATTCGACTCCTTGAGATGGTTCATTTAAGTGACCGCTGACTCGTGTGATCCAGTTTTTTTCCCCTTTATCTATTTATTCATTTATGTGTAGACAGCACCCTTACTCACTTACTCATTCATTCATGTTCAGTAAATGCTTAAATGCTTCCATGGGAAACTCTTTCCAACAATCTTCCTAAAGAAGGCTGTTGTTGGTGAGCTGAGTCAAGTGGTCTGACTCATTGGAAAGATCCGGAATTCCCATAACTACTGGTAGAGATTGACAGAGTAAGACACATTGTGAGACTCTTAGCTCTGCCGTATAAATTCAGGCTGACGGTTTTTCTCACTCCCTTCCTCTCTGTCTCAAGGCTTTAATCACTATAGGAGCAAGGACTACACCTAGTGGAGCTGAATGTGAACCTTCTACTAGGATCAACTTTCAGAAGCCATGATAATAGAAATCGTAACACCAGTGGCGGCTGGTGGTCATTAAAACAGGAGAAGCACAACCTCTCCTCATATGCATGAGCATCAAAAGACTTTACTAAAATCAGGTCAACATGAGCAGCCATTTTGTCCCGAAAAGCAGCTACGCTGCTAGCTGAAGAAGGACGTGACCGCTAGCTAGCTAGACTTATAAGCAGCAAATTTCAGAAATGAGTGCAAATAATCAAACAGAACTTTATTTTATATAAAACAGTTTATTTACAATATTTATACATTATCATACTGCAGCCTTCAAGTGATTCCGACTGACATGGATATGTTTAAGTTTGACATATCCATTGACATGTCATGTTCAATACACACTTGCCCACACTCCATTCACTTCCAGTCAAGCCATGCGTCCAGGCGCGACTCAAAATGGCGTGTTAAAAGCCTGTTGTCCAGTGAGTGTTAATCTTTCATCTCACTGAAACAGCGAGTACATGAACACCTAACAGACGCTAATCGATGCTCTGGCTTCGATAGCTGTGTATTAGCTCTGTGTCAGGAGATTTTCACTGTCCTGTTAGAATAGAATTATATAGAATAATAATATCTAGAATATCTAGAATAGAATAATATAGAATTCCACCAAGATTGATGGGAAATTTTAAGGGAAGCCAGGCTTCCTTTGTAGTCTTAAAGCCTGTGCATAACGGTGAAACATGCCACAATATTATTGGCTAATGTTGTTTTCTCACACCCATGCATGCATAGTGATGTAGACAAGAATAGAATGGTTAACGATGGACAAAAGTCATTGAAGTTTGACTATTTTTGTGCTGATACCATGTCTAATTCACTGCATATCATTCATGGGAGGAAACTGGAGAGCCCCCACAAAAGAAAACCCACAAAGACAAAGGGAGAACATGTGCAAGTCCACACAGACAGTAGCCTGAGCTCAGGTTCGAACTGAGAACTCTGAAGCTGTGAGGTGGCACCTACTGCACCACCCATTGGTCACCCAAATGTGACCAATTTAAAAAAGCTTTACCCTGTTCACATTTACTTTTTCTTGGAAGGTTAGATGACTGTAGCCAGTCAAAGCTGCTCAGCTGAAAAAAAAGGTGCAAACCTCCAAAAATTAAAAAAAAAAAAAAGCACTGAAAGTGTAAACAAGTACTGAGGTAAGCGAGTACATTCCAATAAAGATGAAGGTGGAACAACGTCCTTTTACTACCCTGAGAGCTATTCCGAGGAATACTAAAACACCCTTGGAAGCAGGCCAGAGTTCTTTTTCTGGTGACCGCTGAATGCTCAATACTTGTGTTTTTCTCTTCCACACATCCAGCACATCAAATATTTAAATGCTGCAGCCCTTTTATCCGTTTGGTTGGACATTCAGTTATTTGGAATAGAGTTATATTTTTCTGTCCTGAACAATCATTTGTTTGTGTTTTAACATGGAATATCAGTAAAGAACAGAAAAAAGACACATAATAAATGCCTACTCTTTTACCTTCATATAGAAACGTACAGAAACGCCTCCTATCCTATACAAGCCACACCCCCTTTCCCCATAAACAGAACTGGTGTAATAACAGAAGTCCTTTTCATGTTGCAACCTTATGTTTTATGATGTGATAACACTTGCCTGTCACATGTTCAGCAGTGATTCAGATTTCCAGTGATTCAGATATATATATATATATGTGTGTGAATAATATAATTTTTTTAAATGAATGTAACCATTTTTCTAAGATAAATAAACATAATTGTCAGGTATTTTTTAAAGATGTATTTGAAACTATATATATAAACTATATATATATATATATATATATATATATATATATATATATATATATATATATATATATATATATATATATATAGTTAGCTGTACTGAATAGACCTCTACTAGAGAAACGTCTGTCACCAAACTTTATTTATACCAAAACGTTGCTGAACTCCTGAATCCGATTGGTCTGAAGGTATTGATTAATTTTCTATAACAGCATCTCTGACAGTAGTTCCGGATGCAAGGCAAATCAGAAGTTTATATTAATGGGTTTGCTCTAATATATTATCATTTTAATAGCAATGACTTAAAAACATGCTGTTATTTAACAAAGAAAAATAAATAATTGTTGATATAGTGACGGTTGGTTGCTGTAAGGACTCAGCATTTATGGAAGGAGTCTCCAGTGTCAGTGCTTTGTAACAGACAGTGCTTTGTAAGTTTTCCCCATGGACAGAGGAGTTTGCACATTCAGGCTGCTTGGTAACATGTCAAGCTGTGTTTTTTTTGGGGGGGGCGGAATGACTGTTCATAGCTTTCATAGTCGAACTTGGACATTCCACAACAGCAAATGTAACTATAAATAGATAAAACATACAATGTATTGTTTGTCTAAATGTAAAAGGTTTCTCTTGGACTCTCTCTGTTGTTGATATTAGTGTAGGAGACACTAAAGTATCAGTCCAGCTCTTGTACTTTGGTCAGGTTATAGTCTCAAGTAATAAACCCGTCAGTGAACTCTCACAGGCTGTGAAGAGCAGCTGCAGAAATTAATGATTAAGGGTCGCTCTTTGTTCAATATTAGAGCTACCTCTAAGTTTTCAGCCTATTTTGTGCTTATATTTTCAACTCTGCCTCCTTAAAGCTATGATGAGCTTACTACAGTTAGATATATTTGCATTACCTGGGCACACACTCTATTCGGATTCTTAACCCTGTAATTTTGTGAATCTTGGAAGCATGAGCTGAGAGAAAACAAGAGGCCGGGCGATGTCCTGATGCACACACTACTGAAGGACAGGATGTGATTTGAGGCCGTGTGTGTTGGTAGTGTGTGTTGAAATTATTTTTGGATAAGATACACTTCCATTACTCCAGAGCAAAGCTAAAAAAGTAAACACTGGACACCACATGTCCTGGTTGATTGATTTCTTTTGAGGTAAAGTGGAAAAGTTGTGTGTGTTTTTTTTAATACGCACAACAACACAGTACATTAAAAAATCACAATCAATCTTATTTGCTTCCAGTATTTATTTTTTTTTATCTATTTATACAATGTTATTACAGCAACAAAAAAAAAAAAAGTCTTTTCAAGTTAGAATTAAAATATTTATTTCACTGTAAAGACATTCTCAAGAGAAAGACTTTTACAAGAGTTTCTTTTTTTTTCTTTTAGGATAAAATCTAATGTAAAGCCAAAAATAATCATCATTTTGGAAAATTCCTCTGTAAAATACTTCTAATTATATTATACAGTATTATACTATTATACTAATTACAAACAGTATTATACAGTTTCATGGTTTCATGGATTTTTGGTTCTGAATACAGATTAAAAAAAAAATTGAGGAAAAAACAGTTTTAAAAATATAATGTAGTTTATGTAGTTTTACTGTTTGTGCCAAGTGGGCGGAGCTTAAAACCTTGCAAGTAGACCAAATCAGTGAAATAAACACGTTTCTGTTGAGTATTGCTATTTTTATTACTGCAGCGTAAGAGAAGGCAATTCTTTATTTATTAAGCAAACAGTCCATTATCCAGCTTTTCTTGCTGCACTACTTGAGTTTATATTTCTCAGACAGATATATATATATATCTCACTAAAAGGTGTCTGGAATAGTGCAGGAGGATGTGATTTAAGACTCAGCTTATGTCTTATAAGGGGTGATATGAAGAATTTTGAAAAATGCCATACTTCATCAAGCAATCAATTCTTTTTTTACTATTGCAGTATATTTTAGTTCCAATTTTTTTTAATCATTCGTTCATTCATCTTCAGCGATGAAGCGGCATACGTGAGGAATAAAACATGACAAAGTGGGAAGTTGCATTAAAATAATCAACGATGTGTTGGTTTCTGGAGCCCCATGTCACCCTTTCACCCCAAAGTTGATTACTGTTCAATGACAGCATGTTCCAAAGGATTTTATTCCTCTTATAACACAGCAATTTGCCAAAATCTATTAATTCAAGAAAGACACATCGGACTTTTTATTTTCTTTTCCGTTATATTTAATGTTATCACTTGTTATCATTTTCAGAAAACTTCATTCTTTAATATATTAGAAAAATACACATTAACCAGCATAAAGAGTTGACATTAATAAACCATTATTTCTGATGATTTTTGAGCTTCACAACAGTTCATACTTCATTACGTAGAATTCGTTTACAGAATCCTCCTTAACCGAAGCTCTGTGCTCGCCAGGATTTTGATAAACAAATGCTGAGTAACAGAAAGAGCTCTCTGGATGCCTCTTTCTTCTCATTCCTCCTCTCGCTGTGTCTCTCTTTCACTGACTCGCTCTCTTCCTGAGGTGAGTGGCGAGCTTCTGTGCATCCGAACTCCAAAGAGCTCAAAGGTCTCTCACCTAGAAACCGTGGATAACAGTGAGACGGGCAAACTGGAGTTTAAGTAATGACTGCGTTTGAGACACGACCGTGCAGAGCTCCTACCTGCAGCACCCTTCAGGAGAACATCTTTTTCAGTCTGTTGAAAAATCCGCCCTCCTCCTTCTCGGGCTGCTCTTCGTCACTCTTCGGTTCCTCTCTGGATTCCTTCGCTGTGTGCTGGGAGCCTGCTACACACACACACACACACACACACACACACACTTTTGTCCAACTCTGTCTTTTTTCTGTCCCACACATTCAGCATCCTGTACATCACTGAAGAACTTGATGTAGCTTAAGGTTGATATTTACAGAAAAAGACTTTAGTTGAGATGGACTTCCATTCTTAGTTAGCTACACAGATCGAGTCTAAAAGCAAAGAAGCAAATCTCTCGGCCAATCATGTAAAGGAAACTTGCTGTACCTGGTGCTGATCGGGTCACTCCGTTCACGGATCCCTCTACGTCCGTCTCCTCTTCAGCGTAGCTCAGGATCAGATCCCGCTGCCTCCGGGTCAGCTTCCTTAAAGGGAAACCCAGGAAAAAAAGAAAAACACACTCTATTTTAGTTTTTAAGCGTTCAGGAGCAAACTAAAAAAAAAAAAACTAATATACATTCATACTTTTTGGATGTCACACATTTTTAAGCTGGATGTGATTGTGAATTTGACTGTGAACGTGTGTGTGTGTGTGTGTGTGTGTGTGTGTATAGAAGTGTCTTACTTGGGCACTTTGATCTTCATGTGGACGTAGTGGTCTCCGTAGCCGTACCCATTCACCCGGGCGATTCCTTTACCACCAAGACAGATCTTCTGGTCTGTTTGAATCCCGGGAGGGATCTGGAGGGGGGAGAAATTCACTTTAGATAAAAAATAAATATAAATATTAAAAATACAGAAGTATATAATATATACATTTACCTGTGACTAGGTAACTAGACTCTTATCTGGCTATTTAACTCAATACTACCCTCTAGTGGCCATACAGGTCACTGCATATAGACAGATACAGGAAGTAGAACACTACAGCCAGGTGTGTGATATACTGTGTGTATCATCATACAGTTTTTCAGTGTATATGTATTCTAATTGTGGAGCAGGCAATGAATTATAGGAATATTTCTTCTAATAATGAAATGTACACATTACTTTCAACTAAAGAGTCTTGACTGGGAGCCGTGTAAATTTCTTTCGTCAACGCATCACAGTGGAAGCTACTAGAATAAGGCGTGTGCTGAGGGTGAACACGTCTCACCGCGATGTCGACCGTCCCGTAGAGGCCCTGGGCTCGAGCCGTTCCTCCCAGGATGGCTTGAGCCACGGAGATCATCACATCAGAGTGGATGTCAGGCCCATTACGCCGAAACACTGGACTCCTCTGGACCTGAGACACAAATGAGCGCAAATATTAAACCCAGTGACACAGGTCCTACTCTGATCTAACAGTTCTTGGGTCTTGGAATCAACAATCTTCATGCAATCTGATGCTGAAAAAAATACCAAACCCCAGTGTAGGATCATAGACAGAAATAGATAGAAATATTACTACGGTTTACTGATTGAGGAAACGGTTAGCAGCCATGCTGAAGGTAAACTCACTCTGAACGTGATGTAGATCTGCTTACTTCCTAAAGACATCCTCACCGTCTGGCCGTCCTCCACTCCTAAAAACGCCCATACACACAGTTAAATTTACACAATTCTTTATTCAACATTTATGGAAGGAGTCTCCAGTGTCAGGACGGTTTTCATGACAGATGACGTTGTGGTTTGTCACAACACAACAAGCTTTGGTCTTCTTAACTTCACTGTAACTGTAACTCAACTGTAACTCTGCTTCGTATTAAGCCGCATCACACAACGCCGTCATTGATTATATGATTTTCTTAGCTACATAATTTCCACCTTCCTTGATATTATGTGATGAACCACAGTGTAGCTCCTGCTAATGTTCATGCTATCGCTTATCGATATTTAAATCCATTCCAATACTTAATCCTTTTATTCAAATTTGAAAGTAATCTGTGTAAAGGTGTGGCTCATTAGGAAGTAAACACACCTGCAGGTACAGGCACCATGAGGCTCTTTTTCTGCTTGGTGTTGCCTGTTCCTCTGCACATCACACAGGGCGTGATGATGATTGAGCCCCGCCCACCGCAGCGCCGACACGTGGAGCGCATCATAAACGGGCCTGTGTTCACCGACTCCTACACACACAAACACATAGACACGCAGTATTAAGTTATATTAAATATTAACACCGATATTCAAATCCGTTTAACTCCGAAATCTCCATGGAGACGGCTGCTACGGTGCTCTCACCATGCCGGTGCCGTTACAGTAGTGGCAGTGTGTGACTTTGGTGCCTGGCTCGTAACCTTTGCCATGGCAACGTGGACAGTCGTCCTCTATGTTCACTGTGATCTCCTTGTTCACTCCTTTGGCTGCCTGGGTGAACGTCAGCTCCATGACGTACTAAACACACACACACACACACACTTTCTGTTAACAATAAAAATCATTATATAATAACTGTACAAATAAATATCTCAGTTTCTGATATAATCAACAGAAAGGTTGGGTGAGTTTTAGGGCTTGAAAAATTATTTCTCTTTTCAAAGTTCTCAAAATTGAAATACAATTTCCTCCAAACCTCAATATTATTCCTTCCTTAAAAAATAACCAAACTCTATTTCAGAATCTCGTCAGACGGTGCTGCACACGGGAACAACGCGTGCTGGTGATTTTCAGCAGAGAAAAATGCAGTACGGACAGGAAGTTTCTGGTGCTGTAGCTGACCTCGAGCGGCTGTTCGAAAATGGAGCTGAAATTTCCGAAGCCTTGCGCTCCGGCGAATTCCCCGAAGATCTTCCTGAAAAGCTCCTCTGGGTCCACGGTGGTTCCGCTCCTCCAGTACTGCTGCCCCGCCCCACTTGCGCTCGGCCCCGCCGAACCGTACGTATCGTACTGCTTTCTTTTCACTTCGTCACTCAGAACCTGCTCACACACACATACACACACACATACAAAATAAAGCAGCACATGTTAATTAACTTCATTACCAAATATCTAATATATTTGGGAAGAAAAACAAACCTGACAAAAGCAATGGTCACATTTGTTTACTTTAAAAAAAAAAAAAAAAAAAAAAAAAAAAAACACACTTTTCCTTGAACCTGACCTCGTATGCTTCTGCTAGCTTGGCGAACTTCTCTTTGGCCTGCGGGTCATCTGGGTTTGTATCGGGATGGTATTTCTTCGCCAACTGCAGGAAAACAAACATCGTTATTGCGTCACTGTAACTACACGATTTACGTAACAAAGGTAATATGTTAAAGAACTTGGAATTCCTACTCGGAAAGTCTAGAACATGGTTTCTCACGCCATCAACAGTAAATAAACTACCTCTCTACTTTTATATGAGATTATAGTCACACTTGCTTTAGATCAAACAGCATACAGACACATTGGTTGGTCAAATCTATAACACTGACCATACAGACCACACTGTTTTGAGAAGATATCACTAACTTCAGCTGGCTAGCTTGTTGATAACAAAAAGACAAGCTGTAGCACTAAACTGAGAAGTGTAAGTAACTGTTACCAGAAACAAATGCTTCTTTCACAACTCCACGTCCTTTCCCCTTCGGTTAATTCTTTCACAACTCCACGTCCTTTCCCCTTCGGTTAATTCTTTCACAACTCCACGTCCTTTCCCCTTCGGTTAATTGGCTTTTCCGCCAGATCGATTTTTAAAATGAAGAAAAGTGTCGTTTTCACGTGGCGGGCCAAAAGGTCAAAAATTGTAAATGCTATGCTAAACTGTAAATGTTGGCCAGATGATACTGACCTGCCTGAATTTTATCAGCAATGTTGTATTGTTTGGAATCCAAGAAGAAGCGAGTAGTCACTAATCTCTCTCATTATGTGTTCTGGAGCAGGAAAAACATCCCATTTTGATGCTGAAATGCACTACTGACCTGATAGTACGCTTTCTTGATCTCCTTCTGTGTGGCGGTGCGTGGGATTCCCAACACGCTGTAGAGATCCTGCTGCTCATGGCACACCGAGCTGCTGTGGAAGGTGCGTAAGCTGAAAATACAGAGGCTCTTAAACCCTGTAACACACACACAAATCAAAAAAGTCAATTAGCGATAATAGAACCTGATATTCAAAAAGCAATTTGTTAAAAAAAAAAAAAAAAAAAAACATTATGATGATACATGGTGTCTTGCATAAGTATTCACCCCCCTTGAACTTTTCTGCATTTCACAGAATTTAAATTGATGTAATTGTGATTTTATGTCATGAATCTAGACAAAAGCCAGGAACATGAACGTTGTTCAGTGTCCAAGAAATCTGACAGAGCTTCAGCAATTTTTCCAAGAAGAATGGGCAAAAATATCAGGATCCAGAAGACGTGCAGCTGCAATCGCAGCCGTATAACGTTCTGTTGCGTACTGACCTGGGGGGTGAATACTTATGTTCACATGTTAAATATACTGTGTAAATCAAATGGTACAAATTTCAGTTAAGTCCATGTCATTTTCAGGTTGTAAAAGGACAAAATGTAGGAAAGTTCAAGGGGGCGAATACTTATGCAAGGCACTGTATAATATCATATTGCAATACAATATCAGGAAGACAAACTTGACTTAAGTAAGATAGATGATAGATGATAAATTGTGGATTGAGTGCTTCTTCATTGTTCATGTGTATTAATGTGAATGTAAACACTTCATAAACCTCAGTCCATGTCTAGCCTTGAATTTGCAATCCCATAGGTCCCTTGCATCATCCCTGCTTTCCAGACCCAAGAGAATGCCTTTTAAGAAACTATTCCTTCGTAAAAACATTTTAAAAAGCTTTTTTTTCCATCTAAAACGTCATGACGTCAGAAACATACAACAAAACACGACTCATTTGACAGTTGCGCCGAGTTAATACTGTCTAAATCCCAAATTGCTCCGATTTCAAAATAAGTGCACTAGGATAGGGCGCGAAACGCCACTATTTCTACAACAGGAAGTGCACCTACGTAGTAAGTGTTAATGCGTTTGGCATTCAGCCTGCACTTAACGCCGTACCTGCACACCCCCTCAATGTCACACTGTTTTCTTCTCTCCTTCGACTCGTATCCAGTCCAGAAATATAAAAACGACACCACGTTAAAGTCGGAGCGGAGACATTTTCATATCTACAGGAGTTGACGATTGTCCAAGACGTGTTGAGCCGAGGTAAAGCTTTAGACACGCAGCGCACAGAACGACACACTGTGGAGGCGGCCATGTTTTTCTTTTTAACCGTGCCGGCTCGCCACTGCGCATGCGCGAGAAGAGAATTTTACTTTGGGTTGTATGGCCACAAGATGGCGGTGTGTGCGCGCGCACAATTATTCCGAGTTAAAATGTAGAAATACGAGCAAAAATGTGTCACCTGACTTAAAGATACATCTTATAGATACTTTAAGAAGAAAATAAAGTGTATCCATATTAAAAAAAAAATGTTAAAATACATAAAATGCAATGATGTTTCCCAGCCAATCAGGGGCTTGTTACAATTCCTATTAGACAGCCCTTGTTCACTATGTAGTGCACTATTTTGTAGTTTTGCCATTTTATACCTGTCTGAAAGCATGGAGTGGCCCTGAGCCCTGAAATTATGACATATATACTATATAGTGCACTATTTTTGGGGTCTGCTATTGTGTAGTAGTGTGTAGTGATGCTAATGTGCTAATGTTCCCAGAACATTCTGGAAATTTTTTTTTTTGTTTTGGTAAACAAATCTCTTCCTATTCCCATTTGATTTTCCAGAGAACGTTCCGCTGCAATGTTCTGGTAACTTTTAAATTATTAGAGGAACATTCTCTGAACCATCTCGATAAAAAACCTGTTAACCTGTCTGGTTGGCATGTTCTCGCTTGTTCTCTTTAAAACAAAGAAAAAAAAACCACAATTAAGATTGTGAACATTCAGTTGTCATATAACTATACGAGAACACCATGTTTTAAGGTTCCCAGAATGCCTCAGGAAGAGAACTGAGTTTGTTAACCAAAGTAGAAGCTCCCAGAAATACCCAAATGCTAACATTAGGGAAATGACCTTTGTTTGCTGGCACAAGTCAACTCTTTTGATTTTGATTCGAGTCAAAGCGCTGCAATGTTCAGTGTACAGATGTACACCAGAGGACACTACATACCCATAATACACTGCGTTGGTTTGATTTGCACACACCTTGACTGAAAAGAGGGCAAGCTATGTGCCATTGCTCTTCTCCTCAGAATTCTTACGAATATATGGGCAGATTAATTATTTTGGGAAACCATTACCATAGTCAGATTTATAGTTTACAGTTGGCTCAAAGACTTAATTGTTTTTTAGTTTGATACGGGACAAATAGTTCAAAACCGTTTACTTCACTCACCAAGTAAACGGTTGGTAGAAGCAGCTCCAGATCCGATGCAACCCTGACCAGGATGGAGTTGGTGGCATCTAGTGTGAAACCATGCCAAACATGGAGGAAGTCTGATAATCGAGAACAATTTGTGTTGAATTTTACAAGAAGGAAGCTGATCGACAACTGTTAAACCTGGCCGTTCTTGGCTCAAACACCGACATTCTTACAAATTTGCAGTTTGCTTTGATGAACCAAGCTGTGCTGGTTGTCTTCTTTTCGCTATTGTTGTTGTCGTTCTTTTGGCTTCTCCTCTTAGGGTTGCCAGAGTGGATCACCTTCCATTGTCTGCATATTTATTTGGCACAGGTTTTTACAACAGATGCCCTTCCTGATGCAACCCTCCCCATTTATCCGGGCTTAGGACTGGCACTGAGAGTGCACTAGCCTGGGTTGGGCTCAATCCCATGATCGTGAGATCAAGAGTCCCATGCTCTACCTGGTTGTCTTCTTTTCGTATATATCTTTAATGTGATCTCACATTAAATTTGTGAGAATGCTAGAAAACGAGGTGTACCTATGTTTAGTAGCTAAACCCCGCCCCTCAACTTATGCTTTAAAAAAATAATTAATAATACGTTTGAAAACGTGAGATGGTATTGCTCTTTCTCCACGACACATTTATGTTCCTAGGCTAATGGAACAAAAAATTCTTGCCAGATTTACAAATGATGATGCAGATTTTCTTTTACTTTGGATTGCTCTCTCATTAATATGAAATGTTAATTCAATTTGTTTGTAATTGAAACTAATAAGAGATTTAAACTTGACAGCGTAAACCTATCTAAGTTCACGTTAGTGACTCTTCATATGTAAATTTTAGGAACTCAGGAGCTCTCGTAACATTATGATCATTTTTTCCAGAACTGGATTTTCGAGAACACAGCAGCGGGAAATTTTTAAAAATAAATGCTCCTGTGAATGATTTACGAATAAATTTGTTCGTATCCACTTTGATAAATGAGACCCTGTGTTTCTTCTCCAGTCGGCCCTCTGAGACTGTCTGAGTTCGGTTCAGACTGTGGACTCAAACCCGGGGCTTTCCAGTCCACTGAGGTCTGAGGAGGTGCTGTTTTTCTAAAATCAGATTCAGGACTTTCCCAGAGTACTTCCCACTACTTTCCATCTCCAGTCACTTTGTGTTTCCCCTGCAGCAGGAGGTCAGCCGGAGCCTCGTGTCAGTCGGCCATTTCTGTGGGCTGCGGCGCTCTGGGCGTCTCTCTGACCTGATTCGTGAGGCCATAATAAGTGTGGCCGAATGTCATGATGAGCCTGGTTTCTGGTTGTAAGCAGTAAAAGTGTGTGTGGTGAGTTTAACAGCTTTCCGCAGTGAAGAATACGACCTTCACAGCATGTGTGAATTAAGGAGGTGTGTGTGCGTGTTGAAAAAGAGGGATGCATATGAGTCTCTTTCTCTCTACGCACTCTTCTACCTTTCATTTTGATCAGGTTGTGGAAAGGAAAAAAAGAGACACGGATCAGGGAATGACTGCTTATAGCTGCTATAACATGATATATAACAGAAAGCAACACTGAATGTAATTATAAACTGATTAAAAAGTATGACTCAGCTTGGCCTATAGTTTAAAGGTAGAAATTATACAGTGCAACTGTACAATTTAGATTTTAGTATAGTTCGAATAATAGATTTTCATATCTACGCTTTATCTTTTGAGTGGATTTAGACATGCCGTGCCAAAATAAGGGAGAAAAAGACACCTAACATGTCGGAGCTGATCGACTCCATTTGTGTGTAAACTTTCTCTTTTAATCCGAAGTGATTGCCAGGTGGCTAAAGTGATTTGAGGAAACGAAAAATGATCCGTCTCCTACGTTATGTGTGTAAGAGCTGCTCTGTGCCCTTTGACCTTTAATTAAACTAGAGTATAATGGAAAACCTCATTAAAGCTCTGAGAGGCCTCTTTGGTTATACAGCTGCTGCAGTGTGTGTTAATACCAAAGGTGAATGAACATGCCATTATTTCAGTGGTGGAAATGGTGCGTGTGTGTGTGTGTGTGTGTGTGTGTGTGTGAGTGCGATGAAGGAGTTGAAAGAGTGTTTGCACACTGTGCTATTGTGACTGGGCTTTGTTTGACTCGGAGTTGGTTTACTCAGTTTCATCGGTGTCTGTCTGCTTTTCTGTTTCTCTTTGGTCTACTGTGTGTGTGTGTGTGTGTGTGTGTGTGTGTGTGTGTGGTGCCAGTTTCAGGAAGTTGCTGTGTGCTTTGGACATATTTGAACTAGGGCTGTGAAATTCCTTTAAAAAAATGTAATTAAAATTAGAATATACCACAGCAATTTGTTAACGCAGTTTTTTTTTTTTTTTTTATATTAAAGAACACGACACAGTACTTTTTATCCATTTATGGTTACGTTAAATGTTGTGGAACATCCACAAAACAATTTAGTTCCCGTAATCACTTACACTATAGCAGGTATAAACTGTCCTTCCTTCTCCAGCCTCTCCTCGAGGTTAATAAGAAAAAAATAAAAATAAAACACACACACACACACACACACAAAGATTTTCCCTTGGCAGGAAACTTACTGACACTAGAGACTCCTTCCATAAATGGTAAATAAACATCTCCTTACTGAAAATGTCACCATATCATATATTATTACACAATGTACTTTGTTTAATTAAGGCATATTTTAAAAATATTTTATTATTAGCTATATATTGTTTATTTAATGCCTTTGAATTGAAAATTTGCTGAAATTTGCTATAAATGACATATAATGACATATAAATGTCATTTATTTAGGACTCTTTTTCTACATCAAATAACGCAAACAAAACAGTTTTATTACATTTGTGTTAGAAAACCGAAAGTAGAAACCAGAATTGTAAAAAATCAACAGAGTTTTTGCCATCAAATATGTAAATTATGAAATTCAACTAATATTAAAACAGTAAAATTGGTTATGACAGCCCTAATTTGAACTCTTGGTTGCGATGGATGCTCATGTTTCCTTCCAAAAGCCATAAAGTGTGTGAAAGTGCAAGAGAGAGAAAGAGAAATGGAGATAACTTTAGAAATGAGAGGATTTGATTCAATTCCTTTAAAATACAGTGTAACCAAAAACCGAAAATTTCTTTCAGAAACCACACGCATTTACACACTGAATTTTTACACTTATCAGGTGGTTAAAGTGTCATATAGTGAGTTAAGTTCATGTCTATGAGTCTGTTGTGTGTGTGTGTGTGTGTGTGTGTGTGTGTGTGTGTGTGTGTGTGTGTGTGTGTGTGTGGGTGGGTGGGTTGGTGCGTTGTCTCTCATTCTCAATCTGGTTTCCATTACCTTCCTCCCCATCACAGTTTCTGCTGTCTGATTGGCTCTGATCACTGCCACATGCGGGTCACGGGGGGCCGAGCTGAGCGGGGTCAGGGGTCAGAGGTTAGGAGGATGTCGCCCATTTTGCAGAATTGACCTCAGTTCAGCATCTGATTACAGAGATGTTTAACTCGTCAGATGTGCTGTTTATAGATCGGAGCGTGTACAAGGCCCTATTCTGGAGAATATCCGTGAGGGATGACATCATGGCCTGCTCACATATGGATCTGATCTGAGGCGTTCGCGCCAGTGGCTATGATATATATCAGTGAGCTATGGTGAGCCGTTAGCATGTGCAGGAGGTAAATGAACTGATTTATAGCTATTTGCTGTGCTGCGAATTGAGCTGAGGAACATCTCGGAGACTTCTTAGCAGGCCAAATGTTTTCTCCTAATGAAGGTTGGAGGACAGGGCACAGAATATGTACCAA
This sequence comes from Pangasianodon hypophthalmus, assembly GCF_027358585.1. Lineage (NCBI taxonomy): Eukaryota > Metazoa > Chordata > Actinopteri > Siluriformes > Pangasiidae > Pangasianodon > Pangasianodon hypophthalmus. The sequence continues at coordinate 16,381,230 of NC_069734.1, forward strand.
AAACTTGCAAAAAAAAAACAAAAAAAACCAAATCTAGCTAAACCTTGTAATTCTTGTTAAGCGTGGAAATATTGATTCAACTGAATCAAAACGCTGTTGAATTCTTGAATCTGATCGGTCTAAAGGTGACACTCCAAGCCACTGCTATCAAGTCTGAGTGCTTTCCAGGTGCTTTTTCTGATTGTGGTTATTCTGACCTGTGCTTTCATCGCTTGTAGCCTATGATTTGGTGTATTTTTTTTAATTTAATGCTTGGATATTCTGGTTTATGGACTTTGAACCATTTTCCTTTAATGGCAGATATTTACATCAAAACTAGATAGTTAACAATTATTCCTAGAAGATAATCTTAATTTTTGGCATACGGTCAATTCAATTCAATTCAATTTTACTTATATAGAGCTTTTAACAATGGACCTTGTCACAAAGCAGCTTTACAGAAATCCAGATATGAATTTAGATTTAGATCCCTAATGAGCAATCCAGAGGTGACAGTAGCAAGGAAAAATTCCCTGAGACAATATGGAAGAAACTTGGATCCTGAAGGAATTCTGAGCAATCCGTCCCACTCTGTGAAGCAACTCACCATGTTTTCAATTGAACTTAGCTGGTTCTGTTCCTAAAATATGAAAATAATTCAGGCTATCCTGATCAGGATACGCAGTTACCAAAGACAAACGAATGAACTCGTGTGAACAATCAAAGTCCAGTACACTGTTTTAGATTTTTGATTTGTGTTAATGTGTAATGTTAATCCCATTGATTGTGTGTGTGTGCGAGTTTGTGTGTGTGTATCATTCTTGTCCCATTTCAAGTTCATGTGCACCAACAAAAGAACATAATGCGCTTAGACAAATTGAGCAACGATTAAACATCCACCTAAACTCACGTTCCAGACAAATTCAATGGAAAAAGTAGAAGAGAGGCATTTTTTTTTATTTTCCACAGCTGGGTGGAGTGCATGGTTGGATTTGATTTATTAACAATCACCAGTGTTTTTTTTTTTCCTTTCTTTTCTCATTCCCGAGTAGACCCATGGCGTCTGTCTTGAACGGATTGGATCAGGCCCAGGTGTGTGTTGGGTCAAGTTCTGGCGGAGTGTATGATTGCAAACCACGACTGAAGCCCACCGAACTTCGGTCACACGCATCGGAGCGCTCCAACATTGTTCCTTCTGTTAAGTGCTCCGTTTTTGTGGAAAGATGGAAAGATATTTGAACACGTTAACCTGCGAAATTCGATTTAAACCTTTTGGCAAAGCGTTAGACCTGCAGATCTGTTCTCCAGATGCATTAAGAATAATTTTTGAGAAATTTTGGACTTCTTTTTTGAGAACCACGCTAATCTGCCAGGAAGGGGGAAAAAAAAAAAAAAGAGAAGAATGCTTTCGTAAAATCAAAACCAATAGGATTCTGGATAGCATGACATGGCCTTTGTAGGCCTGTTATTTGGGCTCATTGAAAACGTGTAATTACGTTCAGACGCAGCCGCGCAGGGGTCAAAGCCAGGACCGTAATTACGCCGAGGGTAAAATTAGCTGCTCTTTGTGCCGCCTGGTTAGTCTCAGTTTAAGGTGACGTGCGGTAAATCATCCCGTGTGAACCTTTGGTAGTTTTTCCTCATTCTCTCAGGCTTTTTAAAACATGCTTCGAAAGCTCAGACACGTAAACATAGATATTTATCCTGAATTATTTGTGTTGATGGCTGTATTAGAAGGAAAGTTGTAGCTTAGGAAATCTGTACCTAAGAGGAGGTGAGAGAGCTGGACAGACTAAAGGACTAAAGCTCTGCTGCATCACTCACTTGAAGAACAGATGAAAGGAGAGCTAAATCCCACTGCACTATCACTATCAGCAGCTAGAACAGCATTGTGGATGGTAACAATGTCATCATGATGTCATCATAACTTTTCCCACGTAAAGGCCAAATGGTAAGGAGCTCTAAATCTTCTCCGAAATGCAAAGGCAGCACTGAGAAAACGCAAAGCAAGATTTCACTCTTTACTGCGTCCTGATCCCGGGTCTATTTGTTACAGAATCCCTTAAATCCCAGTACAGGAATGAAGCACAAACCACAAAGCAGTGCCATACCCACTATCCTGAGCAGCATCTGATACTTTAATACCTGTTTACGCAGCTTTAGTTCGCCTGTGAGAGAATGCTCTGAATGGTGTGGTGTGTGAATTACCCAGCTGGCGTGCGAGTTTTCAAGCAGAAACAGAGAGTGGAGGTCATGGAAGAAGGTTCTCAGGATAAAAAGATCTGTTTTGCTAGTGCTGAGCAATGGTTAAAGCCCAGAACAATATGTGTTTTACATACAAAATGGATTGTAAAGATTGTAATCTGTATTAAATTATACGATCCATTTCATCAAGAAGGTCTACTGAGAAGACGTGCCGGGAATAAGATCAACTGTTAGAAAAAAGTATATTATAGCGTGCTTAGCCACATTCTTGTCACTTGTAGTATGCAGATGGTTAACTTCGCTAGCTAATGAACGCTAGCTATAAAGTTCCATGAATTATCGTTCAGAATGTGTTATGTTAGCTACATAAGAGTACTTCTTTTTTCCAATACGAGCTAAAACCTGATGTGGCAGCACTTCTTTCGTGAAAATGCAAACAAGCAAACTTTCACTTACTGACACATTCAAACACACCTTAGCATGCTAATACGTTAATCTTTCAGTTCCAGAAAGAACGGAAAGAGATCATTTCAGGACAATTGCATTTGCATTTGACTAATCGATGGCCTACACCAGCATGAGTGCGTACTTCCTGTATTTTTCACTCAGTGGGGAAAATAGTGACAAGATGGAGGATCAGTGTTAATTTAACTTACAGTTAATTTACTTTTGTAAATATCTGACTAACTAATGCTAGCTAAAACAATATATTATTGTGTTATCTTACACAATGCGTTATCTTTCAGGATGTGTTCGAGCCAAGGTGTAGGATGTGTTATGTTAGTGCTAGATAACTTTCAGTTTGGTAAACATTCCTCATATGAAACTGAATTATTTCAGTATATACACAGTCTACTCTTTCATAGAATGTCCCTGACCTCCATGCCCTCTTGTGGGAAGGGATTTAGGACGCTGCTGTGTTCCCAACAGAGTCGCACTCGTCTCAGGCGAAAGGGTCAGAACCCCTGTGAGAACCCGTCCATGCTGGGTGCTTACGGCACCGAGAGAAAAACTGGAAACGTTGACCTTGTCTTCATCTATAGGCATATTTCCAATCTGTTTGGCAAATTGTAAGCGGATTTCTGAAAAGTTGATCTGTCATAGACACCCGTGATTGGCTAGTGCTGCTGTGATTGACAGGGGAGAGAATGATGATGTCCCTCCCACCCAAAGCACAGCCATTTAGTCTCTGTAGCATTGTTAGTATTTGAACTTGTGATGAGGCGAACACTTTTCTATTTATCAGATAAATGTAAATGATTCCCAAACACATGACTTTATTTTCAGATACACTAATCCGTAAGGATGTCCTGGCCCAAATTGAGTCGTATCATGTTTTGCAATGAGGACTGTACAAGCCAAGAACACCAATGAGAACACTGAAGGTAATAAAAGTAAGGAGGAAAACTAAAGCACTTGGAAAGCAGGCCAAAAATCTGTTAATGGTGAGAGGGGAATAATGAAGCTCTGAGAAAAGCTGAACCTGAACATGAAATTCGACCCCTTGACCTCCAAGCCCAATGAATATTTAAGAAATGATGTCCAAACCTGATGCCCAACATCTCACTCTTTAACTCAAGTTTTCATTTTGAGGCTGGGATAGAACCTAGCAGTAGTATAGGCCCTTATGTTTGTGATATGAAGTCACTCACACACACATGCACACATCCATCAGAGCCAATCAGTGCGCTGAAAACATCTCGGTCTAAACTATGACCTCACTGCTTTTTCACTTGGATGACTGATGAGAAGAAAGAATAACAGTTTGAGTCAGAGCCATTTATCTAGTGCGCGCCACAGCTACATTTCAATCAACGTGACAACCACACGCTCTTTAACTGCCTCGAAGCAAAGCACGTGACAAAACAAGCTGTTGAGTTTTTGCCGAGCTCAGTTCACACACCATCGCTCAAACGCCGAGAGGGAAAATCGAACGGAGTGCGTCGCAAGAGCACACGAGTTTTCTTTAAGTCTTTAGGGAGCGAGGCAGGGCCAAGAAACATCAGTGAGGTCATTAATACCTGGAGATGATTAATGAACCATTATCGACCCAGAAGCTACATTTTCTATTCAGACCAATAAAAACAAGACAAAAAAGGTTATTGTCCCATAGCTAATGCTTCGTTTCTGCTCTAGAGTGAGAGAGATGGATATAGACAGCCCAGCTCATCATGGACAATTCTTATGATGAAAATTACTTTTTTTTTAATTATGAAGTATGTGTATTGTACGTGATATTGATGTATCTAAACTGTAAGGAGATCCACAATGTAATCACGTCAATACCACATGCTAATATAGTCATTTGGTTGTTATTTAAAAGCAATTGTAAGCAATTTTCAAACTGAGTTAGGACATTAGAGATTTTCCAATAAGCTGTCCCGTAACGCTGTGTGTTAATAAAGCGTGGCATCATTGTGGCAGTGACTCAAATTAAATTTTCAAGAATGACTTTATAGTGGAAACGCTATAAACATTAATTCACTGTGTGGTTACTTCATCAGTAAACACATTTACAGCTCAGATAAACCTCCAAAGTCCACCAGCAGGGAGATTAATCACAAGAAGTGTCCAGCTGAATACATCACTTCAGTGTGTGTGTGTGTGTGTGTGTGTGTGTGTGTGTGTGTGTGTGTGTGTGTGTAGGTTTTAGCGTGGGCTGGTGTACTAGTCTCATACACACACGTTAATGAACCCCAGATAACTCCCAGAGTGTCTCTAGGTGGATCAGCCCCAGAGCTTTACTACTGATTACAACATTTCTTTTTATTTCCTTTAGTGTGTGTGTGTGTGTGTGTGTGTGTGTGTGTGTGTGTGTGAAAGATAGTGGGTGTACTAGCAAGACACACACTTTTTTCCTTTTCTCTCTCAACGGAGCTATTCTGTTGTTTTTTTATTAATGAGACCGGTAGGCTGTGAGACACAGAGCCGCCGTTGTCTCTCTCACAGCTTGAACTGGAAAAGGTCCAACACATTCTCTTTTATATGATTTGTTAAAACCGAGGACAATGTGTGCCGAGCCATTCATTTAAAGAACAACACCCGTTCCAGATGTTCATTAAATGTCGTTATAATATTTTACCTGTGAAGGAGAACGACTTGCTTTTCTGTTTATTAAAAGCGAATCTGAAAGCTGCTAATACCTCAAAAAATACCTCAGAAATATAAAACACAGTCTTAATGTTTAGTATTTAGCATACAGTGTTTTCTTGTTGTTATAAATGTTATAGTGAAGCTGTTCATCACAGAGAGCCAGCTCCAGCCAGTCTTGTTGTCTGGTGTCGTAGCATAACATTAAGTAGCTAGCAAACAACATTATTAGCGAGCTACCTGGCTACTTTTTACTTCACTCTTAATATAAATATGAGTAGTTTCATATTTAGTTATAATATAATATTGTAGTTTCTACCCAGTCACTAAAATAAGAAGACTAGCTACATGCTTGCTAGCTAGCTGATGAGAGAAATGCAATACGAGGGCTAGCTAACATCCTGTGTGTAGCTAGTTATGCATAAACAGTTTATCTATTCATGGCAATATACAAATGTGTGTTTCAGGGAACAGTAGTAGAAGAATTAAAGTAGTAGTATAATTTATAAGATAGTGTAAGAGCAGAGCTAGAACCCATCTCCATTGTCTTAAACTGTTCTAACCTGTTCTGCCTTCAGAAGGGGTTTGAGTAAAATCAGTGATTGTCAATGAGGAGAGACTGAGACAAGCCAAGAGACAAATGATGTGCTTCACATACTTTTAACATGACTAGTGTGTTTAAACGGGCAGATTCAGTGATGAGTAGTGAACCAAAGATGAAATGTAGTACACTGGAGACCTTTTTCACTCAGCACGCAGGAATTTTTTTTCTTTTTCTGAAGCACTGCCACCAAAATATTATCATTGCTTCCTAATTTAATCCATGATAATTCAATGACTGAAGGATTGTCAGAAATTACGCCACAAATATGCCAAACAAAAAGTATTTAAATTTAAGATTTAAGATTCAACTGAAGGTACACATTTCCTTTACTATTCATTTATATTGCTCTACACGTAGATCATTCATCATTCGTCACCTTCAGTAAACAGACAGGGTCACTGTGGATCCGGAGTCTATCCCGGGAATACTGGGAGTGTTCGGAAATCCACTCTGGATGAGACACCAGTCAAACTGGAGAACCCCGAGAAAACCCATAGGGAGAGAAGATATAAAGAAAAAAAAACTGTAAAGAGCAGTAAACAGTAATAAATGAAACAAAGTCAATATTTGGTGTGACGATCCTTCGCTTTTTTTAAAAAAAAAATAGTATTCTCAGGTACAATTTGTGAAGTTTTATAAGGAAATGAGCTGTAAGTTTTACTGAGTATCTCACAGAACCATCGACAGTTCTTCTAGAGACTTTGACTGTCGCACTGTGCATGCAAAACCCAGCAGCCTTCATTATGATTTTTGTCTGGAAAGTGGTCTCTTACATAATATCCTGCTTTCTTTCCTGACATATGTTACCGGCCTCAGACCTAGGGGATATCTGGGTCGGCAACTAAGGACACACAGGCGGTTAAGCACTGTGTACCTGTGAAACTGTGAAACAATAGAGACAGACAAAATGAGTGTCGTTCCCTTGGCGCGTCATTTTCTTCTGAGATCGAACCTATTAGTAACTATGAACACTTCTCATGTTACATGACATCTATACATGGGATAACGTCATATGGATACAGTACACACAACATAACGTGATATGAATACATACACACAACATACACGTATACATATGCATCCATTTACCTTACTTATTTCACATAATAAAACATGGAGTTACATAACACACAGAGAGCAGAATATGTGCGCCAACAAATTCCATATACAAAACTTAAAGAGTAAACCAAAGTTCCTAGTTCACTTAACAAGTGTCTCATATTACTCAAAAGAACCAAACACAAATGTGTCACAAACACACATATCAAGAGAAATACATCAACCACTGTTGCATTTAGAACGTTTACAATGTGATTTGCATCGGGTTACACACTGAGCATGTGCATGCATAGCATTCAATATGGCTACTGAACAGCTAATACAACAGGTGCACGGTTAGCTGTACCACTACATAGCAAACAACTCATTGCTAATGTGTTTAAAATTACAGACATTTTGCCATACACGAACATTATATGGTACACTCTTAAATGAACTTAAGACAGCGTTAATCATTTACACCTATGACCTCAATTAAATTCGGCCTCAATTTAGCATTCGGCAAAATTAGATTCTCCGAAACATATTAGAATTGCGCAGTCACTCAACACACTTCGTGATCACTTTTAATCACGTCAACAAAGTCACGTTAATCAACAGAAAAAATGTTTAAAGTATATATGTATATATATATATATATATATATATATATATATATATATATATATATATATATATGTATATTACTTTACCTGTGAAACAATAGAGACAGACAAAATGAGTGTCGTTCCTTTGGCGCGTCATATACACACATACGCATGTGCATGGACAACTTCACTGGTGATGTTCCTATTTTAAAATTAGGGGGGTGTCTCTTTTCCATTAAAAATTTAATGTGCCCTTCATTAACCCTTTACACATACAAACATTTTTCTTTAACATTTAATTTTGGAAAACTAATGTTTGGAAATCTAAAATGTTTTTATACTGGCTCGATAATGTAGAAGTCATAAAATAATTCATTCCCAATTCCCAGTATTTAATTCCCAACCATATTTATGAAGTACAGGAAGTTTATGATGTTTTCATTGGTTTGGTTTAATTGTTTCCTCAATCCACAAATTTAAAGTGAAGCCTTTAAGGGAAAAATTAAAAATTTTTCCCAGTGCAAGGAAAACTTAGACCAGTTTAGTTAAAACAAAGTTAAGTATGAAATACTATTTCGGGACACATCGTTGTGTGAAGTCTTTGAAATGAGTTCATCAGACATTTTGGGTACTATACCTGGCGGTTTCTCCTGAAGGCTCTTCAGGCTTGTGATCATTTGTTTGATTTGAGACCCCTTACTTCCCTATGAATATTAACATGTAATAAGAATGTGTTGTTGTCTGTAGGACAAAAGTCCAGCCCCCAAAAAAAGGAGGATTGAAGTGTTCCCATATGGTGAAATGTTTAATTTATGGAAAACATTTACAGAAGGAGTCTAGGTCCCTGGAGGACTAGTGGTTAGGCCAAAGTGCTCTCACTGCTGCGGCCCAGGTTCGATTCTCGGCCAGGGAACCAACTCCAGCCACTGGGGTTGCGTGCAACAGTGCGCTCTCAGTGCTGGTCCCAAGCCTGGATAAAATTGGGGAGGGTTGCGTCAGGAAGGGCATCCGGCGTAAAAACTGTGCCAAGTCAAATAGGCAGACCAATGACCTGCTGTGGCGACCCCTAACGGGAGCAGCTGAAAGAGGAACGCCATTTATGGAAGGAGTCTCCAGTTTCAGTGCTTTGTAATAGTCAGAGGTAAAGCTGCAACTTCAGGTTTTCCACCATAGGAAAGCTTGCAGGACAGATAGTAGTAACTCCGTTTCGCATCGAGCCACATCACACCTGCCACCTGCCTGTCATTGATTATTTTCCTATACCAGCACACCCAATAAAACAAACTCTTATAAAGTACTATATAAGCAGTTGACCGCCACTGAGGACAGAAACACTCTACAAGCCAGTTAACTAACATCTTGCAGGTAGTTAATTATTCATAACTTTAACCTCTTGTTAATCATGGGAGTACGTACCAACCAAACATTACGTTTTGACAATTAGCTGATCAGGAAAATGCCTGTTAATCATGATATTAGCACTCTTAAAATTGAAAAAAAAAAAAAATCCATTGTAATGATTGAATGAGGCCCAAGCTAATATTGTTCTCTCTGGGGAAACACACACAAAGCTTTCCAGGAAGATTCTGATTCCATTTGCTGGCTTACGTCTTTCTAATCCATTCTCTCTGGTAAAAAAAAATCTCATGAGTGGAACGTAAAGGGGTTTAAAAAATAAAGATAAACTTAAAATGTGTCTGTATTGTTAAGAAAAAGTGAAGAAAAAGAGAGAGAAAGAGAGAGAGAGAGAGAGAGAATAGGGGAGAAATCAGGGTTCAGTGATCAGTATTGTTATAACAGCTGTGTTTGTGTGTGTAAGAGAGAGAAAGACAGTGAGAGAGAGAGAGAGAGAGACAGTGAGAGAGAGAGAGAGAGACGCAAAAAGAGGAAGAACGTCTGGTGTGATTGTGTACATATATTTATAGTATAATTAAAGTTTAAGCTTGGTGCCTTGCGTGACCTTTGACTTCAAAAATGTCGATTAAGAGAATGTGCCAGATGAAACATACACTGATGTAGCGAGATTGCAGTCATGAGCAGTTCAGCTTGAGCTCGCTGTTGTTTTGGGAGAAATTCCAGTAAATCTTGGCTTGATTTGGGTCTGCAGCGCAGTGGAACCACAGAGTTCTGGCTCGCTCTTCACTTTATGGAAATTTGTGTCATGAGTGCGTAACTGTTTTATAGGTAAAATATGAATCATGGAACTTGGGAAAGCGGTAAAACATTTTAGTATGTTCTCACACAACGTACTCTGGCTCTTTCTTTACTTTATGCTCGCCATTTGTTTTTTAGCATGCATACACCACATTCCACCACATGCGCATTTCTGCACTCTGAATACATGAGGTGTTGTAGATGTTTCGCAGGTAAACTATTAAGTGCAATGCGAGAGACTCCAGTATGCTTTTTATAATGTAAAAAAAAAAAAAAATGACTTCCTAATAAGGGCATATTTGAAGGCAATAACACATGGATTCTTCTCAACAAAGATTATTGGTTGCTCGGTTACTTATTGGTTTGTTGGTTTCTTTTTGTCCAGATTGTTCCTAGCAAAGGCCATAGGTTCCTTGGTTCCATATGTGATGGATTTGAAGGCAGCACCACATGGATCCTTCTCAGCAAATCAGTCGGATCATTTTGTTTGGTATATATTGGTTTTCAAAAAAAAAAAAAAAAACAACATGGTGGACTGATAAAACTGAGAAACAATTTTCTTCTTTTTGATTTTTTCACAATTTTCTCCAAATATGCCTAACCACCAGCTACCAGTGTGGTCTATCAAGCAGTGTGGCTACCAAACCAGGAGGGCAAGAGCTTTTGCATCTTTCCTCCTAGATGGTGCAAGCCTTTGTATCTTTCTGAACCAGTGCTCAAGCAAAGTCCTAGGAATGTGCTTGGAGGAAGCTACCCATAATTGGTTAGCATCAGTAGAAAGGAAGTCCATCCCTTCCACCCAGAAGGCAAGACGATTATCTTCTCCTGTACTCCTGGTGACAGATGACAGTGGCATTGTCAAGGTTCAAACTCATGAGCTCCTCAGGCGACAACTCTTGAGTTCCTCATGAGACCTTAGACCACTGTGCCCACGAATAGTTTTTTAACCCACATAGTATTGGCACAAGTCTACTTCTGGATAGAAGTAATGCCGGATACCAGACCCCAATTTAATATATCAGACCTGGAGATTTGGATTTCAGCCATGGGTAGAGACCCAGCATGATTCTGGACCTGGTTCAGCGTTCAAACCTCAAATCCCGCTTGATTAACACATCTGGATCAAATCAGCCGTATGGGTGGATTCCAGCTGCAGGCGAGTCGCTAAAACAATGCAAACCCATCATGTTATACATATCAATCTAGACGGTTACTAGGCTGAGCCTTATTATTATTAATGATTCCCAAATTCCCGAGTAGCTGTAGTGCACTGCACTGTTTTGTTTTTCTGCTCTGATATACCCATGTACAGGCCTGATGAACCCAGCCAGATGTGCTAGTGCAGGAAACTCACCGAAATGTTTAGGGCTAGCGGGATATACAATGATCAGAATTAGGAATGATGAAAAATAAGCTCTGGCTAACTTGCAATGGAGATTGATATCTATACAATTGATTGCTGCCAGAAGCCGGCTGTATGTCTGATTCTATCCAGATGTGGAAACCCAGCAGGATGTAAAGTATATTCCATTTACATTGTAGTGCATTACATTCATTCATCTGGAGGAGACTTTTATCCAAAGCTATGAACGACTGAGGCACAGTTCAGGGACTTTCTTAATGCCCCAAAAGTGGTTCTCTGGCAGAACTGGGATTTGAAATTCTCAATGTTCTGGTTACTAGCACTGAAATATGAGGATGATGAATATCTCTCACTCAAATGTTAATAATAGCCTGTCATATTTTGTTAAAGTGATGATAATTTATCCACTAAAATGGTGTAGATCTCAATAATAATCCAGACACCATATTGCTATTTTAGTATGTTGCCATGGTGTGTTGTTGCCTCACATCTCCATGGTCCTCGTGAGCTTGGATTACTGTCTGAGTGGAGTTTTGTATGTTCTCCACGTGTCCATGTGGGTTTCCACCCACTTATCCGGTTTCCTTTAACCTCGCAACGGCATGCCGGTAGGTGGATTGGCAAAGTTAATCGACCCTTGTAGTGAATGAATGTGTAAAAATGTGTGTGTGTGTGGAGCCCTCTGAAGGACTGCCATCCCATCCAAGGTGTATTCCCACCTCGCCCCGAGTGTTCCCAAGATTTCCTGCAACTTTTTTCCCCCCTCCAAAATCTCGAGTTAGATTGGGAAACGGTTAGCTTTTCCCATGAAAAAGTCACACAGTAGCAGCTTAACCACAACGGCCTGGTCAACAACTAAACTGCCCCCAGTGTTTGTTAACACTTTGGTGCTCTTCCCCTTTCCCGTGGCTGTAAACAGAACCTTCCCAACAGGCTCAATGCAGTGGCCTGGGCTTATTCATCACATTTTCTTTTTATTGAACATTTATGCAAACATTTTATGTTTGTTCTGTGCCATTTAGTTAGTTTTTATGCCTGAGAAAGTTTTTATGCGCGATAAGATCTCAGGCGCAATCAGGATCATAATCTCTGAACACTGTGTATGTATGCAGTGTAAGATGACTGTGTGTGTGCAGGTTTTGAGACTGCTATCTCGCCAGTGTGTGAACTCTGAGCAGTAATTGGCTTCTTTAGGAGGTTCGTGTTTGTTCAGAGTGTGAAGAGCAAATAAGGTAAGAACTTCCTGTAAATGTGACATTTTTTTTGTTCATTCTCTTGGACTGTTTGTCATCTATAAAAATAAACATGCTTTTCTCTACTTTTCCCAAAAGGTTACGTTTATTGTAACTTATGGGGAGACATTTTTTTGTCTCACGGGGACCCCAGACGTCATGGAACCAAAAAAACCCTGAAAAAGCATCAAAATGACTGTAATTAGGAGTCTCATGCTCATTTTTGACAATGGTCCATGAGGACCAATTCAGTGTGGATGTGTGTGTGTGTGTGTGTGGATGTGTGTGTTCATGTATTTAGCCCATTGTTCAAACCAAAAATAGACTAAGTGTCCTCACAATGAAAGGATACAGTCATATGTCCCCATAATCACCCCGTCCTCACAAAAATATGGTGTTTTGGTGTAAGTGAAAAATAAATTTGTGTGTCTGTCCGCTTTATTGAGTCCAACGCACGCCTGAGTCTCGACACAGGACTAAATGATGATTAATGCTGTAACAAGGACAGAATATGAGGACACTCCATCATAATTGGGAAAGCCAGACACAAGCCATTAAACCCAGTGCATTTGTCATAACACACACACGGACAGCGAAGTACAGGAGTGTGTTGGGTGAATGGATGAGTAATGTCTTCGAGTAATGCAAATGAACAGTATTCGCCCATTTTGTCTATTGTGTGTATCTAGTGCGACGACTGCAGAATTTTTCATGTCTCTATAAAAACGGGTGTCTTTAAAGACCGCTACATGAACTCCAGCATTTTTAGCACTCATAGCAATTTGTCATGAAATTGTGTGTGTCCAGTGTCACTGGATTGAACTATTATTTCCCACAGATCTGTTCATGGGAAACGTAAGTGATCCAAACATACACTATCACATGCACACTCCCTAACAGAAGCTGTATGTGTGTGTTTTGTTTATCAGTGGAATTACAGGTCATTACTACAATACAAAAGTCACTTGGTACTTGATACTTGAAGTGTAGTGGATAAGGGCTTGGTCAGAGTATCCTTTAAACCGTGGCCATTTCTTTATAGATCAAATAGATTATGTCCCATGTACACGTTATGATTTCATGACCTGGGTTTAGTATGTCGAGGCAACAATAAGTTGTGCTTTAGAAACACACACACAAACATTGTGACTAGCGAGCTACAGAGCTTCCACTCTTCCACTGAACCGAACTTTCCTACTTTTTCCTTCCAGTCTCATCCCATTGTCATTCCTGATGTGTACATTTTGTGTGTGTTTACTTAATAACCTAACCTTATGCAGTGTGTGTGTGTGTGTGTGTGTGTGCCATTCTGTTATCTATGAAAGTCTACACTGGTGAGAACAAGGTTATCCCGGCCTTCCCGCTCTCTGTAGCGCTTTTCCATGTTTGTTTAGCCTGGCTATAGTTTTAGGTGTTCACTCGCCCTGTTCCATCAGTAACACACACACACACACACACACACAGCATGGTTGTCATGCTGGAAGAGACCACACCCATCTGGATTGAAATTACACAGAATTGTCTGGGTGGGAACACCTTTTTGATGAGAGACGTCAGAGGAGAAAAGCCAGACTGGTTGAAACGAAGGCTATAGTAACTCAAATAACCACTCTTTACAACCGTGGTGAGCAGAAAAGCATCTCAGATTGCTTGCCATGTCAAAACTTGAGGCATATGGGCTACAACAGCAAAAGACCACATCGAGTTCCACTCCCGTCAGCCAAGAACAGGAATCTGGTTGTCAGTAGCAGGGTCAAAGTCAGTGTCATTTTCACACACACGCAATGCTATCCTGCAGGAAAGAGTGTAGTGTTAATGACATGTCACAGGGGCAGAGGAGCAGAGGATGTGTTTACATTCTCTTACATATTACAGGGAATATTTGGGAATCTCCTCCTTTTCTGTCATTGCCCCCCTCTTTTCCTCGTTCCCTCCCTCTCATCCCTGACGCAGATCGTCGTGCTCCTCAGCAAGGCCGTGGGAAGATTCCCTTCTGGAAAAAAACCCAAAACACTAAACGAATAAACAGAAAGGGTGAACCATACACACTGTAGCTATATATATCCAAGCGAAGCCTCATCCTTCTCTCTCTCTCTCAAAGGATCAAAGGATCCCAAAGGTAAGGAGCAGGCCACTGTTTCACATTACCACACTTAAACCTCAGCACCGGCTTATTTTAAGGCGATAAGAGAAGTACAGGAAATACTAGGATTACAGTAAAGTGTGAAGTGTGTGTGTGCATAACATATCATTAGGTCAAGACTCCTAGACTGCAAATACGCTTCAGAACAACTTATATTGTACAGCAGTTTGTTAGTTTCTAGATCAGTATAGCTGTTCTATTTAACTCTATAAATATACGCAAAGTCTACATGTAGTGTCGAAGTCCCACTGAAACCGAGAGGGTCACGGTTCTGGTCAGTTAGCTCAGCTGTTTAGACATTCTGGATAGACATCTTTGACCCTATCTCTAATTCCTGCCAATGTACAACAAAGCCACACCTCCCAAAATCCACAGTGGCCAATGGAGTTCATTCACATTAGTATGATAACTAGCAAGTTAACTAACTTTTTGTCATCACATTCTACTTGCCTAGATATTAAACATTAGCTAAATTACACCAAATATCTAGATTTGTTCTAGCAATCATTAGTTCAAACATTTTACCAGTTAACAGTGTTACTGATCGAAATATAGGGGAAATGATGTATACTGTAGATAATTCAGTGTCCAACGTCTCTATCTCATTTGTAGTCAGCAGGTTTCTCCATCATTGATTTCTTAGCAGTATGATGGGGGATAGGACCTGAGGGATAGGAGGCATGTAAACACACCCAAAGAGACTTTCCAGACAAGTCCACTACTTTCTACTTTGTAGAAAATAGAGACACTGCTGGGCCTGGTGTTGAGGGACCAGGTCAGGTTCTCCACCAGGTGAACACCAAGGAAGTTGGTACTCCTAACGATCTCCACGGAGGAGCCATTGATATTCAGAGGAGAGTGGTCACTCCATGCTCTCCTGAAGTCAACAACCATCTCTTTTGTTCTGTCCATGTTGAGAGACAAGTTGTTGGCTCTGCACCAGTCCTTTAGCTGCTACACCTCCTCTCTCTATGCTGACTCATTGTTCTTGTTGATGAGACCCACCACGGTCGTGTCACCAGCAAACTTGATGATGTGATTTGAGCTGTGCATCGCTACACAGACGTGACTCAGCAGAGTGAACAGCAGTAGACTGAACAAACAGCCCTGGGGGACCCCAGTGCTCAGTGTGCTGGTGTTGGAGATGCTGCTCCTAATCCAGATTGTCTGAGGTCTCAGGAAGTCTCAGGAAGTCCAGGATCAAGTTGCAGAGGGAAGTGTTCAGGCCCAGCCAGCTCAGCTTTCCAATCAGCTGCTGCACATCCTCTGAGCACTCTGCCAGGAATGTTGTCTGTTCCAGCAGCCTTCTTGGTTGACTCTGTGTAGAGTTTTCCTCACGTCAGCAGTGGTTAGACACAGCACCCGGTCATTAGGAGGATGGGTGGTCTTCCTGGCTGTCATATCATTCTACACCTCAAACTGAGCATAGAAGTTGTTCAGCACATCTGGATGGGAGGCATCACTGTCACAGGCAGGTGATGTTGTCCTGTAGTTGGTGATGGCCTGGATACCACATGTCGCCGCTGTCCTTAAAGCGGCTGTAGATCATCTGGGCGTGTGCAGGTTTTGCCTCCCTGATGGCCTGGGACAGTTTGGCCCTTGTTGTTCTTAGGGCCACCTTGTCATCTTGTCTGAAGGCAGAGTCTTGGGTCCTCAGCAGTGCATCCACAGATTCTGGTTGGAGCGTGTAGTGATGGCCTTGGAGACAGTGACATCATCGATGCACTTGCTGATGTAGCTGGTCACTGATGCTGTGTATTCCTTGTATAAGTTGGTGGAGTCGCCACTGGTTGCAGCTTCCCTGAACATGTGCCAGTCAGTGTGCTCGAAATAGTCCTGAAGAGCAGAGATGGCTCCTTCTGGCCAGATTTTCACCTGCTTTAGAATCAAAACTCACTGGATGTACAGGCCTTCACTACATTTACATGTATTTGTGTAAATGTAGCTGTAGTGGAACCCAGTTCTTAGATTACATTTCTTTCAACAAGTATGCTTCATTGTGCTCCCCAGACAGTAATAGTAAGAACAATAAAATTAAACTGAACTATTTTTACTTTTCATACAAACTGCCTTGTGAGAATTCGTATGGATTTGGATTTATGGGCACAAAAAGAGCTAGAGCTCAAAGTTCCGGCGTCTTCCTTAAACTGGGCTTTCCACTTCGCTTCATCACATCCAGACCGTAACGTCCTGCTTCCCGGACATCCAGCGCCATCATGGCTAGGCCCTTATACAGTATTCATTATCCGGCTCCGTTTTCTTTATTCTCTTACCATAGGGGAACTAAAACAAACAATTGTGGTAAACACTCTATAAAATTAGTTCACAAGCTATAAATATTGTGTCTTAACCAACAGAGTCTGTCACACTGGCTACAATATTCACAAAGGGACAGAAAAAAAATAAGTTTGCCTGCCTGAGAGAAAAAATTGCATGGTAAAAGTGCAAGACTGAGATGCATATTCTCCTTTGCTGGGTGCAAGTGATTATCGTAGCATGGTTGAGGATAAAACTCCTGCTGTTATAGGAAAAATAATCAACCTCAGGGTGGTAACAGTAACTCTGCTTCACATCATAAACCCATATCAATTTATCTATCTAATTCAATTTAAGCTAAGTCATCAATTTTCCCATCCTGCCTGAGTCACACCTATTTCCCGAGACGACAGAATAGAGGAATGCCAGAGGATGGGTGAAGCAGAGAGAAAAAAGCATGCTGTGAGAGTGATAAACAAAGGGAATGAGTAAAAAAAGAGGGATGGAGAAGCAGCTAAGAGATATAGGTGAAAAAGTGGAAAGAGACAGAACTCTGTTTCCAATTACTGAGGGAGAGACATTGAGATTGGGACAGGAAATGAGGCAATGAAGGAGGAGGAATGCCTGCGGATTCCTCCACACGTTCTCAACTCCCACTCTCTCCTGTGTTTTGTCAGAAAAAAGGGGGCACGTGGGGGAGGACAGGAGGATGTAGGGGGGAAAAAGAGAGAGAGAATGAGAGAGGTGGGATGGGTGGAGTGCAGACAGCTGGATATTTAACATCCCATACGAGCTATGAAGAACCATGCAGAGAGGGAGAGGACGAGGGAAAGTACCTGAATGTGTGTGTGTGTGTGTGTGTGTATGCGCGCACACGTGGGCGGCTGTGTATTTACACAAAGTGTTTTGGAACAGGCAGTATCTAAAGAGATCTGCAACACCCATTCTGCGCACGTGCCCCTCTTGTCAACCACACACACATACACACACTAACAATTACTCAATCTGCACACTCATACCTTCCCCACCTCTCTTTATCCAGCTTACTAACACACTCTTGAAATGATCTGCTCCTCCATTAGCATCCTGCTCTAACCCACCCACACACACACTCACACACACACACACACACACACACATCTGACCCTCATTTGTAATAATATTCCCTCTTTGGCTTGGCTATGATCACTGTGTGTGTGTGTGTGTATGAGAGAGAGAGAGAGAGAGAGAGAGTGCAGCTGCACATACACACACACACAAACCCACACTTTACTTCAGATGCAGAGGTCAGTACATTTTAAGTTTAGTTTTGTTCTGAATTAAAGCCACAGAAAATAAAAGCCTTTAGCTTATTAGCCCGAGTTCTTTATGCTGGAAAAATCTGCTGAATCACTTCATCACTTCTTCACACCTGTGATAACTTACCTGTGACTACTAAAAGCCAGAAATTTAGTGACAAAAATGTTTGGAAAAAAGGCTTTAAGGCAGTCAAAACCTGTGCTAGCATTCATTTTGGATCAGTGCTATGTAAACACAGTAGTGGCAGAGCTAGCATGAATAGCTATAGCTTTGTGTTCTCTAAGTCACAGCTAGTTAGCAAGTAAAGAGCTTTTAAGGAACAATATTAAAATCAGATGTATTCATTTCTTAGTAACTGATAGCCACAAAAACAAATCAAAACTAGCTATAGTATTTAGCCATTGCTAATAGTGTTGGTTAGCATTGCATCACTCACACAGGAAATAAATTAGCCAAGGTATTAGCCAAATTAGCCAATTTCTGACTGAAATTTAGATTAAAACATACCATAGTACAACCATAACCGTGGTCTTTACATGTATAGCTGCTTTGTTTTGCAGTACATCATAATATCCTAGTGCTACATGCTAATGTCCATGTCGAAACAAATGTTTTTGAGCCAATTTAATGGCCTTGCATTCAGAGTACAGATGTCACACAGGGACGTCATAAATCGCATAAATAAATCCGTAAATCCAACATGCGAATGTTGCATTGTGGGAATTGTGATGTTCTGAGCTGCCAGGATGCTTGTAAATGTGACGAAGAGAAGGGTCTGCTGGTATACGTACAAGCCCAACGTTTCCCACATCTTTATAGGGAACAGCGCTGTTTTTTGTTTTCGCAAGGGATTGTGGGAGACAGAATGATGAGTGTGTTGGGATGTTGGGAGAGTGGGAGTAGTGTTCCCTATTGCCATCGAAGAGCTGTTAAAAAAGAGAAAACATTGAGAAGACGCAAAGGGCATGCGTTCCTGTACCGCTAGTCAGCATCGTTAGCAGGTAGGAACAGTTCAGAGATGTGGAAAAGGGAATCTTTATGTCTCCCCTTTGCCTGTGATTATGGCACGGCGTTAAAGAGTTAGCGAATTATGACTTCCTGGTGGGAGAAGCAAGAACTGTGCTCATTTTTTTGTGATTCGTTCTGCCCTTTTGCTAATTCTCTGTGCAGCAGGACATCGTGTAGCCAAGTTTGGATGTGATGGACAGTCAAACTGATTCTTTCCTTCTCTTATGATTCCCTCTGCAAATCTGCAGTCATGTTAGCAGCCATTTTGTAAATGAGCCTGAGTTTCCTAAAGGGGTTCTACTTGGAACCCACTATGATAGATAACAATACTTTACAGAGTTATAAATAAAACCCCTTAAAGGTTCTCCAAAACTGAAGAACCCTTCAGAGTTCCTGATTTAGCCCTTTTTTCAGAGTGCAGTTTGAAAGGAAAGGGTTCTTAGCTTCCTAAAGGGGTTCTACTTGGAACCGTCACTTAGCTAACCCTAAAATGCCATCATTATACTTGTAGAAAAAAAAGGGTCAAGGGTTCTCAAGGGTTCAGTGGACAGGATTTCTAAAGGGGTTCTACTCAAACCCATAAAGGTTCTCTCCAAGGGACAAACTTAAGAACCCTTCAGAGTTCTTGATTTATTTCTAATCGAATTAGCGTAGTAATTTGTAATGAGATTGCTATGATCTTACCATTAAAAAAAAAAATGGTTCCTCAAGAAGTCCTTGGATGGCTAAGGGTTCTTACCTTCCTGAATGGGTTCTATTTGGTACCTGCTATGATAGGATACACCCAGTTATATGGTTCTACATAAAACGTTTAAAGGTTCTCAAAGAAGGACATCCTTAGGAGCGCTTCTTCACTTCCTCATCCTGAGAAACTTTTCTTTAACAGTGCAGTTTGAAAGAATCAAATTAAGTCATAGACTTTTATAAAAAAAAATAATGGTTTCTTGGATGGTTATGATTTCTAGCTTTCTAAATTGGTTCTACTTGGAACCCTCTCTCATAAGGAAACACTCTGTTGTATGGTTCTACACAAACTGATGACAATACAAAGAAGCCTTTAGGTTTTTAGACTTAGAGTTAACCCTAAATTGGGTTATCGTGCCATCACTGCACTATTAGAAAAACATGGTTCCTCAAGGGTTCTTGGGATGGCTAATGGTTCTTAGCTCAGTAAATGGGTTCTACCTGAGGCCCTCTATGATAGGGAAGCTCTCTTTTGTAAGGGATCTACACAGCCTTTAGGATTTTAGATTTAGAGTTAACCCAGAAGTGGATCATCCTGTCACTTTTAGAAAAAAAAAAGGGGGGGGGGGGTGGTTCTTTGGATGGATATGGGTTCCATTTGGAACCCTTAATGATAGAATGCTCTGTTGTAGGGTTCTACATAGGGTTCTCTGGTAAGGTTTTACACAGTGTTCCCATTAGGCACTTAGATTTAGAGTTAACTCTAAAGTTAACCCTCATGTAATTGCTACACTTTAAGAAAATAAGTGCTTCTCAAGGGTTCCTCAGGTGGTTAAGGGTTCCTAAATGGGGTCTACTTGGAACCTGCTATGATAAGCAAACACCCTGTTACAATGTTCTACATAAAACCTTTAAATGTTCTCTGATCATAAATCAGAATGATATGGGGTTCTATACAGAACCTTTAAGGAACAAACTGAAGAGTCTGCCAGATCTTATTGTTTAGATATTTTACATATTTTATATTTGTACGTTATCATTTTCACATTTTGGAGAATGAAAACTCTTAGAGATAATTTTTTAATATCATCCTAGCTGCAGTTTGATTTTTGAAACAAAAGAGCCTATGTGGAAATACCTTCCTTTTTGAAAACTCTTTTGGGGATCGCAAAAAAAAAAAACGAAACAGGAGACATTTGTGAAGCAAGCACTATTTTGTTTTGAAAGAAAATGTTCTCGCGGTTTGGCGGGAAGTCGCATTGCGATGTTGGTGGATGAAGCCAAATGTCTTTTTGAAAGGTTCTTAATTCAGCACAGCCATTATTAAGCAATCATCTCATTTCGCCTGAAATGAGCAAGTCTCCATAACGTAAGCTAAGTCTCCGCAGTGCGGCACCAGGCTTGTCAGCCTGATGTATTTAATTATTCTTTGGTGTGTGTTTGTGCCTCAGAAATGAAGCAGAACATGTCATCACCTGACCCCTGCTGTGGGATCAAGGTTGCGGGGTCACTGGCATGGCTGCATGCTAAATAAAGCCTGACCGCAGTGACCTCTGGAGTAAAACTGCACTGTTTTTACTTCAGCAACATCCAAGAAATGACGTTTGGTTTTATTATGTACAATGGCTGTATTAACTATCTAGCCAAGCTGCAGTGTTTTTCCTTATTAGTATGAGTTTGCCATATTCCTCTGAGTTTTTTTTTTTTTTCTGATTACATTCCTAAATGAGAGTGAATTGTTTCCAGACATCATGGTGGGAGTATGATGACCATAACTGAGTCATATTAAGTAGAGAATGATGAGATCAACTTCTACTTGATTGAAGAAGAAATCATTCCCTGCTTACTGTCTTCTTCTCTCATCTCTCCCTCTCTCTCCTTCCCTTTTGCTTTCTGTCTCTCTTTTCCACCTCATTCACTCTTGGGAAAAAGTGTTGCCAGATTTCTGGTTCTACTTGGAACCCTCTCTAATAAGGAAACATTATGTTAGGGTTCTACATAGAACATTCAAGGAGCAAACTAAAATTTAGTGAAAAATGGAAACTTGAATGAATTTTTGTTTGGATATTTTACATTTACATATATTTCTACTTGGTTCTACTTGGAACCTTCTTGGAACCTTCTAAATGGGGCATTATATGTTATAGGGTTCTGCATAGTACCTTTAAGTGTTCCCATAAAGGGACAACCTGAAAACACCCATTTAAGCTTTTTTTCTAAGATTGTACTTCTGCCTCTTGCATTTTCTTAAAAAAAAATTAGCATTCCATAAGGTTCTTCAGGTTGGACCTGAAGAATCTACACCAAAAGATTTCCTTTTCATAAACACTTACAGATTCTATAGCAGAACCATTAGTCATCTTCTTCTTGCCTCTCTTTTTCTCTCTTTATTCTCCTCACTACAATTGTTTCTTTCCCTCTCTCTTCCTCTCCTACTTCTCACTCTCCCTCTTTTTCTCTTCCTCTACTTCACCGTAAAATATATTTGGCCCCCTTCTTTCTATTCCCCGTTCACTTGTCCGTGACGTCTCAGCAGGGTTCTCGGCACCACGGCTGGTCTTTACATGCTCAACAAATGATGGATGAGACAGCTTAGTCGACTTTGGACCCTCCCACCCCACTCTGTCCAATATTTTATCCTAATGAGGTGGAGATGATGGTGGGATTAACTTGGCATGAGGTGTGATATAGAGGGTTCAAGTGATACAGACAGACAGACAGACAGAGAGAAGGTGTTGGTCAGACATGTTTATCTAAAAATATGTTTCAAAAAACCTGATATACTGGAGCTGGAATGTAATTTTTTTAACCAGATTGGGCCTTTTTAATGTCATTACATTTACATATATATGCATTTTGCATCCATGTAATAACAAGAACTGCTTTGAATTATTCACATCTCATCTCTGATTGGCTAGTCATGTATAATTTTCAATGCTCGCTGTTTGGAACATCTTATCAGATTGACAAAGCGTGGCTTAAAATCCTATTTATTAGCCTAATTATTGGCCTATTTGCTGGGGCCAGTATTCATCTGCAAGCTAATCTACAACACATTGCTTCAGTAGCTTATTGAGTAAGAGCAGTGTATGTGTTCAAAGCCACAGGTAACACAACTGATTAAAAAAAAAAAAAAACCTAAACCAGTCACAGGTTGAGAGTTACTGAAAGAACATCCTAATAAACACCTTCCAGGTTCAGAAGCAGTCACTCAACTGCGACGTCTATGGTGATGATCCTACTGGATCTATTGGCAACATTTTGTCTGATTAACCACTCAATCCTCTTGTCCACTCCCTCCAGCCTTCAAATTACAAGGATGGCATTCAACTAGTTTGAGTTCTGCCTCTCCAGGCAGACCTGCATAATGTTGTAGAAACGGTGGTCCAGTAACAGCCGGGGTCACCAGTGCTTGGGCCCCTCCTCACTGTAGGTGTACTGAATTCCTCTCTTATCATTGGTATGTCAGTGTCACCAATCTCTGCCTGTTCTTTCATTCAGACAATGGTGTGATCAATGAGAATTTTAGCCTGCTACACAGGCATTGCGCAATGGATGAAAGGACCCTTTCTGATGGACCTTCTTGTCATCTCAGACGCTTCTGCAATTCATAACCTTTAAAACTGGCTCCGCATCAATTATCTTCTGTCCTCCAGGAACCTCGGGGTATCGTTTGATGACTAGCAGACCTTCTCCTGGTCTTGCCTGTTCACTTTGTATAATATAAGGAAGGCCATGTCGTATTTGTATATAATGTCTTGTCTAGGCCCTTGTCTTAAAACTGGATTATTGCAACTCCATATTGGCTAGAATTCAAAAAAGCATTGTGAAACCCCTGCAGATGGACTGGTCTTTAACCATCAGGAATACACTCGTTACACATTTCCTCATCCTTCTCTTTTGGATCCATTGGTTCAAAAGCCAAAAAAAGCTCACCTTGGAAAAGTACCCACCTACGAAAATTCAACTCAGTGGCTCATATTGCTTCTTATACCAGATGGCAAGAAGTATCTCAAGACTTTTAATTGCCCATTTGGTTTCTCTCCTCGTTTGTTTTCTTTTATATTTTTGAATCGTCTTATCTGTACCTTTAATATTTTATAGCCTTTGGCATTGTACTGGAGTGTCCTCTCTTGCCTCCTACAAAGTTGAATCTCAACAATTTTTTTTAGCCTGAAATCAGAGCCAAGATGAAAGAACGCCACCGTCAACTCAACCTTTCAAAGAAAACACTTCAACTGGTACTACAATCCATCACATCACCATCAAGCTCCAATATCAATAGCATCCACAGTGTCAGCCAGGAGCCTCGTAATTGTTTGACGACTAGCTAGCTTTCATGGACCACATTACTTGCTCACAAAAATGTGCAAAGTATTGTGGGATGGTGAGTGGCAAGAATCTAATCCATCACTGGATATTTTTTCCAATCCTGGAAACTGGATATTTTGTCTTCCTGTGTGCACATACAGTAGATAAACATAACTATAATAATCAACTTAACATACCAAAATATGACAAGCATGTGATATTTATATTTCCTGTCACTCTCTGTCCTTCAATAATGACATGTTTTGCCTCTGTATTGTTGTTTATCAGTTTGGCTTGGCATAGCTCTGTCTATCTTCCCAATGAAATAAAAAAAAAAAAAAAACACAATCAATGTTTCATCTGTCCATCAACTAATCTGTTTAGTGCCAAAATATTTCACAGTAGCTCTGTTTCCTTCACTTTTTACACAATAGACTAATTGTTGAGGCTGGTTATTTCCTTTTTCACTTTGTCAATATTTCATTAATCTTCTCATTATTTGAGATATATCTTCTCATCATTCTAGAGATGATATCTGTTGGAATGTAATGCTATGTAAAGTGAAATAGATTCACAATGTAATACTGCTAAATACTGTAGTCATTTACTTTTGGAGCTGACTTGTTTAGAGCTGACAATTGTAGCTACAATTTTAAAAGAGCTAAGGAATACAGAGGTGCCAACATGATAAACAACACATTCTACCCTGCACTTGTGCCAACCAGAGAACAACAGCCCTGTCTTCTTTTCTTTTGCTCCCTAAACTTGGAGGAAAGCGCTATCCACCCTCCTCCGCATACATGAGCTTACAGAAGCCCATGATTAGCTCGTTTTGCTATGATTGACAGGGGGCAGAGTGTATGCCATCCCTCCCACCCAAAGGCCAATTTTGCTTTCTTGGACTACCAAGCACAGGTCAGTGTTCACTTAGATTAAACCTGTGAAGCGAAAGTCATATCTTTCATATCTATCACGTCCCGCGTCCTTTCCCCTTCAGTGAATTATATCTGAATTTGATCTGAAAGCTGATTTAACTAAAAAAAAGCAGAAAAGCGTAGTTTTCAGTCGTCTCCTGTACATGCTACTGCGAAACTGTACATGCTGAGAATAGATCTATGTATGTTTCACTATGTAAATATTTCCACGAAAAGATGAAAAGATCACTGTGAAATGTACGCTATTCCCAAGCCTAAAACTTTCAATTACAGTCAATTCAAACAAGCAAGTTATCGAAAATAAGGCGCATGCTATGATAAAGCTAATGGCAATACAATTAGGTTTACCTTTATTTTCATTTAATTAAGACTTTTTTTCAAGGCTTATTTTTCAGAGTATAGGCTTCAACTTACTAGGTTCTTTTTATAATGTTATAATAAACCAAATATATGATTTAACAGTATGCTTAAAAGTTCTAATAGTGATAGCCAACAACATAAAATGCCTATGATGCCACAATGAAAAAAGTGCAAAGATTTTGGTTGGAAAACTGGTAGAATTTGAATAAAGAAAGACTTGTTAGGAGGAACGTTCAAAACAAAGTGAAAATATGATTTTCTCTGATTTTCGCCTCTTTCGTCATACCAATATATCATATAACCTCTCCAGCGCAATACTGTCACTTCTGACCAATGTAAAAGTAAATGGAAACAGGTTCAGCTGAGAAAAAGGTGTAGGAGGGGTCCAGGAAAGTGTGTGTGTGTGTGTGTGTGTGTGTGTGTGTGTGTGTGTGTTTTGGGAGCCTCAGCAGCACATTCTGGAGTGCACATGAAGCATGACTTAAGGCTCCAGCGTTTTGGATTTCATCATCTTAATTAATCACAGGCTCCGGTTTTTCCAACGCCTGCTGCCCACACACACACACACACACACACACACACACACACACACATTTTTCAATCTTTGTGAGGACCTTTCATTAACATAAAGAGTACTATAGTTAGTTAATGCTATACTAGATCTAAATCTAACCCTAATCGTAACCTCAGTAACCAAAAGGATCATATTCCAGCTCTGTTAGTTTTTCGAATGCGATAAAAACACAACATTTTTGCGCGGTTCTGGAGATTGGGAGGACATACTATACAGTATGAGACCAAAATTCTCATTTCTGTGGTGACAATTTACACAAGGACTTGTATGGTGAAGTTTTCTGTAAGGAGACGTTTATTTTATTGACGTCTATTTAAGTCTTCCGTCATGGGAAAGTCTTCAGTACAGAGGAGTTGATGCTTTCTGATTTCCCGGTAACATAATCATTGATTATTTTCTTAGAACAAGCATGCCCCCAAGTGTTTTATACCTTACACATAACACTAAATATATATATATATATATCACTGTCAGGACTTTTGGTCCTTTTGGGGCCTCAAAAAGGGCTAAATACATGCACGCACACACACTTGTGTATGTGGAACGTGGAACGTCTATATTAATTATTGTGTGTGTGTGTGTTTGTGTGTGGCCATGTATGGAAATTCCTGCAGTTCATGCTTTCTGGTCAGAGGTCACATGGCATTTTACCCTGACATCTGTGTCAATGTAGTCAGTGTGTGTGTGTGTGTGTGTGTGTGAGTGTGTGTGTGTGTGTGTGTGTATTCTTTGGACCATGTCTAGTCACTCTGGCGTAATAATACTCATCTTTCATTCAAACACATACACACTCACTGCATTCACACTGCCTCACACTGGAGTCTCTCACTAACAGAACTCTAGAACTTTGAAACTCTCTCTTTCTCTCTCTTTCTTTCACTCTCTCTCTCTCTCTGGGCATAATAAAAAAGTGTGACACACACATCAGCAGCCACTCATCCTGGAACAGCGTTCACGCTCGAGTAAGAATCTCTGGAATCGCTCCATCACCCTCCATCTGAAAAAGTTCATAGAGCAACATGGTACAACACACACACACATACACACACACACACACTGCAATATTCATCATCTTGTCAATTTACTACACATTCTCCATCTTCTAATCCATCATTTTATGTTTATCCACATCCATCCACATCCAGTTCATTGTAGGATTCAGTATTTAAGGACTACAACACTTGGGGTTGTGCAGTTGTAGGAAAATAATCAATGATGTAGTGGCGTGATGAAGCGAAGTCACTGTTACCACTCTGAAGTTGATTATTTTCCAATAACAGCACATCCAGCAGCGTTTTATTCCTCTTACACCACATAAACTTGCCAAAGCTGCAGTTTTTTATTTATTGAAGAACATGTCTTACTTTTTATCCATTTATAGTTACATTTAATGTCCGCAAAACAAGTTCCTGTTATCACTTATGTTATAGCAGCTAGCAGCAGTCAGCTCAAGTCAGCTTGTAACTGACTGTCACAAAGTGCTGACACTGGAGACTCCTTCCATAAATGTTCACCATATCAACAATAACACATATTTGTTATAACATAACACCTTCTGACCAATCAGATTAAAGAATTCAACAGGTTTAAAAGTTTTTTTTTGTTGTTTTTAAAGCCATAAATGGACTTACATTACGGACATCCTTGGAACACGTACTGCTTCTTGAGCATTAAAGGCTTCCTCACATTTACTGCTGATTGTTCCTCCATCTCAGCTACAACAGAAACCTCGAACGTGCTTCATCCATTTAAATCAAAGCTCAAAACATACTTTTATTCCACCCAATAATACTTTTATTATTGGGAATTCTTCAGTGCGTACTGGATGTGTATTAGAAAATGAAATGGCCTGAAAAACAGGAAGAGGTAGGCCACATTTTCTCCTCATGTAAAAAAAAAAAACCCACTGAAATAGGACAAAATATACCAAAATAGGAGAACATGCGCTAAAATAAAAATATAGCAAAATAGAAAATGGGTTTACGTCAAAGAATGCACGCTATGGCTATACTATGGCACAAAGATTAGAAAAAATAATACACAAAGATTAGAAAAAAATATGCCAAAACAGGAGAAAACCACCACGAAAAAATTTTTATAAAATTAAAAAAAATAATAATAATAATATTTTAAAAAAAAAAGACATGAAAAAAATACACTATTTTTTAATAGGCTAAGACAAATAAATGGGGAAAAATAGGATAAAACACACTAAAATATTTTTTTAAAACTGTATATATAATGCATTACTGGAGAAAGTACAACAGAGAACGTGCAAAAATATGGAAATCATGGAAAAATGGAGACATGGAGAACATGGAGAAATATACTGAGATACACTATAATAATATAATAATAAAAAGAATAGAAAAAGAATAGCAACAAAAAAAGAGACAATAATAATAATAATAATAATAATAATAATAAATATGAGAAAATAAGATAACAAAAAATACACTAAAGTAAAAAATAGGTGAGATGAGAGAGATGATTTGCAAAAATATGAGAAAATGCAGATAGACAAAAACAGTGAAATGAGATAAGATACGCTGGACAAAAGGGTAAAATAGACGATGGCAGGAGAAAATTCGGTAAATTCTGCGTATTTTTATCTGCTGAGGCCCGTGTAAGTGGAATTCACAGGGCTTCCTGTGGCTGAGTGAAGCTGCATGATCACACGCTCATGTGAGTCAGTTATTATATCTCGGATGAATATGACATTGCTTAGGAATGTGTTTGCGTCACCCATATTGGCGAGCTTTCACGTATTGTGTATACGATGTGCTATCCATCTTCTTGTTTAACAGCATTTAGCGACTTTGTTGTCTCGCTAGCTGATGTGGGGTCCAGCTGCATGACAGTCGTTCCCTAGAAGAAATTTACTGCATTTACAAATGAAAGATTTTTATGGAAGACGACTTTCCATCTGAGCAACAGGTGTGTAAGGAAGAGTCGTGGAAGATAATGTTATAATTTCCGTATATCTGTATAAATGACACGTGTTGATTGAGAAAAGGTCAAGCAGCAAGTTGCTTTTGTGACGGAAAGACTGAAATGAAATGCATGTTATCTGGGATTATCTGTTCGAGATGAAAGCATGGATCCTTCCTTGGATCGTTTTTCGCTTCATTACAAGATGAAAGCAGGCCGAAGTGATTCCTTTTGCACTGCAATAATTCACAATGGTTCTTTGTATGGGAAACCTATCGGCGCTTCAGTGTGAAAGGTTTCGATTATAAGCTGTGACGATGCTGATGTGCTGCTGTGCTCTGGAGAAAATCCTGCCACATTCGTATTACATTTCCAAATTTCCAAAGGAACTGGCGTTCGGATGGTTTTTGCCTCAGAACACTGTTTAGCATTGAACCAATCAATGCAAAATCAGCACACACAAGTCTTCAAGTCTTCCCCTCTTTCTCTCTCTGTTGCAAGACAAAACCGCACAGTCCTGCTTTTCATTTCATTGATTTGCACTCGTTTCCTAAACACTCCTCCGTTATCCAGTGCTTCCAATAAGCGTGTTATTGTTACCTTCTGTAAAACACCCATGAACGTCATTGTGATAGATTACAGATGGAGGTATCTATCGTGCCGAGGACGTTTGCCCAAAACATCTTGTTTCTATGGAAACGTTGTCCTATACTGAAGTTGTTTCCTGCATATTTATATATGTCAAAAAGTCCAAATTTCTCCCTGTGACTATATATATATATGTGTGTGTGTGTGTGTGTCTGTGTGTAGCTATGTATGTATGACTATGTATGATGGTTAATCATGGTGGTGTTTGTGGTGTTTGGGTGTGTGGTACAGTGTGTTCGTGACACTGGATGAAGGTATATGAGCGATTTAAATTAGCTTGATTAGAGTAGTTAGATGAGTAAGATGCTAATTGTGGGCGGAAAAGTGGCCACTATAAATGTCAAGAGACAATGGCTATGGAGAAATTCTCGTATCTTGCTGTAAAGTAGATCGAGGTCTAAAGTTTCAACGTCTGAATGCCAAAAAAGACATTTGTTGAATGACAAGATTCACATTTTAGAATAAACCTCACTGTTTGATAGTGATGTAAATGCTACTTATTTGCTGCAAGACAGTTCTAAGCTGGAGTGTCTGCAATATTCAGACAACAGGAGGTACATAGTTGTTGTTCCAATACCCCCTCTAAGATTACCCAATGAACAATAAGAAACAATGCAATTCATCTGAGGACATTGTGAAAGAAATAGAAAAAAAGCCTTTTTTAAAATGTAATTTTATTATTCCGAGAGACAGGGAAGCCAAACCACCTGTAGCCTATAAACCTGCATTTTTTCATGTTAAAACACTCAGTGAACACATGTAAGTAATCCTTCTCTGTATGTGTGTGAGATTTAACACATCTGTTTCTATGTTCAACTTCACCCTGTTCCAATGCTTCAAACGTTTCATCATCTCGGCACGGAGAGTGAGCGATTGTGTGTGTTGTCAGCGAGCGTGCTGGAATCTCTGTCGAGAAAATACTTACAAAACCAATTAAAGCTGTATATATACAGTAAAAGAGCAGTTAAGCAAAAAAAATGATGATATTTGTACCATTGTTGCCTCTTATCCCAAAAGTCAAGCCAAGACATGTTAGGTGTGTGAAGTTTGGAGCTTTAAGACTAACGAAGCTAGAAAGACAAGATTACAGTCTGCTTAAGTCATCACACATTGTCCTTTAAACCATGCTGAGCTGTTAGATCATCTTAAACAAAAGTGGCATTGTGGTTTCTGACAGTGTATGATACAGTGTAGTAAAAATAAAAACATTCATACCTCCACCTTAAAGCTGAAATCATGTTCTTCCTCAGATATAAATAGGGTAGGATAGTAATATATAGTAATGCCTAATTTAATTTTTCTTTTTTTTTTTCAATTTTTTTTTTCAATTTTTTTTTAGGCAAGTGTATGAAATAAAATATAGAAACAAACTTCAGAAAAACAACTTTGCTAGCAAGTTAAGATTACAGAAAAATAAATATATTAAGTATGTCACTAAATCCAGTTCCCTATCGGGATAATAAACATTGTGCTAATTGAAAAGTTTGCCAGCAAGCTAGCTAACAACTGGTAAACTATTTTAGCATTATTTTATAAAAACCAGCAGCCACATTTGCTAATTGCTAATCATTCATTATTGGCTAATGTTAAAACCAGCGGCCAAGTTTGCTAGCAAGCTATAACATTAGGTGAACTGTTCTATTGTGTTATTACAACTAGTAGACAAATTAGCTAACTATGAGATGTTATAACTACTGTATGTTACGTAATTCATATGTTTGCTAGCAAGCTTACACTGTGAAACTCTTGTATCATATAGCTTAAACCAGTAGCTAAGTTTGCTAGCAAGCTAGCAAACCTATGATTGTAAATTGTTCGTGACATCATCATTACAATTCCTCTATATTTATTCGCCCCAAACATCAAGCACATTACATTGTATACCAGGTGAGAAACAGAATTAACCAATCAGGATCCCCATTTCTTTCTGAAAGCTACTAGCCAGCTAGCTACACTGGTGAAATTGTCCATGATCATACTCTCCCATTTCAATCAGAGTGACGCTAGCCGTCTGTGAGATTATGTATGTGGAAGAGGGCAGACAGCACTTTCCTTTGATTGTTCAGCTGCCCTATGACATAGCATGAGCAACAATCAATTTATCAATTATCAATACAGATTACACAGCCATTGTATTTAGCATATTTCCGCATCTCCTCTGAAATTAGTTCCTGGCTATGCCACCGCTTCAGGAAAATATTGTGTGATTTAAATTATGGCTTCTATGGTAGCTACGCAATAAAAGTTGAGTTCAAAATGCTAAAAAGGTGAAAGCTAATTTTAATGTAATGCTATTACAATAAACAACCAGCATTTCTCAGTGTTAAAAATCAAGACCATGAGATTGTAATGCTGTGTGTAGCGACAATCAGGAAATTGTTAGAACAGATTGGAGAGCATTATTTAAAATGGCTGACATTCTTGTAAAACACTAACTACACATGAATTAATGTTGGTGTGTGTGTGTGTGTGTGTGTGCTGTGCAACAACACAACCCCCTCATTCACACTCATAGCCTAAGGCATGTGTTGACTCACTCTTTATTTGACATGACAAGTGGCCATAAAAGGGGCTTTGAACAGTGAGGTGGTGGAGCTTTAACTGATTCACTGAGCCTAAGGACAGTTACACCCAGTACAATTGTACAATTAATTTTTAAACACCCAATACAACCTCAGTTATTAGCAATATAAACAATATTTATGGAAATGCTCCATAAATCCTCCAATGTGTGTGTGAGTGGGAGTGTAAATAAGATACACAACAGGACATATTTTGCACATTTGGTCTATTTTACTTTTATTCTCAGGATAAAAGAAAAATGTGTGTGTGCATAGTTACACAATATAAGAGTTTAGTGCAAGAGTGCAATTTATCTTAGCTAACATGTACATTATATCTCTAACAACTTTGCTAAATGGATAGGGTTTTAGCTACACTATAAAATAGTTTACCTAATGAAGCTATCTTTTACTCTATAATCAAAACCAGTAGCTAAGTTTGCTTAATTAAAAAGATAGTTAGCATCAAGTAAAAGCTAGCTAATAAAATGAACTTTTATTAGCTAATAAAAAGCATAATAGTAAAAATATTAGCTAATAAAAGCATACATATTAGCTAATAAAAGCATAAGAGAAGGACATCATTAACATGTAGGTACATTCACTAGCAAGATAATTAATGTAAACTATGGAAAGTAAATATTATATGGTTTGAACTGGTTAACTATTTTATTGTGTAATTAAAACCAGCAGCTAAATTTGCTAGCAAGCTATAATGATTTTTAATAACGTTATTACAACCAGTGGCCTAATTTGAGCTAACTAAAAAAAGTAGCCTAGCTTACTAAAAAAGATAATGAGGTAAAATCTAGCTAATTAAAGCCACACTGTGAATCTGTTTTATTGTATAAGTTAAACCAACAGACACGGCTGCTAGCAAGTCGGGTGACATTAAGCTAGCTCTTCCTGTATAATAAAAACATAAGTTAAGCTTGCTAAAAAGATAGCTAACATGAGGTAAAACCTAGCTAAAAAAAAGGGCTAGGTAATTATGTATTATGTATTTGCTAGCAAGCTAGCAAAGCTTACTAAAAATGAGAGCTAACATGAGGTGAAATCTAGCTAAAAAAGGCTAGGTAATTATGTATTATGTATTTGCTAGCAAGCTAGCAAAGCTTACTAAAAATGAGAGCTAACGTGAGGTAAAATCTAGTTAATAAAAGCTAGGTAATTATGTGTTTGCTAGCAAGCCAGCAATGCCTACTAAAATGAAAGCTAGCATGAGGTAAAAGCTAGCTAATAAAAGCATGTGCACTAACAAGATAGCAAATGAAAAATAAACTATTACAGTATATTGTGTAACTGTTTGGGAATTCAAAGCAATATTGTGTTAATCAAATGATCACATGATCACATGATCATGTTTGTGTCTGTTGACGTCCATCACACCTCTGAATCATGTTACACGTGCACGTCTTGTATTTGGACATGTGTGTGACAGGCCACAACAGCATACTCCGCTCCCCTGGGATCAAAGGTCAGTTTAGAGGTGAGAGGTCAGAGGTGTGTGTGTGTGTGTGTGTGTGTGTGTGTGTGTGTGTGTGTGTGTGTACGAGAGAGAGATTGAAGCTTTGAGTTTATGGGATCACACTGCAGATGTGACTGTGAATTTTATAATTATATTGAATGTAGACATGGATGTTTGGATAAGCTGTGTGTGTGCGTGCGTGCGTGTGTGTGTGTGTGTGTGTGTGTGTGTGTGGTAATCCCAGTCTGTCCAGAGCTGTCTACTTGTATTAAGACATCACACTGTTGGACTCAACATTCCTGTCTTTCTGTTGATTTAATCAAACAAAGTGCTTATCCTTCTCTCCTTTCTCTTTCTTTCTTCTTTGCCTCTCCTTTTCTCAAGCCCTCTTTCTTTCACTTCTTTGCTGTCCAATCCCGTTTTCCACTATTCTCCTCTCTTGCACTTTGCACTCCTTTCTTTTTTTGTCCTTTATTTTTTTCTAAGTATGCATCCACATGGGCTTCCTCCAGATTCTCTGGTTTTCTCCCAACTTCCTAAAAACATGCCAGTAGGTGGATTGGCAACTCTAACAAGTGTGTGTGTGTCTGTCTGTCTCTCTCTCTCTCTTTCTCTCTGCCATGGCAGCATCTTATCTAAAGCTTTTCCTCCTGCTGTTAGTCATCGGCCATTTACCATTCACATTATCTAATTCCTCTTGAAATCTAATGAGGCATTTCATTTTATCTACCTCTACGTCTGTCTCTTGGTCTCTCAGCGAACTGCTCGCTGACTTTCTCAGACATTTTTAGATCTTTCTTTCTTTCCCTCTCATTCTTTCTACCTCCCTTCCTCTCTCTTTCCCTCTTGAGCTGTGTGGACTGGCTGCATATGGAGTTTGGGAGGCTGCTGGTTAGCCGTATATCTGCCAGCACTCGGCTTTGTGGGGGACGCAACATAAGCTATTATCAAACCCAACCATCAGTTTCCACTTGAGTTTCACCCCCTACTTCTTCCCTCTCCCACCCTCACCCCCACGCTGTAACTCTCAATAACCCTGCTCTCCTTTTATTAACACCAGCTTTCACTCAATAAATGCGAGTTTTGCTTACGCGTTTCTCTCTCTCTTTACACCCCTCCCAAAACCCCAGTAGTCTTCATATATCCTGCAAATGGGAACCAGCTTATGATCATATTGAGCTTTCAGATGCCGTTTTTATGAGTTCTATTGAAGTGACAAGTAATGTCGCCTGAAATGACACATGTTGCCGTCACATGGATGAACATATGGCTTGTCAGAAGATATGAGGACTCCAGTGTTGGCCCACCATCTAAAAAAAGGAAGTTTTATTGTCTTTCTTTTAGTCCTTATGTAATTGAACTCGGAAGTGGGAAGTCTGTGCTCGGAATAACACCGCATATGATTAACTCTTTTTTACCAGAGGCAAATGGAATTTCTGCCCGTTTTGGTGGTGCCAATATGAACTGAATTTACCTGTTATGTCACACTCCATAGTAGTGATTAATGGCTCATATGAAAGTAAACACTCAGAATTTAAGAATTTGCAGTCTTTCATAAGTATTTCGTTTTTTTTTACCTAGCCTACTAGGTTTAAATGTTATAATTTTCTTGTGGCAGTTGTATACAGTGTTTTATCTCTGTACCAATGTTATTGTGAAGAGGTGTGAGTTGTTTGCCCAGCAGGATGCTCACACCCTTCCCTTTTCTCATCGCCCTGCTCAGAAGCAGCTAAACACAGCGTCTCGATACTCTACACACAGTAACCCAACAGTGACCTGACTAATCTTATAACAGACTCGCAGCGATAAAATAATTTATTTGTTTATACTTATTGAGAATGCCAGTGTACTCGTGGAACGGGGTAAATGACAAAGTAAAGAAAAAACTTTGGTTTTTGTTTTTCTCAGCACCAAAAGCTGCTGAGCTAGCAAGAAGCTAGCCAGCTATCATTAGTGATACCAGTGTACCTTTCACAATGTCGTTACCTTCTCGGAACACTGAACTGTATGGTCGGTGTTACAGGTCGATTAACCCAATGTATGTGTCTATATGTTGATTAATCTAAGGCAAATACTTAAAATGTAAATAAACCTTACGCTATTTACTGTTGACGGCGTGAGCAGCCATGTTGATACGATGTCGTGTGCAGAACTCAGTTTCTGAGGATAACTTTCTGATTTTCCGGAGAGGGAATTCCAACTTAAGGGGGTGTTTTTTTTGGTCCAGGTTCAGAAAAATTCTGAGTTATGAGCTTCACTCGAACATACAAATATGAACGACGGGGTGGTGTTATGCGTTACCATCCAAGTTGATTATTTTCCTATAACAGCTTATCCAAAAGTGTATTATTCCTCTTATACCACAAGCAAGTGAAAACATTTTTATTTATTAAAGACGTCATACTTTTTATCCATGTATAGTTACATGTTATAACTTTCATGTTTTAAAGTCATTCCCTCACCAGCCTCACCAGCTGACACTGGAGATTCCTCCATAAATGTTATATAAATGCCTCCTAACAGAAAACATCGCAATATCAATGATAAAATTAGACATTTTTCTTTGTTACAAAAAAAAAACCAACACGTTTTTAATCCAAACATTCAAAGCACTTTCGAAAACAAGCCTTGTTCAAAGTGTATGACATTAAAAATAGATTGATATGAAGTTTTGAGTAGAAAGATTTGAAATCTCTTTATATAAAAACAATTTAAGTTGCTTGATAAAACATTCTGAATAGATTGAATCGTGATTTAATAATGCTAATCTAATATAAGGACACCTAAACTTTTTGCTTAGGAATAATTTTCAAAGCCAAAGTTTACATCTAAAAGTAAAATATGGTTATAAACTTCTCTTCAAGTATAATTAGAAACGTTACTCTATTAGTAACAAGTATAAGTATACATAAACATGCTAGTATTATTCCACGCAAACGTAGCAAACGTAGTAAACGTGTAGCATACGTGAAGGATTTTTTAAAATAATAGGATTCACTGCAGTTCCACAGATCCTTGGCAAGCAGCTTTGCAGTTTCAGCAGTATGCTGAAATTTAAAATATTGAGGCTTGAGATTTACAGTTGATCCTCAAGCTGGAAAAACCTTCCACCATTATTGTGTAGGACAGACCTCTTCACGCAAGTTTTGAGATAAATTAGTAAACCATCGAGACGTCAGGTACGTAAGTTCGTATTAATGTTGATCCTTTGACCCCTGGAGAAAAACCATATGTTTGGTCTCAGTTTCAATCCACTGTGGCTTCAGCATATCGTATTACTAACCATTAAATCTACACTGTCACCTGTTAAACATTCCAACATAGTAAATCACTGTCTTTCACAAAAAAAAAGTATGGTATTATATGTGTATTGATTTTGCATTCATTTTGAGAAGCGTACAATAGAAATGAAGACAGTATTACTGTACACGCGCAACACAAACTCCAAATATCTTGGCTAACTAGTAGGAAATATTACTAACACGAAGGAAGTTAAAAAAAAAAAATCACACCACACTGTAAACTAGGCTGGAAGACCTTCCAACTCAACGTTTGGAGTTTAAACCAAAGTGCTGTTGGATTCTCGATTCTGATTGGTCGGAAGGTGTTGATCAGTTCGTTCATTCGTTTCAATCACAGGTTTATAATAAAGCGCTGGTTCTAATACTTTCTATAGTACCAACTTACACAGGGACGTGTATGGCAGACGCTCAACATAACCAGTTTGGATAAAATGTATAATCATTGATATGGTATAGGAGACATTTATTTATTTAGCATTTTTTCAAAAGAGTCTCCAGTGTCAGCGCTTTGTAAAAGGCTAAAAGGAAGTGACGCTGTAACTTTAAATTTGTATCTTATCTCAGTATCTTTTTAACATCAAACAAGATGGAAAAAAGAGAAGACAGTGAAGGAACAACAATTTAACATAAGTGATAACAGGAACTAACTTGTTTCATGAACGTTCCACAACATTAAATGTAACTATAAATGGCTAAAAGTTAAGTGTTGTTGTTTAATTAATTAATTAAAAAAAGGTATTCATTGGCAAATTGTAAGATGGAATAAAACACTTGTTGGAATTGGTTTTCCTACAGTGTCACACCCTCAAATGTGTTATTCCTTACATAATATTACAACACAAAGGAATACACTGAGGCACATTCCTCATAATCCTATGTGTAATATTTATGGACTGCGAACCTCACACCTCACTTGAACTGTTTTTAAATTTGCATTACTCAGTGAAAATGTTGCTGTGTCTGTGTGTGTGTGTGTGTGTGTGTGTGTGTGTGTGTGTGTGTTTGTTTTAAATGATGCTTTGTCATCATGCTACAATATGGCCTAATATCTATCCACAAATTGACCTTAATTCAGCCATTTATTCTGTAAAGTGGACACTAATGGATCCAAACCCTGCCACAGAACTCATGGCAGTAGGGAGAAGAGAGAAAAGGAGAGGAACAACAAGGGAGTGGATGAATGAACAGCAGGAGCCTGTGAGTCATAAGATAATGATCAGCCTTAAAGCAGAACACCCAAAATTGCTAATGTCACTAATGATGAATGAATGTTACAGACATTATCCAGTATGAGGAAGCTGGGTTTCTTGGTTCTGAGTGAAGGTTAAAGTTAAAGTCCGACCAACACTCTCACTGAATCAAAGCTCGCTTTGGTAGCTGCTTCGTTAGCTTTGTTTTTTTAACGTTAAACGTTAGGTAAAACCTTGCTCCTTTCCTACAAGAACTAATTCTTAAAATGGACTGAGACCAGCTGTCCATTGCACAATATTTGAATCCTTCCTGTTCACATAATAACAACAAGAAAAAACAAAGGTCTGATCCCAGATCAACTTTCTTACTCTAATACTACTGACTCATAGACTGGCTCAGCAGGAATTAGTGTACGTTATTGCCACATGATTTGTGAAAGGAAAGAACACAATGCTACAGTTTTGCAGCTTAAGCACCAATCCACAGCCAAGTAAATGATTACAGCAAGCAAGAACGCAGACCAGAGAGCTATTTTTTGTATTTTCTCAAAAGACATCTTTTATCTTTTTTAAAACACATATGTGTTTTTACAGTTTAAAAAAAAAAAAGAGAGAGAGAGAGAGAGCAAGACAAGCCTCGGTTTTGCATACACAAAACATTACCGAAAGAAATAATAAACTCCCCAAGTTAAACAGGGAACTTGAAAAAGCTTTGCAAATGTTTCAAATAGTTTCGATCCCTTGCGCTGTGTGAAGCGGCTCCTCTTTCCAGTTTAAATGTTTAGATGTGCTGGGTGCCGAGGCCATCTGCGCAGACTGGGAGGTACTTGGGTAACAAGCAGGAGTGAAGAACGCTCAAATCAACGGAGACTCCAGAGCTGAAAACGCTTTTTCCATCTAGTCGGATTGATATGTTTTAAAATGTGCTGTTATTTATTGAGAAAATCTTGGCTGTATTTCCAGGGAAAAAAAGGATTAAGTGTACTAATGGATTCGTGATGTTTACAACTTTAGTAGAGAAAGGAGACGTTGCTTTTGTTTAAAAGGAAAATTCCACCCTGAAACACATGAAATGTGTTTGTTGTTATATTCGTTCTGGTGCTAATTTGTTGGCTGGTGCTGTATTATCTTTAATTCCTGTGAGAAGTTAGTGGTTGTGTGATGCACTTGCATGAAGGGGGACAATGCCAGCAAAGGTTTCACTGTTAATTCCATTTTCCGGCAAAGTTCATAATCAAATTAAATGAAAATTCAAAGTAGAAGTGGTGGACGCAGCAAATGCTGGGCTCAAAGCTCCAGAATGCAATGCAGCTATATGACTCGGCTCGGCTTGTTAGCGGTCTACGGAATGACGTGCGCGATTGTGTTGATGGTGGCATTATCAAGTAGAAGCTTTGGAAGCTGATCTGCTTGAGCAGAGTGTACAGATGAGGAGGTGAGAGAGCTGGACAGAGGACTAAAGGACTAAAGCGCCGCTGCATCACTCATTTAGGTGGAGATGATGCAAGGGCTAAATCCCACTGCATCACTATAAGGAGGCAGAACAGCATTGTGGGTAATGTAGAAAACCATTAACCAAAGTAAAAATAAACCAACACGTCTGAAAGAAGTGAACTAAAAAATAAAGTCAGCTCGTTTAGAGTGGTTCAGGGTGGATTTTTCCCTTTACGTGTTAGAAATTTCAGCTCCAGGCAGACCATGTATAAACAACATTCACTTGGCTTTGAACTTTTTCGCAGTCCGCTGGCAGCAAAGCTCACATACACACACATACACACTTGGGATTAATTTGAAGCAACATGGCCAAATTTGCTGAAAGACTCCAAGTTCCCTTTAGGTCTTGGTGTATCATTGTGTATTATGTCTGAAGTTACTACAAAAAGACCTATTATTAAAGTTTGTATTTAACCATCTCATTACTTCTGAGTGTCTCAGTAGTTAGTTCAATTGCTGGGTATTTGGAGCTTCTGGGACAAAAAACAGTCAATATCCTTGTGAAAGGGCTCTTCATAATGCAGTGAGCTTAAATGAAGCCACGTACGGCTGTTAAGTCTGGTCATAATGCAATGGCTGATTGCTAAAGTACACGAGAAGTACCGAACGATAAGTGATACACTGCAATAGTATAAAACAGAATGCCATTGTGATCTACAATTTGTCAGACGACGGACTGCAAACCAGTTTTTCAAGTGCTCACGATTACAAAGCAAATGGTAAAATATAGAGGCTCTGGTATCAATGTCTGCAGCTTCGAGATATAAAACATTAGAAAAATAAAATATCAGCTCAAAAACAGACAATATTCACATATACAACACAAAACTATGCACAAGGGTAAAGTCTCTTCATCATTTTTCTTTCACAGCAAATCTCTAAAAAATATTTGAGGGCCAGGGAAGGAAGTGTTTTTGAAGCTGCAGCATGAAGGAATGACGGCTGAACAATCTGTCCACGTTCTCTAATTTAGCCCTTTTGAACACAAATTTGAAAGTTCTAATCAGTGCAGGCACAGTCACAGACCTCAGACTCATGTCAGTGCATGTTTTTCGAAAGGCAAAATGATTCCCTCGTAATGTCCTTTTCGATGAGCAGTCAATCCTGTTTTTCATCATCATATTTCAAAGTGGTATTAATCCGGTCTGGGACCTGTGTACCATGACAAGCTTTTGGAGTTGCACAAATCCAATCAGGTGGACTGCAGTCTAAAGGCAGATATGTTAAAATTCTTTCACACTCTGGTCACGCTCTGGTTATGTCTGTGTCCAACACCAGCATAAGTCTGTGCACTCTCTGTCCTTTCGAATTTATTAGAGAACAGTGCAGTTGAAGCCGGGCATGCAAAAAGGCACTTTCAGCAACAAATAATACCTCAGTTGGCAATTGCACTTTGTTTAAATACTTTGACAAAAGTCACTTTTAACACTCAAACCATGCGACTGCACTGTGTTTGCACTTGACCCGCCTGCAGGGGTTATTAGATTGCACCTCTCCCTAGGTGCTGGAAGTCAGAGCAGTGCTAAAAGTATGATGGTATCCTCTGATCTGTGTTGTTGTTGGATGCGAATTGTTCTTGGATCAATGGGACCTCGTAGTCCATGCCGTTCTGAGATGCTGGCGGGTATGGCAAGATCTCAGCCTGTTTCTGGGATGATGTTCCATTCTCCAAACCCATCTTCACACCTTCTAACTCAAAAGGGGTGGTTGGTTCACCTAGATCCATATCCGTGGGAGTTTTCGCCCTTTTTCTCCGTAAAACCACCACCACTGCTGCAACTATGGCCACTGCCATCACCACAGCTACCGCTACCAGTATGGGTACAAGAATGGAGAAAGGTTCAGGCCTATTCACAGTGGGTTGCTGAGAAGCTCCAGCAGTATGAGCATCCATGCAGGAGCTGACAGCTTCCTCTACAGGCTCATCCAGTGGACTGGCACAAACTAAATATGTACAGTTGGGCTGTAGCCCTCTCAGTGTGTACTCTGGGTATGATGCAGGTACATTGAGTTGGAGCGGTCTGCGGTCAGGACCAGACAGGTTGCGATAAGTCAGACGAATTCCACGGATGTTGGGCCGGGACTCAATGTACCGGTGCAGGTCCAGAGAAATTGAGGTGCTGGTTACATGATGGAAGCTAATCTTGTCTGGTTCCCGGTCAGGAACCGTCACCACAGCAACTCTCGGGGACAACGGAGGAGGTTGGGACTCATCTTGGTTTTCACAGTATATCCCCGATGTACCCAGAGGGCACAGACAATTTACTTGCCCCCTTTGGTCGAACTTGCATGTACCACCATTCAGGCAGATGTTTGGAGGGCACATGTGCTCCTCATGTTTCTTGCTACCTCTGGGAGAGGCAGAGGCCTCAAAGGGCACATGCTTGTCTTGCTCAACTGGTAACACCTCACTGGGGACAAAAGCAGGGACATTAATGGTGGTATGTGGAGCAGTGGTGGGGTCTGGAGTATTATGCACGCTGCTGCTAGTAAGTACCTCAGACAGTTCAGTGATGGTGGTAGGGCAGCCAAAGTCTTTGTGTTCCAGCTCAGAAAGCATCCTGCCTGCATTTATGAGAGGGAAGTGGCAGCGTGTCTCCTCAATCCTTCCAAGTTCCACGTTTGCATTCTTCATCCAGTTGGGAAACCAGGACAGTGAACAAACACAGTTGAAAGGGTTCTGTGCAGCCGTTAGGTGATGTAGCTTGGGAAACACCTGGAAAAAGTCAACAGGGAATCCCTGCAGGTTCAGGCTACTCAGATCCAGCTCTTGCAATCCTACCAGGTTCTTAAAGTCCTCCTTACGAAGAGGGCCGAAAGGGTTAGCTGCTAAGTTAAGCCGAGTTAGCCCTTTTGCAGATATTATTGCATGTGGCATTCCTACTAGCTTGTTCTGAGATACATCTAGATCATGAAGATTTCCCAGGCTTCTCAGTAATCCTTCATCCAAAGTGGTCAGCCCCAGCCCAGCCAACTTTAGTGACTCTAAGTGTGGCGTCTGCAGGTCAGCAGGTCCAGGTGCAGGAATACCGTTGAAGCTGAGGTCAAGCAACAGCAATCTGGGAAGATGCAGAGTGGGAAGTACACTGATCTGGTTTCCCTGAAGCTTCAACTCCAACAGGTGCTCCAATCCCTGAAATGCAGCTGGGTGAATGCTCTGGATGCGATTGTTGTGGATATACAACCTCTCCAGTTTCAGCAACCCATTAAAGCTGTCTTTAGAGATTTGAGTAATTTTGTTTGAAGAGAGATCGAGGTTGCGCAGGGAGGTAAGAGAGCCAAAAACCCCATCAGGAATCACTGAAAGTTCATTCTGGCTAAGGTCCAGCAGTTCCAGATCAACCAGACCAAGGAAGTCCTGCTCTTGCAGGAAGTTAATTCCATTCTGAAACACGTACAGATTGTGTGTAGAGGCAGGCAGGTTTCGGGGCATGGTGGAAGCACGTCGCTGTATGCAGAAGATGTAACCTGTGGCCTGGCAGCTGCAGTGCTGGGGACATGTGCTGCAGAATGACGCTGGTAATAGCAGCAGGGGGAGCAGTACAAGTTGCCATATTTGGGCCCACAGCTGCATCGTCACAACACCACTGCCCTGCAATATGAACAAAATGGAAAAAAAAAAACTGTGAGTTATTATTGTTCTAGCTGCAGTCAGAGAAGAACTAAACCAAAAGAACAGATATTCAATGTATTTGATAGATATTTGATATTAGTGGCGTTGATGTACTGCAACCGACACAGATTTGTGGTCTGACTGAGAAGTCTGCGGACATGACTCCTTATTTTTATTCGGGATTTGTCAGAGGCATTGCTCTTCCAGCACTCTCACCAGCTCTAGGACTATTCTAATGATGGTTGTACTGTTGACTTGCCCAGGATAACACACACACTGTCTCAACGATTCCACTGTTTGTTTACACAAGTCAACAGTCAAGGCTTAGATTCTTGGCACTGAGAGAAGATTCAAAGTGGCCCACCCACTGTCTTACCCTCAACACACATGTAACTAGGTTT
The DNA here is from genome assembly GCF_027358585.1 of Pangasianodon hypophthalmus. Taxonomy (NCBI): domain Eukaryota; kingdom Metazoa; phylum Chordata; class Actinopteri; order Siluriformes; family Pangasiidae; genus Pangasianodon; species Pangasianodon hypophthalmus. The sequence goes on from NC_069734.1 coordinate 16,424,681, forward strand.
CATAATGACAGGAGAGACACGCATAAATAAACCTAGTTGGCAGTGGAGTATGACCATCATTCTACCTCCACAGAAATACGATCTGCACTCAACTATATATATACACGTCCATGTACACAAAGCTATAAGAGAGCTTAGGCTAAAGCTGTTTTTCTCCACTGATATGACTAATCCATGCTGAGCTCATCATCTGGAGTGCAACAATAAATCAGTTTTGACTTGTGTGGCCATATTTGAAGAGCAAAACGGAGTCTCTGTTTTCCAGTGAAATCTCTTGAACTGCTGTAAACTGAATCTACCATCCTAGTCATGTGATTATGTGCGCGTTGTGTGTGTGAGTAATGTGCGCGTATTGTTGCTGTCTGCGCATATCTTTTTTCAGAGGAAGACAAGGCCAAGGCTTCACCGCACTTAAAGTGTGGGTGAAATATTTTAAGTTCAATTCCGGTATCTGTATCTCTTACTAAGCGCATCGCGGTTAGTCATGGTTGCTTCTGACGCTTCATTATATGGTCCTAGGTACAGCCAAAACGATGACTGCCATCATTATGGATGGTGAAGTACACTTATTCCTCAATTTTGCCTCCATTTGACTTCTCAAATTGCTCTGTTTCGATCTCTGTTTTGTTGTTATCAGACTGGCTGGTGTTAATGTCCTTGCAGTGTTCCACTTCTTTCCTGACAGTTTTCAACAGTCGAGTATCAGCTATGGCCTCTAGCAACTTCATGGAAAAGTCTGACACTAAGAGGGCATGTGTGTGTGTGTGTATGTTTTTCCAAATGGGAGATGTCACCCATTTCTGGCTGTTTATTCAGCTGAAATGAATCACATTTCAAAAAAATATATCTTTGGCGTTTTAGTGCGTATGCCTTTTAGTCCAGCATTACCCTGACATGTAGTACTTAAGTTCCAAATGGTAATCTCTCTGTGTCTTTCTCTCATTCCTTTGTTCTGAGACACGTTTTTCAGTGTCTCCGATCCACCCAGAGCACTGCTGTTTGACAAGCGGGCCACGGGCCAAGTCTGCCTCCGCAGAGTAAACTGGCAGCGAGACAGGAACTAAACCTGCTTCAATAACACGCTTAAGCCGCCCTCTACGTCTCTCCCTTTCACTCGCTCTCTCTTCTTCTCTCTTTTCTTTCTTCTCTCTCATAAAGCAAGATCCCACTGGCGCAGCAGGAATTTTGCAATAACCCTAAAAATCCGTCTTCGGCAGGAAGGAGAAACAGGGGCCTCTGTGTAAAACAAGGACTCTCTCACTCTCTCTTTTGGTCCCTCCACCCTGTACACCAAACTGTTGCCATTCTCATAAGCAGCTGTTCTTAATGTATTGCAAAAGACCACATTATTTCTGTATGTAAGCCTGAAGCTTGTTTTAATTTCCAAATAAATAAATCACGGTTACCTGGATACATAAGCAACATCTCAATCGCTCCACTCTTCAGTGGGAGATGACAGTGGTGCAGGTTCTCTCAAATGGCCCCATTGACCACATCGCTACCTAGCCTGCGGTTAATTATAATCTGTACGCATCTCTCCCTTGCGTGGTCTTAAACACATTTGCGTGGTCTTAAACGCATTTGTTTAATCACCCTCTATTCTCGAGGCATTTAAACAATGCAGCACACCTTCGATGGCATGCTGCAGTGTTCTCAGGAATGAATCTGGCTTTTACTAAGGCACCACTGTGTGCCCTTGTAAGGCAGCATCCTGAGAGACCAGGCTCCTCCTGGTAGAGTTTGGACTGAAGCTTCTGTTGTGTTTCAGAGTCTGGATAATCTGCTTCATGGCACGAATGGACGCACAACCAATAAAACATCTGCGGGAGCTTTACTTACCCAAACCTCTTCTCGAGGCAAACAGAATCACGATTAAAGCATGATAAAGACACTTTTTCAAAAAAAAAAGGCTTTTACACTCAAGGTTTTCTGATATTGAAACTAAGTTTCTGCTGCATTGATAAGAAGTCTGGGTAACTAAAACTCCCTCGAGTAATATCAAATCCTGATTGAAAAGCGTATCTTTTGAACAATTTAGCTCTGAAAAAGAGATTAAATGAAAGGTGAGATGGATGGAATGAAGGGTTTAGGACTCTGGTCGGCTTCAAATGGTACTGATTAGCACAGTGTAAGGTCAAATATAAAAAAACACACTGACTGAAAATCCAAATCTGTAATCAAATGCACTTCTTATTGCTTATGTATAGTATAGCTGTTGTGCCAATGACTCAATCCAGTGTTCGTGACATTTGACCCGTAACCTTCACACTCAGACAGAAAGCTCAGCCTGAGGTGAGATGAGACTGGGGTTAGGCAGTGCGTTGGATGGTACTTTGGTGTAACTGCATTACTAGAAGTGTCCATGGTGTGTGTGTGTGTATACAAACATACACAATCTGGATTACCTTAAATGCACTGTACAGTACAAAAGCCTGCATCCACTATCAAGTATTTTTCACTTCTCCGTTATGGAAAACTGCTCCAGTTTGTTTCATTTGTACTTCACAACCAAGAGGCCATCATTCTTCACTTGCTTTCTTCATTTCATTTTCATATTTATATCTTCGTTTTATATCATTTAGATATTTGGAGCACTATACGGGGCATTGCATTACACCTCTAATGTATTGTTTCGTTGTTTATCATTACCTTCTTAACATTAACTCTGTCAAGATCAAATGTTGGTCATTAAGATACAACAAAAATGAACACTGTGTTACTAGGACTCTAATATTTGAATGAAATGGTTCGGTTAATCAGTGCAACTCTCTATGCGCCGCGTTAGCGTAGTGATTGGGGCTTGGGATGAACAGATATAAAAACAGCCAAAACAAACAGCAATCCACACACTAATTAGTGCACACACACACACACACACACACACACACACACACACACACAGTTAACCCCATTTAAACACACAAAGTGGATGAGTAGGCTTTTCTGTATGGCCCAAGGCCGCATACACACAGTGTTACATGTGTGTGTGTGTGTGTGTGTGTGTGTGTGTGTGTGTGTTTATCCACATCAAACACTCTTTTCATCTCTGTCGCAAACAAACATACCTGGATCAGGTTCCTCTATAAGTGTGTGTGTTCGTGTGTGTGAAATGTGACCTCCCAGCTACATACCAGTAACAACATAGGTACATCTCACATCGTACATCTCTATCTATCTATCTATCTATCTATCTATAGACTGCATTATAACAAATTTTTCAGGCACAGATCATAGCTTAGATCATTACTATGAAAGCAAGAGTCAGCAACAAATTCCGATAAATTTTTTTTGTTTGTTTTTCTCTCGCTCTCTCTGCAGATCTCATCACACACTCAATAAAATCAGCACTTCACTTCTAACAGTTAGCATTTAGATAAGACGCAGACAAGCATGCTGAGTGATGCACTCCAGTTTAGTTCCTCTGGATCTTCACCAAACAATCTGAATGAAAAATATTTGGGTTATTGTGTAAATTGTATTATATCCTGATACATCAGAAAAATGTACAAATGATACATCAGGAAATAATACAATTTACACAATAACGCAAATATTTTTCAGTCAGATTGTTTGGTGTCTGCAGTTTGCTTTGACTTTGTTTTTACACTCTCAAAAGAAGTATCTAAAGTGTACTTTTCCTTAGTTCCTGATACTAAGTCAAGGCAAGATCACGTTTAATATCTCAGTTTATTTATTCTTTCATTTAATTTGAGCTGTATAAGTTTTTTATCCTCTATTTTCAGCCAGTAGGAACTGAAAACTGGTATGCAGTATATGTGTGTGTGTGTGTGTGTTCCTCTGGCATATGGTCATGACTCAGCTGCATGCACACGTACGGAGTGTGTGTGGTAGCACCTCCAAGGATTACGGACGCTTAGACACAATGAACCGCATTGTGAGGCGACACACTCCTCTCCACCCTCCCTACTTAGTGAACTCAAACACACATGCCTCATTATTCAAACAATCTGATACTGTCACATATCCTTTCGTTCTTTTTGTTATCCTTCTTTAACACACTCTCTCTCTCTTTCTCTCTCTTCGTTTTCTAACTAGTGAGCTATTAGTGGCAGACATTCATTTACAGCATTCAGGCAATGAGTTAGCAGCAAACACACACTCACACACACACCCACGAAACAATCTAATATGAACACATAGATGTAGAAATAGTGTATATTTTTATTTTCTGGTCGGGAGTCCTTTGCTTCATCAAAAAACAATTATGCTACAGTTTCCAACAGTCTCTTGTTGACTTCCTCTCATGACTCAGAAGTGTGTATCAGCATGCCCGCAAGAGCCACTTAGTATTTGCTCTGCAAGAATTTGGCCCATGTCAAATCTAATCGATGACCCCAGCTCTAAAGTATATAAAGACATATAGGTGAAAGTCATAACTATCACAGCAACCAGGAAAAAAAAAAAAAAAAAAAGGAAACTGAATCAGATCACAGTGACTTCCTGCTCATGAAGTCTACAGTTATGTTTGCTCACTAGGTTTGTCTATTGAACTTCACTTGAGTTGATCAAATAAGTTCAGCCATATGTATTCAACAGATGTCGGTGACCCAAGGGTTAAAAGCAGTATAGGAACACAGCCGTAGAATTTCCCAATGTTCTAAAATTCATAATGGCTTTTTACTAGAATTATCAAGATTTGCATTTAGCTAGCTAGAAAGCATCATCAGTGCACGGACATTAAGAAGGTGTGATGCATATTTCTCTGTAGGCATGTATGAGTGCGCATGCGTTTGTGTGCAGTAACTCCAACTATGGCAGATGTTAATTAGTTGGCAAACATCGCAGTTCTAGTGTTATGTTTGTGTGATTGGCTTTATAGCCATATACAGAGACAAAATGCAGTTTGACACCAGACCTGGGCAACTATGGGTGATGCCCCTGACATTCGGATACCAACGACAAGCTTCTACCCCTGCCATCCCTCTTTCAAACAAACTCCTACTCCTGCCACAGAGTCCTACAAACTCTCTCCCTTGTCATCTTGAGGGGCCACACTCTCATGTCATTTTGAAGCCCAGTCCCACAAGTTCTTACTCTTGCCATCCTGAGGCACACAAGCTCCTACACCTGCCACCTTATGTCCCAAAAGCTCCTATTCTTGCCACCCTGAGGCCCACAAGCTCTTATTTCTGCCACTATGAGGCCCACAGCTTCTTCCCCTGCCACCTCTTTTTTCTAACAAGCTCCTACTCCTGTCATCCTGAGGGCCACAAGCCCCTGCCATTTTGAGGCCCAGAAAGTCCCACCACCACAAGTCCCACAAGCTCCTATTTCTGCCACAGTGGGGCCCACTAGGTCAGTCTACCCCTGTCAGACTAAGGTCCACAGACTTCTACCCCTGTCATCCTAAGTCCCATAAGCTGCTACCACTGTCAGCCTAAGGTCCACAGACTTCTACCCTTGTCATCCTCAGGTCCACAGACTCCTAAACCCTGTCATCACTAGGACCACAGACTCCTAAACCCTGTCATCCAAAGGTCCACAAGGACCTTTCAGCTTTAGTGGTATAAGCTCCTGCTCCTTTACTCCTGATGCCATCTCAAGACACACGAACCCCTGCTCCTGTCCCGGGGACTACAAGCCCTTTCTCCATTGATTCCAATTATAACTTGTATATTAGTATCTTTATCTGTGCCCATTAACTGATACCTTATAAACTAGAAACTAGAAGCTCTCTCAGACTATCTCTCATGATTCCAAGTGCTAGCCAGAGAAGGACGGGCTCCTCTCTCACCAAGTTTTGGTTTCTCGCAAAATTCTTTCCTGCTTAGCTGTATCATAGGGAGTTTTTCCTTGCCCCTTTGGCTCTTGCTGATGGTTAAGGCACTGATGTGAAGCTGCTTTGAGACCAAGTGTATTGTAAAAAGCACTACAAGAACTCTCACTTACATATTATTTAATTTATATGACAAAAAAACAGCAGAATCCTATCTGTGCATGTATATGCTCACCTCTCTCTCTCTCACTTAAATTAGTATTTACACTACAGGCATGTAGAGATGTTTATGGCTCGATCTGTTTTACTACCTTTCATTGCTTGAAATTTTACAACAAAGACATTTCCTTTGGCATCACCTGGACTGTGCAAGCTAAACAGGTGCAGATAATGTCACAATCTAACGCACACACCTACCTGCACATTCCTGTATAAACTGCAAACTGATGTAATGTTCAGAGTCAGCATTTTCTACAAAGTCACCTTATAACTCTGTGAAGTGCTGTAGATCTGGGGTGTGTATGTGCTCATGTTCCAGTACGAAGAACAATAAAAACTTATAACGTGGGTGTACCAGTATGAAGTGCTAATATTTAATAATGGGAAATTCTACAGCCTTTTAAGCATTTTAGCATGCTTTGCTAGTTGATAAGGTTTTAAAATTACGTGGCAGAAACTCTTAGATATGAATGTGGATTAGGGGTGAGGATTTTTGGAAGCCAGGTGCTTTTTTTTTTTCACCCTAGCTAATTTTTTGCCCAAATTTTAAATTGTTTATTTATGCCTTGTTTACGTATGAGTTGTAATTCACTTTATTGTTTTTTTCCTGCGTGACTGAGACATCCTGGTAATATGCATCGCTCTACTTCTCTAGAACTCTAGAGCTCAATCCACACACCACACTGAGTTGGGGGAAGAGAAACATGTTTGATGTGTGAAGACAGAATGATGGGCAAGCTGAAACACACTCCTACCCTCCAGGCACCCCTTCAGGGCCTCCTCAATCCTGCCCGGGTGTGCCGGAATCTTAATCCACGCTAGGACGGACCTCACATCAGTTTGCTCAGCTGTTTCTTCCTTATTGTTCATGTTTTATATAACACCTAAGTTTGATGTCGTGCAGTCATCTGTAACATTTTACACTTTTTCCTCAGAACCAGTACATCATCATACTAACCCTAATGCTTCTAAACCCAACCATATATACAGAATCGAGTGTACACTCACACACACCCAAACACACACACACACACTCTATTATTTAAATTGTCTTGTACTGTACTGTAGCTAATTAATGCTAACATGAACCTCAGTTCCACAGAAGGAAATCTTTTGCCTCGTTTAGTTGAGTATAGCTGAGTGTGTCCCTATCATCATGAGGACATTTAAGGTAAAAGGTTGAATACATGCCTATGCACACACACACACACACACACACATACACACACACAATTTTTGTGGTCCAATGTCACTTATACTCAAACTTGATTTGTCTGTATGGAAGCATGTGCTGACCTGCAGGCCTGTTTGCTTAGTAGGTTAGGCAACAACCTGAAGGTTTTAAGAGGAAAACACACACACAGAAGATAGCTAAGAGAACACAAATGCACACTTTGTGACATAGATGTTTATTTTCTTGTGTGTGTGTGTGTGTGTGTGCATGCAAAGTGAGATCATCAATCCACGTTCAAAGGTGATCAATGAGGCAAAACCAGTCAGCACAAAGAAAAAGAAAAAGGCAGTGTGACAGTTGTGTGTCTGTGTGTGTGTGTGTGTGTGTATGCATGTGTAAGGTGTTGACATGAGGAGACTCCAGTATCAGTATCTTTAGCGTAATTTCACATGAAGGAAACTCAGAAACAATGCAGTGTTTGTTGAAACGCTGTGCTCCACTGACAAGGAATAGGGAGTCTGTGTGCGTGTGCGTGTGCGTGCGTGTGTGTGTGTGTGTGTGTGTGTGTGTGTGTGTTTTGGGGGGGGGGGCGGGGGGGGGTACAGGCATTGCCTCTGGCTTCCTTATCTATGTTGCTGATCTCTGACAGGGAGATCTGGTTCTCATTCAGAAAGTGTGGTGCTGAATGATTTTGCCCATGTTTCAATCTGTGTGTGTGTGTGTGTGTGTGTGTGTGTGTGGTTAGTAAACTAGGATAGTACAAGGATAATGACAAAGGACTCTTGTGTCCTCTTTTTATACTTAGCCACTGACACTATTATTAGCATTTGCATAATTATATTAACAATATTAGACTTAGCTGTGGATGCAAGTCATATTTTTCCACCAGTAAACTGTATTTTGTAAGGAGGAAGTCATTTGTTAGATACTATATAGTGTTTAAAGACATGAATTTGTGATTTCCAGATGAGAAGGAGAAGAAAGAGGTTAAAAAGGGTTAAAACCATGAAAACACTCTTGCTAGGTATCCTAACTTTTACAGTAGCTAGCATGTAGCCTTCTATAAGGACAATGCAGCAGTGTAGTAACAGTGAAAAACAACTCAAAACCTTTGGAAATATTAACATTTCCCTCAGAAGGGTTTAGAAATGACTAGGAAAAAGGCTTCAGATGAGTAGAATTACACTGCAATTACACTTAGCGCCAACCGCTAACTGAACTTCCGTGTGTTCTGAAAGAGTCAACAATGTGTCCGAAAATTTTGACTTCTGAAGTTGTGATTACCAAAAGAGTGGGCTGTTTGTGGAAAGGTTTTGTAAACAAAGTGGATATAGCATATAACACAATATATAATTTTAGACAACTGAATTACCTGAACTGACTGATTGTGTCACACCTCACACTCGACTGAAGTGTAGTGGATAGCTAAATGATGTAGGAATATCTTTTGGTAAATAGAAATACCCTACCCACTAAATCATTGTAAACACACACACATACACACACATACGCAATGAGTCACTGTTTCTCTCGGCCACACATTTTGGTTTGGCGTCTTCACTCAGACGCTAAATAAATCTTTCTCTGTGTTTTTGGTCTAAGACGCTGTTAGCAAGACGTCTACGTGTAAATCTGAATCGAGTTGTGTTATTATTCCAAATGCTTTGTCTTCCTTCTGCTAGACAAATCAATGAACAATAAACCTTTGTAGAGAGCCTTTCTTGGAAATGAGATTAAAATGAAGTGAACCAGTCTGCTCGAAATATCACTAAGATTACAGTCTCGCAGTGATTCATTGTTTTTTTTTGTTTTGTTTTTTTAAACCAGAATAAGGAACTTTACTTGAGACGCCTGTCTTGTGCTGCTGCCTGAACGGGATGGCGTTTATGCTGATGCTATGCTAACGCTCCGGCCTCCTTCTGAATGGAGGGCGGACTATATAAAAGTGTAGTGACGCTGTAAACGGGACAAATCTGTCAGGAATGTCGACATTTTCCTCAAAAGTGTTTGTAGATTACTTTAGTAAAGCTCCATTTGACTGAAAATACACCGCGGTTCCACTTAGCATCAACCGCTAAACAAACTTCCGCCATTTTGATCACTTTTAGCAAAATAATGCAGTGTGGAGGTCAATTGTTACTTTGTTGACATTACAGTGTGAGATGGATATCACAGTAGATTGTATAACTACGTACTGGCGCATGCTCATACGTGTTATTCATCATTAATCCATTAGTAATGTCTTAATTTAGAGAGGAAGTCATAAATCCGAAATGTGAGGGAGTGTGTGGTCAAGGCATGTAGTTTAATTGTGTGTCTGTGTGTCTGTGTCCTGTGTGTGTGTGTGTGTATGCACTTCTATTTCTCTTGGCTCTGTTCCTTTCCTTAATTCTGCCAGTATGCATGCCTCCCAAATTCCTGTGGGAGGTTATTACAAGTGCATGCTAACACACACACTCTCACACACACACACACACACACACACACACACAGAGTGGCATCTAATGAGCCTCTGGCTCATGGGCATCGAGATTACAGCAGTGAAGGAAATTATTTTTCTAATCACTTGTAATCTCGCCAAAACTCACTCACTCTGCAACATGTTGAACTTGTAGTAATGAATTTTTTTTTTTAATTCTTTTCCTTTCATGTCACATTGTATCTTTACTCATACCACAGCAATGTTTAATATTTGAGTCTGATTGGTCAGATGATGTTGATTCATTTTCTAGAATAGCAGCTATGACAAAATTTTATAATAAATCCCACGTTTCTATGGTAACGACTTACGCAGGGACTCATACGGCAGACGTAAACAGATATTCCACATAAACGGATTTTTAAAAAGTGTGTAGTTGTTGACATGGTCGCGTTTCGAGAAGGAGTCTCCAGTGTCAGAGCAACAGCCAGAGGTAACATGAAAGCAACCATAAACAGATAAAACATATGACATGTTTTATGACATGACCAATTGCTGTGGTATAAGAGGAATAAAGCATTTGGTGTTGTGCTGTTATGGGAAAATAATCCACTTCGGATTGGTAACAGTAACTCCGCTTCACCTCAGGCTGCATCACACCACTCTTTTTTATGTTTATGATTTTCCTGCAACAGCAAGCTCTAGTGTGTTTTATCCCTTACTTCTAAAATGCGATGTATAGTACATTCGTTTACTCCTAATTGCTAACATCTTTGCTTTTTGAACAGGGTTAGCTATTATCCGCTATGTTTTTTTTTCGAACCGTCAGTGCCCTTATGCTGTCTTCCAAATAAGACACACTTTATCACTGTCTAAAAACAGCAATATTGTGTATGCTGAATATCATAGTATCCTATAACTAATGATTAGCGCAGGACCCCTGTTAGTGCAAAGGCCATGATGTAACATGATGTATGTGGGTGGTGTGGCAGGGTTATGACCTAACATGTGGAGATAACCTCACTGTTTACATTGCTCTGTTTATACATTTACAGAGTCGCATGTCAGACGTCTCAGGGAGAAATCTGAGACCAACAAGAAGTTCATTTATGCATCGCGAATGTACATTTTCAGATTTCAGTTATACTGGTGGAAAAATTCCAACGATTTCTTCTTCTTATTATTATTATTAGCCCACAGCAACTTAGTATTAGAATTCTAAAAAAGGAACTAATACTAGCATGAATGTCATAATAATAATATTAATAATAATAATACAGGAGGTAATACGGCAATGCAAAAACTAACACTAAACACCTTTTTTTCCCCATTGCACAATATACTGTAATTTTTGGCACCAGTCTAGTACCAAAGTTTCCAGTTGTATGTTTTGGGCTATTTTATTTCTCAATCTTCATAAATGTCTAATGTTAAAAAAAAAGAATAATTAAGGCACAACCCCAACCCTTTTGAATTTTTTTTGACCATATATGGTGCATGATTCATGATTTTTAATTTGTTAACTTCCCTTCCGCCATATTAGTCATATTTTAGTCATATTTCCCTCAACAAAAGCCAAGATCTTGTGTTGCTGTTATCATTGGCGAAATTTACTATGTAGTCAGCGATAACCAAATATTCAATGACAGAAAAGGAAGAGTGTTAATCCAAGCACTTCTTCCATGTTTCCTGATTTCTAAGAGGTTGAAAATGAACTACAACCCAAGTCCCATTGGTTCGCTTTTGGTTCTGCTTTTTGTTTTTCGAACTTGTGTTGGAAAAACACTCCAGCATTGAGACTAATACACTCTGGGGCAAAAAGGGATTGAAATTTATCATTTTTGCTTGAGCAATGAATAGCAAATGAGTACAGAATCGGTGTTCTATTGGGAGAATTATAACTGAGGACTTCTCTATGAACACAGACAATGCTGGTGGTATTGAATCCTGCCAAGTTCTGAGGGTTACTGATGCCATTCACTGAGCGCACCAGGATAAGACTGACTGCAGGACTAATGCACATCTCAAGACACTTGCATGGCGGCTATATGATACACGAGAAGAAAATCCCAGACTTATATTTGACGCATGAGCTCACGTTCCCAAAATGGGAAGGCTATTTCTTGCTTAACATATGTTTTCATGAAACAGGGCCAGCTGTTATCTCAATCAGTGACGGGCAAATTGACTGAGTCTTTATAGGCTAATGATGCTATTCACATTAACATCCACACACACACACACACGGAAACACATGATTATTCCTAATCATACCTCCGTTATCCAGTTATTAGCGTGCAAGCTTCCTCTGATTCTCCCCCATTTAGCTGTCACATTGGCATGACCCGAGCACTTATAAACTGACCCCTGGGATTAGTCCATGCTCGGAGCAGGGGGGGTTGGGTTTAAGCCTTCACCTCTGAGTGCCCACTCCAGAGCCCTTAATTAAATCTCTGAGACACCGAGTCAGGAATGTTTGCTTTTTTCTTTCAGTGTGCTCTCCTCCCATATCCCTCCGTTCCTGTCTTTACTTTTCTCATACGCTCATCCCTCACTAGGGGCCCTCGAGTCAACTTTCTCTCCAATGGGCCGTAGCTGTTTTATGGACTTTTTTTTTTTTTCTTTTTCGTTTTTTTTGTTCACATGCCAGTGCAGAACAATTACGAATATACAAGTTTAGGTCAAAAGCAAGTGAGAACACGATACAACTTTAAACACTGAAGGATTAGACTAAGACGAGGACTTGATTCAACATGGGACAACTTGATATGACACTTTTGGGAGTCAAATGCTGATGTAAGCATTCAATTATACTCTCTATATACAGTACAATCCCCTGTATACCCTATACAACCTTTATATAACACCTGGGTACCATTTAAAACTCCATATAAATCAATCTGTATAATAAATCTGAACTTTTTTGTCAAACATGGACCTCAGAAATGTCATCTATGGCCTCCAAACAGGTGATCATTATTTACCAATAACTGATGTGGACATTTCCTTATTCTTGATTTACACACTTTATTTCACAGCATAAATTACACATTTTAATAAGAACTTATCTAGGTCAAGCATAACGATGCAACAGTCTTGTGATTTGAAACAACTCCTTTGCCTCCATAGACGGTCCATCTCATGGAAACCTTTTATATTCATAAGCATTTCTTTCATGGCCAATGGTAGCTCAATGGGATTTATTTACATGAACTTGTTTTATGAGTGGTAGCTCAGTGGTTAATGTCCCGTGGCCGTAGCAGTGATGGAAGACTGTGTTCAAATCACAGGACTGCCAAAAAAAACCACTGTCGCGCCCTGGAGCAAAGACACTTCACCCTCGACTGCACAGCGGTTTCGAATGCATCGTATAAAAGCATGTGCCCAAATGAATAAAACGCAAGATTTGTTTTGTAATCATCGTTGCTTCCTTCCTGTATGCACTTCTGTGGCGAGCTCGGTCATAAGCATTTCTTCAGATCCAAAATAACTGAGGCAGAATCCAATCTGCGCAGAAAGTTCAGCAACTCTCTAGTTCCCATTCAGAGAGTCCCTGACTGTTGATTTAAAAAAAAAAAAAAAAAAAAAAAAAAAAAAACACTTGGTGGTGGTAGTTTCAAGGTTGTTTTGGTTATCAGGTAGCTATCATAGTTAAGCCTAAATAAAAAAAAAACTAAAAACAAGCATAAATACTGTTACGTTTACTCTAAATACAGTTCAGTTCTACATCTGCATGAGTGAAAATTTCAGAAACAAATAAGCTCTAATGGCTCGAATGAATTAATATGATGGTAATATGATGTTTGCCCTGTTCTTTAATTTGAACCCGTGCTGTGATCGTAAATAGGGTCAGAAGTTAGTCTGGTTACTCACACAGGACATTTACTGCTGAGGTCTCATTCCCCAGGAGCATCTCTACACGCATAATGATTCAGTTAAACGTGCCACAAACCCAAATATTAGCCTTTAATCGCCAAAAAAAATCCCATCACGATTTTAAAAAGCTGTAAAAGCTCGAGTTGAAGTAAAACCAGAATATTGGATTTAAAGACTAAGAATAATAGCACCTAATCATTTTTACGACCCTGTTTTCGCACTCTAGCTGACCTGTCAACAAGGCATTAGATAAAACACAATTCCATAATGATAGTTTTGGATTAAATTTCTATATCCGCTCTCGGCTCGTACTGACAAAGCTCAAATAAGCTATATCTAAGACTTTTTTGTGATATTGAAGCCTGGATAATTCTGCAGCTTGTAATAATAACTGAAACATATATATATATACATTCTTCATGCATCTTTCTCTAATGCTCAGCTTAGGATCATGGGAAGATTAAAACTCATTTATTTGCTAGATCAAGTTGCAAGAAAGATCAGAGAGGAAAGAATGCCACAGGTGTCAGTAAGAGTGTGAAGACAAACTATGTATTTATTTATTTATTTATTGCAAATGCATAAAATGTCCTTGCACTGTCCTTGCACGCGCATGTCAGTCCAGTTTCCTGCCACTTTTTTTTTAAAGCCAAGTGAAAATGTAAAAATGTCTCCAGTGAGTAAGACTTACCTTAGACCAGAAAGAATGTGCTTCAGCGCCCTGAAGGAAAGAAGAAGGTCTAGTAAAACATCACTAGGTGTTTTTCTGCCACTGGATAAAGCTTAGGATCAGTGCAAGCTTTTTTTTTTTTTTTTTAATGGTAAGAAGTTCCTCAGATTCTGCTGCAACTTCCACTGAGTTTGGAATCTCTGCTGATTTTGTGAATGGAGCTGAGACCGACTAGTGAGTAAAGCGCGATACAGTCTGGAGTAGAAGACAGATGGGCGTGTCTATCAGTCGATGGGCGTGGTTAAACATCAGGAGGGCGGTTCCAGCGCGCCTCAGCTCTAGCTGAGTTGCCAGAGTGTGTCGTTTAACCCTTATTATTGTTACAGCAGAGCATTTCAGATTTTAGTTTTAAGATTTTCCTTCTATTGATCCTAGAAATTATTATTATTATTATTATTATTATTATTATTATTATTATTATTGATACTGATTTCAATGGCCAAATCCACTTTATTTACATTTAAAATGAACAATTTGGATAATTTCACAAGAATTATATTTTATTGTAAATTATATATTTCAATTATACATTTTATTTATACAGCACCTTTTATAGACTGGGATGAAAATCTTTTACACAGAAAACACAATGGTATACAATAAATACGAACTCTTTTTTAACAAAATAAAATTATAATAGAATACAGTGTAAAACTGGACACAAAAATATCTTAAAATACAACGTAATTAAAGGGAAAGGAATCTTTTCCTTAGGTACAGATTAGAAAATAAATGATTAAAAATGAGCTAAAATAACAATTTCACATAATTTATAAAAAATACAAATAAATTTTACCTAAATAATAATAATAATAATTAACAACAATTATTATTATTATTATTATTATTATTATTACATTAAACATAAATAATAATAATAATAATAATAATAATAATAATAATAATAATAATAATAGCCTACTGTAAAATTTGTAAATAGGACAAACAGTAAATGTAGCTAAATGTATTAACTTGCTAATATTGTCTATAATCTTTATCAGTAGTCAGTGCACAGTGTGCTTGTGTATGCATAGTTCATATTCACATATCGTATAAATCAGATAAATAATTTGTGATTTAATATACATTTCTTCTTTAGGGACATTTCATTTAAAATACGAGACTGACATATTATCCCGGTGGTTTATATTACACTCATACTGTAGCATATTTCCGCTGAATAACAATTTTATTTGGCAAATATTTGTCGATAGGTGAAAAACTGTCAATCTGGTAACCCAGGTTTCTGTGCTGGCTCGTGCGTTTGTGCCTGGAGGGCGTCCTTTTTTCATATGAAAATATAGTTTAATACTGTAGAAATTAATTGTGTTTTTTAAATGTAAAAATCTGTTTTCTACTTCAAATTAACCTTTTATTATTATTATTATTATTATTATTATCATTATTATTATGATGATGATGATTATTATTGTTGTTGTTATCATTGTTGTTGTTGTTTTTTGTTGTCATTATTATTATTATTATGATTAGTAGTAATATTTGAAAACTTAATGCTTAGGATGAGAAGAGAAGAAAAAATGGACCTGATACAGTTAGCTACTTAGCCATCATTTAAAGTTAAAACATTATTTTTAAATGAAACAGTCCCACATGTATTCATTATTGTTGTTGTTGTTGTTGTTGTTGTTGTTGTGTTTTATAGCCTGGTTTGTAATTAATATGATTTTCTCTCATTTTATTGTTGTATGTTCACTCTCTATTTATTTCCTCCTTCCATGTCGGTATTTGCTATTTTTACTCTGTGTGTCTACAGAGACCTTGTTCCGGTTTACTTCCGCCCGGCGCGCGGACAGGCACGCGGAGCTCTATTTGAGTGCGCGCATACCGGGAACATGACGGAGGACCGGAAACACACCGAACACCACTGACAGCTCAGAAGGCCGGGCTGCGTCCTAATCCGCATAGCAGAGTCCTCAGGGCATGACCTGTCCCGTCTGAAATAGGTGCTGAGGCAAAAGAGTGAAATCATTGCGTGTCTTAGAGCACTGGAGTCGTTTAGTCATCAAAAATATCCACAAAAAACATCCAGCAGACAGCAGTGCTGATGATTAACACACACTGTGCACACAAAACATGACCTTTAACCTCCGAAGCCAACTTTACACTTTTTTGTGATTTTTGCACATCTTAGAAAAAGAATTCTTTGGTCGTGAGTTGAGGTCGCAGAGCGTGACCATGGCTAGTGCCATTGCGACCAAAGATGGCCGACGAGAAAGTTCTGGCAGTTAGCGAAATTTTCTATTAAAGACGGATTTAGACTGCGATTTTAGCTGTCTTTTCAGATTACTGCTCATCGCACTGTACGAGATGATCCGAGAGGTCGTGGCGTGCGAGTTCGTATCCGATTATATAACGAAGATCCTCTGACGACGGAAAAATGACTACGTTTTGCTTACGTCATCATCAACGCAAACATTATTAACATTACGTGATCTCGCAGTTATAAGCATACTTTTATACCTGAAATAATTTTTTTCTTTAATAGCTTCCTTCCTGTTTGTCATACAGAGATGTTACGTATGCGATCATGTTCAAGTTTTATTGTCAGTGAGCTAGCTACGATTTTTGCAATCGGTCCGTCCATGTGTCTGTCTGAGATTCGAGATTCTCGTTAGTACGATATCTCAAGAACGACTGGTTGGATGTTTTTAGAATTTATATGGAATTTTCATTGTAACCAGCAAATGAACTGATTAGATTTTGAAATTGATCCAAACAGCATCAAGGTCAAATGTCTTCCATATTTTCTTCAAAGGCTTCCTTCACATTTGAAGTATATTTTAAGGGAAGTTTTGACAAACAAATTAGTAACAAGAACAACTATACTAGTTGGTGGTGGAGGCACCCTGTCGACGCCTTTGGTGTCAAGTTTGACTTGTTTCTGTCCATTAGCATGTTCTATTTACGTTTATTACCTTAAGCTTACTTTAAAGAATGTTTTGTTTTCGTGAGCCATTTTCTGCACGAGCTCATTTCCAGATCAGGATTTTATTGGGATTTCATACAATGTAGCAAGTCATGTTGAAATACTGCTGTAATCCAACTAGTAATCCATCCAGCTTTTAGGTCTTATTTATATTTCCGCAGTTCACGTAAACATATCTAATTCATTTTATTCAGCTGAAGAAGGAAGAGAATGGAAATTAAAATGGCGACCAACTGTACATCTTTCTTGTCCTGTCACTCTCAGGACTTCCTTGTCAACACTTCAGACAGAGTGCAGGCTTCTGTGGCAATGAAAGCGGGGATTAGCGGGAAGCCCGGGTCTCTTTGTATCGAGTTAGAGAGATATTACTGTCTGTGGGTGTGTGAGCTGGGATTTTACTTTAGCTCCCCATCAAGCTCCTCACTCAAAGTTTACACTGTGCAATATTTATGAGCTGAAACTGACAATCTGGCCCAAACACTGCTCCCAAGTGTAGTTTTATGGTATAAAATGGGATTAGGACAAGAATGTGTGTAAGAGTCTACTAGTAAAAACTAAAAAAAAAAATAAAAAAATGAATAAATGGCAGTACAACCAGGATCAACCAAAGAAAGAAGACACAAATGGACACTAGCCTACTGTTAACTGGCTAGCTAGCTAGGAACTCAGTGTGAGGTAACCTAGCCTACTAAAATCTATAACTAGCAAATCAATATGAAGTAACCTAGCCTACTTTTAACTATAGCTAGCAAATTAATGTGAGGTAACCTAACCTACTATTAACTATAGCTAGCAACTCAATGTGAGATAACCTAGCATATTATTAACTATAGCTAGCAAATTAATGTGAGGCAAGCTAGCCTACTATTAACTATATCTAGCAACTCAATGTGAAGTAACCTAGCCTATTATTATCTATATCTAGCAACACAGTGTGAGGCAACTTAGCCTATCTTTAAATATTGCTAGCAAATTAATGTTAGGTAACCTAGCCTATAATTAACTATAGCTAACAACTCAATGTGAAGTAACCTAGCTTACTATTAACAATAGCTAGCAAATCAATTTGAAGTAACCTAGCCTACTATTAACTATAGCTAGCAAATTATTGTGAGTTAATCTAGCCTACTATTAATTATAGCTAGCAAGTCAATGTGAGGCAACCTAGCCTATTTTTAAATATAGCTAGCAAATCAATATGAAGTAACCTAGCCTATTATTAACTATAGCTAGCAAATTAATGTGATGTAACCTAGCTTACTATTAACAATAGCTAGCAGATCAATTTGAAGTAATCTAGCCTACTATTAACTATAGCTAGCAAATTAATTTGAAGTAACCTAGTCTATTATTAACTGTAGTTAGCAACTCAATTTGAGGTAACTTAGCCTACTATTATTTATAGCTAGCAAATGAATGTGAGGTAACCTAGCCTATTTTTAACTATATCTAGCAAATGAATGTGAAGTAATCTAGCCTACTATAGCTAGCTATCAACTGAACTAAATGTTCACAGGTTTTTTAAATGTAACACTACTGTTTTGCTGTGAAAAAAAAAAATCTATATATCATAGCAAATCTATATATCTTCAGCATAGCAAATCTATATCTTCAGCAATCTTCAATTGCTGATCCGTAATCATCAGTGCTTTACTGAAACCATTTCCACCGATGAAGATATGGCAGTAGAATTTCAATGTTTGCTGATTTTAACCAGTATTTCCCTCATGTTCTGTGTCAGTGTGAGACTGATTTGAGCTACGCCACTAGATGATCTCAGTCTAGCTGTAAAGGGTAGGTGTATAAACAACAAGAAGTCTATGCCAAATAAATGACAGGTTTTGTGCTATATATATATATATTGTTATATTGTGTGCGCGTGATATACATTAATATATACAGTACATACATTTCCGTTTGAGAAAGAGGACATGTATAATGCTATTACATGACCACATTATATGATTTTTCCTTCCCCTCTCTCTCTCTCTCTCTCTCTCTCTCTCTCTCTCTCTCTCTCTCTCTCTCTTAGTGTTTGTGTTTTTGAACTATGTTTAATGGTCCTGACCTCTAGCAGACCTCTTTGCATAGCGGAACTGGCTTTACCCCCCCCGTAATCCTTTGCTTCTTCCATTTCTCTCCTCCCTCATTTACTCTCCTACTTTCTCTATCACTCTTTGCCTTAGCTCATGAGTGAGTGTGCCAACAATTCCTGAAACACTCAGCCAGCAGTTAGGAACAGGATGTAGACTTTTGGTCAAGTACGAAACGAGCTGAAATTGCTGAGTGGAATTCAGCCTGCAGCCATGTGTGTGTGTTTGTGTGTGTACATCTCCCGAGGGAGCACATGTTTGGACCCAGATCATACACTGGCTGCTAAACCCAAGCAAACCAACTCACAAATATTTCACCGTCTTACACACACACACACACACACACACACACACACAAACAAACAAACAAACAAGTTTCTTTGTTTTGTTTCAAGTAAAAGTATTTTTTTATTCACTTTTTCCATCTGCCTAAAACATTTATTTCTGCAAGCTGCCACTCTCTCTCTCATTTAATTTTCAAATAAGCAATAAAGGTTAGTCTTATACCACAGCATTTAGGCAACGATTACACACTTTTCATTATGGTATAAATGACAGAGACTATAAAACACAAACGCAAAAACAGAGCTTGCTAACCAGCATCAGGCTTGCTAGCTAAAGGACGTTACATTGCTACGTTTCCGTTTCCATGAAAAGCTAACCCATGTTTAGGAACTGTTCACAAAGACACACTGCCGTTGGTGAGGCTTTAGTTCTGCAGAGTTCCTGATCTAAAATCAGATCATCACTTTTAATATGATGGCACTGTGCAAAGTGTTTTGAAAATTAAAAAAAAGAAAGAAAAAAAAAAGCAGAATACAAAAGGATTTGGATAGAAATTACATACCGACCCTTTAAAAGTAACTCTATTAGGAATAGAATCAATTACCACAGCAAACTCTCTTTTAGTAAGTGGAATATTTGTGGATTTAAAAACTATGAAAAAAATATACAGCTGAGAAACTAATAAAATATTGTTATTAAACCAATTTTGGAATATAGATTTATTTTTAGATTTATTATCTTGGTTCAGAGTTGGTTGAGAAAGCATGAGTCAATAAATTATGTTTTTGTCCTATTAATAATGTGATGATATTAGTGGGTAAATATTACATACAAAATGTAAATGCAAATTATTCAGAATGATCCCTAAATTTAATCTTTTTAAGCACTAATAAGCAGCTTTAGATTGGTGAACAACAAGAACAGCCTAAAGCTGTGAATGTCAGATAATTAAAAATAAATAAATAAACAAATAAAGTTTTTTTTTTAATTATCTGATTTGTCAGCCATATTTACTTTTTTTTTTTTTTTTTTACGTGAAACTTGTACTGTATTTGTCTTTTGATTGTTACTGTACAAGATACCGACATTTTTATATGTGATGCTCTTTACGCATGCGCTGTGGATAGAAACGAAAACATGAACGCATGCGCGGTGCAAAACCGAATCAGATAACCAGGTGAGTGAGCTCATTGGTTAAAACATAAGGGGTTAATCAGAATGCCAATTAGGGAGTGACAGCACAATCAACCAATTAGGTTTCGAGTTCCATTTTGATGGGCGGCATTTAGAAAGGCTTATTTTATTTTTAAAATGTGTGAAAATTCACTGTTAATATCGGCGAAAATGACATGAAAGAGGAGTTTCACCCAGTATTTAGCCATAATAGAAATAGATACTCAGAAGACTGTTTAAAATCCTTAAATCATGCTTTTATTTCTTGTTTTTACTTTTCACTCTGAGCGCCGCCATGTTGAAGTGACGTCATGGAATCGCAATCGTGACAGCTCTTGAGAAACTCTGACTTTGCAAGTAGGATTCAGAGAGTTGGAGAGCTGTTAAACTTATCTTTCCCACTTGGTCATGAATGCTGCATAAATCTATCACGGTACAGTGATACATGGGACAGAAGGAGCAAATAGTGGATTTGGGATTTGCTGATGGAGAAAATGAAAGAATTAGGAGCAGGCCTTCACTGGCCCTGTTGGCATCGACTATTTGGTGAGTTTCACTGGTTTTTCCAAATTCTGGGACAGCATTACAGGTATTCTGATGTTTGGTTTGGGTTGCTTATCAAGTCTTATCAAGTTTTAACTAGCCTCATGTAATAGTAATTATCACTTAATCATCACTTGAGGTTGTTATTTAAATCATTATCCTGACTCCTGTTACTCTTTAGACTATTTGCCATCTCAATGCAGAATGTCTTTGGTAAATCTTTACAAACTTTCTAGTAAGTAAAACATATATTTTTGTTCAGACTCAACCTTTTTGTTTGTTTGTTTTTTTTGTTAATTTTTTTTATTGGCAATTTTATTATTATTATTGTTATTATTATTATTATTATTATTTATTTATTTTTTTTAATGTGGTATTTTCTATTATTTTGGTCAATATTAAATATTTTGGACTCATAGTATTCCTACAATGGACCATCTGTATACTTCTTAACATAAGTGTTATGTAGAAAAAGTAAAAAATTTGTCTGACATGCAATTTTACAACAAAATTTAAAGAATCTGGGTGATTTAAAAAACAATGCCAATAATTTATGTATGAAAAGGTTAAATTAGAGCCATAGAGCTTTCTGTTCCTGAACCTTTCACCAACAGAGCATCCATTATTTAAATGCCTTCTTGTTTTTGACTCTTTGAGGTTTGGATTAAACTCACTGAAGGGACCAGTCAAACCGGCTTATATCTCTGGGAGCTGGAAAGTAAATATGACAACTGTCGATTTGATAATTACCGGGTGTGATTTCTACTGCTGTAATGGGGAAAAAAAGGGGGTAAGGCGGGTCACGCACACCCCGGGTATGCTTCACAGACCCCTGTGGGTCCCTGGATCCCTCTTTGATAACAGGTTGCTAAACTGCTAAACCGATGATTTGATTTAAAGCCTAGATGTTGGGTGTGTAAACACAGCGCGTTGCCAATATTTTATTGCTCTTTTGTGCATGCGTAGGGAACAAAGTCCTAGTTCCACCCTGAATGCAATACTGGAGGCCTCCAAATTTCAACCCATTTAAAAGAAATGATTTTATGATCGAATTTAAATGGTATGGTCCAGAATTTGATCCAGAAAATGTATTATTGTGAAATCTCTGATGGTACATAAATCTTCTCCATTATCTCTTTCTTTTATAATGTGCAACGGCTTCTCAGAACGTTTGCATCCAGGGTAAAAATATTTCCAAGTGCCCCGGATCACACATCAGAAATTCGGGCATGAGCCAGCTTTTCAAATATCATATTAATCATTTTAATATTCATTTATCGAGCTTTTAAAACTATTAGAGCTTTTTAATCCTGCAAAATGAAAAATTTATCTTTTCTTACTTGTATTATTTTTTTTTTATCCATTTATGATTACATGTTGTGGAACATCCATGAAGCCACTTCTTCTTCATCCTGAAGCCAAAAAAATGCAGTGTGTAATATGACCAAGAAATCACAATGCCCTCCTAACTTAAAAACTTTCCCATGTCTGAAAATTTACTGACCGTTCCAAAGCCCTGACACTGGAGACTCCTTCCATAAATGTTAAATAAATATCTCCTTACAAAAAAACGTCACCATGTCAATGACTATTTGTTTTTCTTTGTTAAATAACAAAACAGTTCAGCAGTGCTGTGCTGTAATAAACTTTAGTCTGTTGGATAACTTATTGCAGTGCATTGTGGGATTTCAGGATTGGGCTAGATGTTCTTCCTCAGATATGATGATAAAATTAAAACATCCTAATTAGCGCATAGATTATTACGGATGTCGAGGGTGTTCATCTCTGCTAAGACATTTGGGTCCAAGAAGACAAGAACACACGCACCAAGACAGTGAGACACACACTCTTTATTGTGTTTGATGTCCCTGTCTCTCAGCTGTTTGTCTGTCTCCTTCTCGACGTCTTGCCTCTACCTGGTATTAATAGCTCTCGATTGATATGTAATGACATAACCACCTGGCCTACATTAGAGACGGAACTAACACATTCACACGCTCACACACACACACATGCTTTTTTGCTCAGACTCATAAATACTCCCGTTCACACAGTCAACCCCCCCCACCCCCCACCCCCCCCAGCACACAATAAACACACACTTTCCCACGCAGCTAAACCGAGCCACATCCATATCGAGCATCCTGCTGACAGTTCCTCACCGCTCGTCTACCTTTTTGCCTTTACTGTCATTTATTTTAATCGGCGTTTGACGCGTTTAATGCGGGACCCCTGTCGTGAACTTCACACCAAGTTGGCCTCTCTAAATTTAGTGTGTGCAGTCGGATAAGTCATGATATTTTTAAACCTGTGAGAATGCATATTAAAGGTGTTTATATCACATATCGCTGTTGAGTTCGTGATTCCGATCGGTCAGGTGTTAATTTTTATATGAATCTTATATAACGGCGGCTCTGAGGTGACCCCTTGCCTCGGTGATACAGGAGACACTTAAAGCCTACGCCTTTCCGCTCTTTCATCTAAAGTAGCGGTCAGTCCAAACACAAATAAAATTCACCCAGCAGAAATGCAAATTCACTGAAGGGGAAAGGACGCGGTACTTGAAAGACACATTTGCTTCTGGTTGAGGTTACTTTCGCTTTGCATTGACTTTATCTAAGTGAACTTTGACTTGTAAATTCGTAAGCCTCTGTCTTTAGAAAAGAAGAAGGCAGGGCTGTGTTGTCTTTTTTCAATAAAAAAAATGGAGGAGGTGCATATTTTTACGTAGTGGTCACGATGGACATTTGCTTGACTGCGTAGCGCACGTCTAAAAAATACTACTTGTCTCGTCCGTCAACATGCATTAGGGTTTTGTGGTCAAGTTGGTGGTGAAGTTTTCCATAACATTTTTGGAAGGGGTCTCCAGTCTCAGAGGTAAAGGTGTAACTTTACGTTTTCCAACACGGGAAAGTCTTCAGGATGAAGGGTGGTGTGGTTTCTCAGTAATATGACAAGATGCATTTGACATGACAAGTTGAGTGAAAACAAGAACTAGCTTTTTTTCACTATAATTATAAACGGATAAGTACCTTGTGTAAAGAAATAAGGAAAAATCATAATGCTGTGGTATAAGAGGAATAAAACACTCAAGACATGCTGTTATAGGAAAGTAATCACTAACCCTGGAATATTTTTTTTTTTTTTTTTTTTTGACCACTGAATTACTGTTGGGGAAACATCTGGTTATGGACAGTTCACAAGCAGTAACATTGTTGTGTTTAAAGACCCCTGCAGTGCTGCTGTACCTGATACGCTAGTACTAGACACCACACACACACAGCCGATATAGGATTTAACTTGTATAATCTCTATACACTATATATCCAGTAAATAAATGTAAATAATTACAGTAAATGATCTCAAACCCTCTTGTAATATCACATACTCTGCTGTATAATACACGCTGTTATTATTCAGATCCCTCCAATTAGCTGTGCTGCTGTGGAAACATTTATTCAGAAGTTGTGTGTGTGTGTGTGTGTGTGTGTGTGTGAATGTGTATGCGTTAACAGGACTGTAGCGAGGTATCAGGGAACAGCTGTGTTTGTTTGCGCTGCTTGAGAGCGTGTGAGAATCACAGTCCTACTGCAGACGCTGTGTGTGTGTGTGTGTGTGTGTGTGTGTGTGTGTGTGTACACTGTCTGTGAGTGGTGAGAATAGATACAGTACTAATGCAGATTGCAGAACTGTGTGTGGTTGTGTGTAACCTTGAGTTACAAGCGTTCCCACAGTACACAGACACACTGCTTACTTTGTGAAGCTGAAGAGTTGTTTATGAGATCACTTGTCACTTCAGCGCTAACCTCCAATTAAAAGACGCTGATAAAAAAAAAGTACACCGTGTTCCGTGTATGTGTACATAAAAAAACAAAATGCATGTCTCAGCTTGCTAGCAAACAAACAAGCCTAATGCAGTTATATCTTAAGTTTGGCTGTTTAATGGATGCAACTCTTAATGTTTTTGGATTACTGTGATGTCTTGTTGCATAAACAAGCTCCAGTTATTCCAGAAGGCAAAAGCCAGAGACCTTACCCGTATCTTGTCCACACTGCATTGGCTTCAAGTAAAATTTCACATGACTTATGAACTATGATCACTGAATGTTCTTGCCCCACATTATTTGAGTGAACGATTGGTCTGTTAGGATCAGCCATACTGCTTCAATCAAAAGGTTCAGGATCTTTATTAGTACCAAGACTAATGGCGACTACAGCAGGTGGCAGAGCTTCTCGCTTTCTCTCTCTCTTTCTGTGTGTGTGTGTGTGTGTGTGTGTGTGCGTGTGCATTTGTGTCTGAGAGTGAGACAGAAAGAGAGAGAGAGCGAGAGAGAGAAAGCTCTGCCCCCTGCTGTAGTCATCATTATTCTTGGTACTAAAGAGTGCTGATGGGGTTGTCTGAGGTCAAGTTGGCCAAACTTTTATCATTTTCCCCACTGAGGTTTGTATCTGGGCAGTGTGTGGGATTTTTTGTCGAATTGTGTATGCAGTATTTCTCTGGAGACACTTCTGAGTGCAAGGGCTATTAACACATGGACTATACACTCTTAAGTGGAAGTTGTTCTGCAAATGGTGTTCACCTTATTGTCCAAAAACATTATATTGCTGTGTAACACAGCACAGTGGATGCCCTCTCTTTAGGTTCCCATAGGCTTATTCCTGCCTTTTTTAAAGGTATCCTAGGAGCCAGACATGAGAGAATAAATGGAAAAAATGTCTTTAGCCAATAAAACGAACAATTTCCACTTAAAGTGTCTCATGGACTGCTCAATTATAGTCCTCACTGGGCGATTCATTCGAAAGGCACAAGCGACCTGGCTGAGGGTGACGAATCTTGCTGGATCAGTTGATGTGCTTGGTGAGGAAGTTGCCTGGATTTTTGGACGACCTGTGAAAGCGGCAGTGAGAAGTTATTGCCAGCCATATTGGGGCCGCAAGTAGGACCCTGTCCTAGCAGGCTGTTCTGGAAAACCACAGCCAGCATTGTATTGACCTGGCACTGGTGAAGAAGTCCACGCTGTGGCATCTTGCTGTGCTCGTCAATCGTCTCCGGGGCTGGGCGTATGCAACCGGCAAGTTGTTTTGTGTGATGGGCTTAGACGAGAATAGACTCTGATCCAGCTGTAGCATGCCAGACCTCTAAAACCCTTCTCCCAAAAGTGTGCAATATCACTCGAGTAAATACTATTAGTGTAAATACTGATAAAGTCCACTGTGCATCAGACCGTCTATATTGGTGTCTGTGTATGCATATGGCTGTCTGTGTGTGTGTGTGTGTGTGTGTGTGTGTGTATACAGCAGAGGATTTGAACAGGATTTAGTTTACTGCCTGCAGACAGGCGAGAAAAGTCAGGAGCTTTACATGTATTTGTGTGTGTGTGTGTATGTGAGAGAGAGAGAGAGGAGGTGTTGGGGTAAGTTCACAAATGAAAGATTTCTGTAATGGTACTGTCTTTACATTTACGTTAATTTTTTTTTTTTTTTTTAATATTTAAGCAAATCTAATAGGTAAGATCTGATCTGGTCATCTTATGACACACAAGATACAATACGTACAGTATAAACACAAATCTACAGTGCCTTGCCCTTGAACTTCTAAACATTCTGTAGTGTTACAGCCTGAAACTGAAATTGATTTAAATGGTTATATTTAGTTTTTGTGCAGAAACTCAGCACTGCTCATCACACTGAGAACACGCATCCCCACAATGAAGCATGATGGTGGTAGCATCATGCTGAGTGATCATTGGCCTCTTTGGGTGATGCATACTTATGGAATCACAACCTTTACATTTTTTTATCTGTATATAATAATGACAAATAATCCCAAAAATAGTTTTGATATTTTAATATCTATCATAAATATTGCATTTTAAGAACTCTGTGGAAAGATAGAATAGACATTTTATGAAAAAGAACTGTTATTTGAATTACTTACCGAGCTTCACCCCAACAGAAAAATAAGCCACATATCGCACGTGTGTTTTATTTTCTTTTAACGCATGGTGTTGAAACAGCAACCGTTTGCAGCTGTAACGTATTTACAGTTACAGTCGTTTCATTGATCAGAACTTTAAGAGCCTACAGATGTGGCCATTACTCAGCTGTTTAGCCTGCTATAGTCTTGGCTGTTTATAACATTAATGTTTTCAATAACTGTTTTTATGGGATAACATCAAATATTGTGTGGAACCACTGAAGTCCTAACAATTTGGAGTGTACAGCATTTGCAACAGCTACCCTGGAGTACGTTTAAGGAGTCTTTACATTTGGTATATATTCGATCACAGACTTGGTAAATGTAGTTATTTGACTTTAAATGCAGAATGTGGGGAACATTGTCTTGTTGCTTTTTTACATGATGGTAAGCTGGTAGGATTGAGTTTCCTAATAAACTAAAGAGGCAAATTTCAGACAACAAATACACTCAAATACATTTGGGATAAAGGCAAAACTATATAATATTTTGGCCCCATTATTACATGTACAGTTCTACCAAATCTACTGCTTTACTATGTGAATTAATGTGTTTTTGTTATTCTGTAAATATATATCTATATTTGATGTGTTTAAGGATTCATTTGATCTTATCACTCCCTTTGCTTCACGGGCACCAACAGAGTTCTGCTTTGCTGGTCTCTCTGGTGTGAGTTTTCCGTGCTGAAAGCAAGTCACTGTGGTACATCAACTGCTGAAATAAACAACTGAAGAACAGAGCCACACAGCTGTCATCACAGTTTTAACATCCTCTATTAATCCTCTATTAATTTAATTTAATGTTGCTGGCTCTCAGCTCTACTGCTGACTCATTTAGATTGGAGCGTGCTCTTAGATTGGTTCTTTGTGATTTGCTTGTGTACAGGGAAACACTTCTTGTCCTTAACGTGAAGTCTTAGAAGTTGTGGCAGAAGCGTAATGTGCCTTGATCCTGCCCATTATACCCCGAACCTTCAGCGTTAGAAGAGAAACAAACATAGTTTTACACTGACCTCTAGTGGATGATCCTAATTTGCCCTGAAGGCCAAAAGAACACCAAATTATTCATTCATTCATCTTCAGTAACCGTGCTATTGTGATGAGGGTTATGGGGAATCCAGAACATACCCCAGGATCAGCACCAGTCATACAGAGTACAAGTCAACGCAACTAGTATACCCTGTTATTTTTTTCATTGTAATTGGTAAATATTGTAAATAATTGTAAGTAAAAAAATTCTTTGATTATTTGTGTTCATTTTTAGTTCATTTTATTTAGTCGTCTACTTTCTGCAATGAAACTGAGCTAGCTAGTTAGCAGCTTAGCTGCTTTTTACGTGTCGTGGCGGACACTACTAATTTTGCCGACCTGATTTTGGAGAAGTCTTTCGATGCTCTTGTTTATGACAGAAGACTAAGAATTAAACAGGAGGTCAGACCAGATGAAATAAGACATACTATTTTAAAGACCATCAGCCACCTCTGGCATAAACATAGGAGCTTCATGGGTAATGACACTGTAGACTATAACCAAATGGGATAGCACCATGCATTTACTTCATAAAATAAAGGCAGTTGTTGACAGTTTGATTCATTTTACTACTTTATTTTATTAAAATTTTGTCATCCTGGTTTAACTGTGAGATTCCAATATCTTACAAACATTATACAATAACAAATATTTTATATATATATATATATATATATATATATATATATATATATATATATATATAATATTTTTTATGGATTGTTACCTGATTTTCCCTTAAAATGATCATTTGCCCATTCCCACCTAGTAGCTAGCTCTCCCCATCACACGACAGCTACCAACCGAGACTGAAGGTGAGCGTGTGCCTCTGAAGCTTAGAGATGCCCACTATTGGCTAGTGCCACTCTGATTGACAGGTGAGAGAGTACTGCCAACTAGAGAGCATTGCCAGTATTGCCCTCTTAGGCTCCCAGCCACAGGTGGCTATGGCATCATCAAGATTTGAACTTGTGACCACCTGACAATAGGGCAAGCAGTTTTGGGTTGTGCCACATCTACAAACATTACACATTACAGAGATAGTTGCTAGTACATTTGAAATATGTACCCATAGCTTCATTTTGATGAACGCAAAAGAAATACAGTTATGCATGAACTTGTGTCTTCAGTTTTGACTCGTATTAGCACACGGAAAATGCTTCCCAGATCCTTCCCAGATAAAAACACAGACAGTGGTGGTGAGTCATATCACAGCCAGGGTTGTTGGCAGACTACAGTCAGTTAGGTCAGGGACAGTATTGTCTACTGTGAACAGTTGACTTACAGTAAATCGTGCAGACTTCCTGAAGAAGCCACTGCTATGTGCTGCATCATATGCTGGGAAGTGGTAGCTCAGTGGTTAAGACGTTGGACTCCCACCAAGCTGCCACTGCTGGGCCCTTGAGCAAGGCCCTTAACCCTCGACTGCTCAGTTGTATAAATGAGATAATTGTAAGTCGCTTTGGATAAAGGCGCCTGCCAAATGCCATAAATGTAAATGTAAATCATACAGCAGCAAAATCATTCTGCCCAGTATGAGACTGCTAGCTGTGTTAAATCAGTTTGATTAGTGAGCCAGTAGCTTGGCGCGGAAGACCAGTTGCAACAGTGTTAGTTGTCCAGGGTCGGTTCTGTTGTTCAAGTCAGTTTGGCCAGGGACAGTTCTGTTGGTCGAGTCAGTTTGGCCAGGGACAGTTCTGTTGGTCGAGTCAGTTTGGCCAGGGACAGTTCTGTTGGTCGAGTCAGTTTGGCCAGGGACAGTTCTGTTGGTCGAGTCAGTTTGGCCTGGGACGGTTCTGTTGGTCGAGTCAGTTTGGCCAAAGGCAGCTGGCTGGGTTAAAACAGTTTATTCAGGGCACAAACTGAAGGTGCTTGCATCAGTGAATTCAGTTGTTCAGGCAGTTGCACGAATGCAATGAGCTTGGCCAAGGACAGTTGTGTCAGGGCAGTCACTATCATGTTAGTAGAGTTAGTTTGTCAAGGCATAGTTGTGACAGTGGAATGAGTTTGACAGTGGAATGAGCCAGTGAACCTCATCATACCTTTAATATATATGATTTAAAAAAAAAAAAAAAAAGTGATCCAGTTTGTAAGCTAATTAAATTACAAATCACAAATTAAAAAGGATGATGCAACCCTGTCTTAAACATTTTAAAAAACCGTACATCTTTACAGTGGATTTTTTAAATCATCATCTATATGGGTGTACAAGAATGTTAACAGTATGTCTATTTGACATTCCCTTTTAATGGCGTACCATGATCCATTTATCATTTTACCCCAAGGCCCAAGATTTGTACCAGGCATATATTCTTCTCAGTCACATTTTGGATACCTAGACAGTTAATAAAATGTCTCATCGTTGATATGTAGTTTTAATTTGCTTGTGCTAAATATGTTGCCGTTATTTTGTTGTATCCAATCGACAATTAAAGACCGATAACTATCAGTCGGTAAGCATATGATATATAACCATTTATTTCAATCTTTAAAGTGCACCCCAAATGCATTAATACTTCAGTCCATATTAAAGATAACAGAATGGCAAAGCACAAGCACGCACCATCAATTGTGGAAAAGATACAAAAGTAGATGGGTATTTATTTATAATGTAGTTAACGTAATCAGAACATACTTTATTCGATTTCAGTGAACTGAAGTATGCAGTACAAAATACTAAAGTAAGTCATACTCTCAGTAAGCAACACTGGCAATGGAATGTCTGTGGACACTATGCCACTAAGTTTACTAGTGTTTTTCCTTTTGTTTCCAATGTGTCTTGATTATGTCTTTGGCTTATTTAAACTCATTAAGCCCATAAAACCACTAATCAAAGGATGAACAAGGTGGGCCTGGTTTGTGAATATCTGTCCATAAGGAGACCAGCTGAGCGGGAGTGTATATAATCACAGCAATGAGATCAGAATAGTAGCACCGGTTGTACAGTTCAGGTGGGGTGAACACAAACCGCTCAGGGTTTGGAGGGTCTGTGGGAGCAATATGGAGCCATTCAAGGCATAATCCAATATACAGATCATCTTTTAAAATAGGCTTAATTTTCCTCGACGCCTTCAGAATCTTTGCCGGCAGGTCCGTAGACATTATGTAGCACTTTCCCAAAGGGTATGCCGGATGTAACGACGTGGAATACACCTCAGGAGGGATGTAAAACCTGCTCGATGGGTTTCTTATTGCAGAACTGTCGTGCCGCACCTGGCCAGTGAGGTAGTTCCTCTGAGGGATGCCGGGACTAAGCAGCATACTTATCAGAGCTCTAACGTTAAACAGAATGTCACTGTCCACTTTCGCGGCGTAATACGCCTGGGGACAGCGATCTCTCAGCCATTCGAGCATCACCATGGTTTTAATGGTCACGTTCTTCCTGGAGTCTACAAAGTTGCTCTGAAGCAGATCCCGGTGCCGCAGGTTCTCCTGGTGTATACGGGCCTGTTGTATTTCTGCGTTTCTCCCACTCGGTAAGCCCAGTAGGAACAGAACCACGACGTGTTTTTCTTGGACCAGGTTCTCCTGCCCCCACGTATTCCTTATGGCGTTCCGTTCCATCACGTCGTTAGGGGCCGCTGGAATGATGATCACCAGAAAAGGGTTGTGTTGGCACTTTTCTGGCTGGTCCAGGGTGAAGTGATATTTATAGGGATAAGGCACATTGTACGATTCTGAATCTGGATGCTTTCCTTTCTTAAACTCTTGCGTGTCGCATCGCCGAGTCCCGAAGATGATGTAGAGTGACAAAGTGATGGCGGCCATCAAAACAGTAAAAGCACATGGGGCGCTGGACACTGGCCTGACTGTGAAGCGCCACCACTTCTGCTTACTGTGAGTGAGGTAGAGATGTGATATGTCATCATGGCTTGATAGATTTTGTCTGGTGACAAACACAAAATCAACAAGCTAGCTAGCCTTGTGCTTAAGAAGAATGCAGCAGAACTGATAATCTATTGCAAAACATGTAGCGAAATGCTACCTCTCAGTCCACTGAAGTAGACATAACATACTGATTATTGTTTGTACTGTTACTCGTTATCTTTTTATAAATACATTTAAAAAAAAAAAAAAAAAAAAAAAAAAAAAACATTGCTTTGGAAGTGTTCAGTGTTCAAAGACAAAATGATTAGCACAGTAAATGCGTAGAACAAAGCTAAACGTAACAAAGATTTTCGTTCACTTCCAAATCCCGTCCAACATTGGAACATCTGTAGTAGTCACACCAGCTTACCTCATCTTTTTTCTTTCTTTGTGCAGTGTCCCGAGGTTAACGTTGTTCGCCTGAGAAAAACCTAGTACCCGTTACAACACCTGTCCCTGCTTCAGCCTTGATCCTTGCCAGGACGTTTAATTTTCTTCGACCTAGCTGCTCTGCTTATTCGCAGGGTTTCCCTGCCTGCATTGACGAGGTAAACCAGATTCGTGAATACATATGTAAACGTATGTACTCTCCCTTACTATCACGTCAGTGACACGCCTGCATTTCAGCAGTGTTTCAAATGCCTCATTAGCTGTTTATCACCCAGAGGGAGATATTTGACAATGACAAAAATTTCCTGTCCCCACGGTGCAGAGCAAAGAAAACACACTGGCACCAGTAATAAAATCGTCCACTATGAAATGCTAATTTAACAGTAAACAGCTGTCGCTTTAAAGACCTCAAGAAGACCAGATCTGGATCAAGCCTATTCAGTTTCTTGAGTGTGACGTGCTGCTTTTGTGAGATATGTCGGATAATCTGGGTTTATCTGAAGAGTTACAGTCAGATGTATATCGAGATACAGTTTCAAAGTCATACCCGGGAGAACCAGTTTTGACGATATGATTCAGAGTTGTGGTAATTATCTTTGAAAATGGCTATTGAATAAGGTGTGGTATTCATAAACCTAGTGTGATTGCGGTGATTTGGAAGGTGTGCCTGTGGCCGTGGGTGCGGCAATAATCACCATCATCGGATAGGCTTGTTGCATAAATAAGTGAATAAATAAAAATTAATTTTATATAAATCTACTACACAGAAATGCACCGGTGTTCCATCCGCAATGTACCTTCAGATCATGCTGAAATGTACTGCAGCGAGATTGTTTTTCATATTCGTGTGGTGAAGCTAGTAGACCAATTAAAAAATATAGCTGCAAGCAGCGATTACGGGGGTCAGGCACTTTCTGTCCCATCCGTTAGCAACGGAGGAAAACCAGAAGCCATTGGGACCATCACCGCTGGCTCCCGGAGAGATGTACTAAAGTTGAAGGCAAAATGTCAAGCCTTCGATAAGGTATTGCTTCACTTCCTGTTTTCAATAGCTCTCTCAAGTTGCAAATTAAGTCAAATGATGTTTCATAACTTTAGGTTATGTTGCTAAATCTACACACTGTCTACTTTATTAGGAATGCCTATACACCTGGACATTCGTGCAGTTATCTACTCATTCAATCATGTGGCAGCAGCACAATGCAGAAAATCATGCAAATACGAGTAAAGAGCTTCAGTCAAACTTCGGAAGGGGGAAAAAGCATGGTTGTAGCATGGTTGTTGGTACCAGATCGGCTGGTTTGAGTGTTTCAGAAACTGTTGATCTTCTGGGATTTTCACAC
This sequence comes from Pangasianodon hypophthalmus, assembly GCF_027358585.1. NCBI lineage: Eukaryota > Metazoa > Chordata > Actinopteri > Siluriformes > Pangasiidae > Pangasianodon > Pangasianodon hypophthalmus. The sequence goes on from NC_069734.1 coordinate 16,458,482, forward strand.
ACAACAGTCTCTAGAGACAAAATTATGTGAAAAACAAAAACCTCCTGTGAGCGGAGGGTCTGCAGGCTGATTCACCTTGTTGATGAGAGAGATCGGAGGAGAATGACCAGACTGGTCTGAGCTGACAGGAAGTCTACGGTAACTCGAATAAACACTCTTTACAACCGCGGTGAGCAGAAAAGCATCTCCGAATGCACAAAACATCAGACATTGAGACGTTGTGGATGCGCTACAACAGTAGAGGACCACGTCGGGTTCCACTCTTGTCAGCCCACAACAAGAATCTGACCGTAGGGATTTTTTTTTTCCCCCTAATATTTAACTGCTCAGCTTCTGTGAGACTGTGCCCATAATAGCCTCAGATTCCTGTTCTGGGCTGACAGGAGTGGAAACGGATGTGGTCTTCTGCTCCTGTAGCCCTTTTGCTGTACGTCCACCTCAAGGTTCGATGTTTTGTGCATGCCGAGATGCTTTTCTGCTCACCGCAGTTGTAAAGAGTGATTATTTGAGTTATTATATCCGTCCTGGCAGCTCAAACCTATCTGGCCATTTTCCTCTGATCTCTCTTTTCAATAAAGCGTTTCCATTAACAGAACTGTCACTCACAGGATGTTTTTCGTTCTTCGCATCATTCTGTGTAAAGTCTAGAGACTGTTGTGTGTGAAAATCCCAGGAGATCAGCTGTTTCTGTAATACTCTTATCAGCCCATCTTGTACCAACATCCATGCCACGGTTAAAGTCCCAGAGATCACACTGTTTCTTCATTCTGATGTTTGATATGAACATTACCTGATTCTCTTGACCTGCATTGGCATGATTTTTTGCATTGTTAGCAAACAAATTGCTGAATAGAGAAGTGCATGAATGTGCAGGTTCCTAATAAAGTGGACATGTGACAAGTCAGCGTTGCTGAGATATGCCCTCACTTCCTGTTTGGTGACTTAAACCGCAAATTTGTTTGGAGGTTATGGATGCAACATCACTGATTATAAATCTGAGTAACAGGTTGGAGAAAATTCATAGGAGAAGCAGAAAAAGCAGTTTGTTCAACTTCCTGGCAAGTCACACATTTTTTACATCACGGACTCCTGGCACGTTTCAGGAAGTCAAGAGAAAGGAGAATCATGATTGTATGTTGCGTGGTTCAAAACTTATAAGCAGTTTTACTAATTTGTGAATTATAGAGCTGACTAGAGGGGATTTCAACAAAACTTTTTGGAGTCCCTCAGCATGAGATCCTTGTGTTAGCTGCAAAGTTTGTTCAGAATATGTTACAACGTTGCTGAGACACGCCCTCACTTCCTGTTTGGCGACTTCAGAGTCAAATTTGTTGCGTGAATTTTTAAAAGTAATAATGAATAATGAACACTATAAAACTATCTCTTTAATATTTGTTTAATTAATAATTGAATAAACTGAATACTTGCATAATTAAACAATTAATTTATTTGAATGGTATTAACTAAGTTACTTGCTTGGAAAGGGGGAAAAATGACATAAACGTGTTTTTAAGTATATTCTGATTCAGAGTTAAATGTATTAGCTTAAGATTACAGAAATCTATAGAAGGCTGCAGTATTTGTGTATCAGTGATGTGAATCATACTGGAGGAACCTGTCCTGCAAGCCTGCTATAATAATAATAACTACTAGAGGAACACGCCTTAAATCCCTACAAAGCCTAAACCCTGACAATGAGCTAATAATAAAAGTATGTTACTGTTAGCAAACTAGCTTTGTTGCTAGCCGAGTAGATGTCTTTTAATAAATCTTGTTTCAGGATGCCTAATCTGAAAGCGGCAATTAATTTCTTATGAATGACAGACAAGCTAGTTATTAGTGATTATCAGGAAACCTTGCAAACCCTTCTGGGCAGGGAAGGCCTCAATACCAAGGTATGAAGTGTTCGGCTAGCAACTTGGTAAACCTCGTGTTGGTCAGCTAATGAGGTTATTCCAAAAATAGAGTCAGGTCCAGTGACACAATTTTCGTAACTTTGCCTCTGTACACCACCACAATATATTTGAAATGAAGCAATCAAGATGTGACTGAAGCGTAGACTTTCAGCTTTAATTCAAGGGGTTTAACAAACATATTATATTAATTGTTTAGGAATTACAGCTGTGTAATTTTTACATAGTCGCTCCATTTTCACAGGCTCAAAAGTAATTGGACAGTTGACCGATAAGCATTTTCATGGCAAGACGTGGCCTGTTTCCTCCTTATTTCATGACAAATTAAGGATATAAAAGGTCTGTTGAAGAGAAACCCCTTGACAACATCTGGCCAAGTCAAGAACACCACTGGTAACACTCAAGAACAGGAAGGCCAGATTAGAATTTACTAGGAAACAGCTTAAAACAAAAAAAAAAAAAAAACCTGACCAGTTCTGGAACAAGATTCTTTGGCCAGATGAAACCAAGTTGAACTTGTGCCAGAATGATGAGAAAAGATTATGGAGAAGGAAGGGCTCAAGTTCCAAAGCATATCACTTCATCTGTCAAACATGGTGGAGGCAGTGTTATGGCATGGGCATGTATGGCTGCCAATGGAACTGGGTCACAGGTGTTTATTGATGATGTGGCTGCTGATAGAAGTAGCTGAATGAATTCAGAAGTGTATACTTTCTGCTCAGATTCAGTCAAATGCTGCAAAACTGATAGGACAGCGCTTCACAGTACAGATGGATAAGGACCCAAAAAGTACCATGAAAGCAACCCAAGAGCTAGGGGTAGTAGGCATAAATAAGCAGCAACTGAAGGTGGCTGCAGTAAAGGCCTGGCAAAGCATCTCAAGGGAGGAAACTCAGCATTTGGTGATGAGTTCCAGACTTCAGGCCGTCATTGACTGCACAGGATTTGCTTCCACGTATGAAAAATAATCCTCGTATTTATAATTGTTAGTTTGTCCAAGTACTTTTGAGCCCCTGAAAATGGAGAGACTCTGTAAAAAGTTGGCTGTAATTCCTAAATTAATGTTTTTATTAAACCCCTTGAATTAAAGCTGAAAATCTACACTTCAATCACATCTCGATTGCTTAATTTCTAATCCATTGTGATGGTGTACAGAGGCAAAATGTCGAAAAATGTGTCACTGTCCAAATACTTATGGACCTGACTGTATATAAATATATGCAAACTGTATTCTTGGCTTCTTTTTTTTTTTTTCCTCAAGTTCACTATCAGCAGTTGCTGGATTAGTTCCTGGATTAAACATGAAAAGTCTAATAGCATTTGTGTACAGATGTTTCAGAGATTAGTGACATTTCCAGAGCATTGATGCTAAAATTAACAGTAAAATTCATCCCAATTGTAGTCAAACTGCTCACTAGCTCCTTAGCCAGGACAATTTTTTTGAGAAGCATTGTGCAAAAAGACGTTCCATATTAGTGTTTTTAATGAAAAGGACCAGAAATGGTGCTCGAGACTGCGGAGACTGTGCGAAGCCTTAATTATTTGGTTAGGGAAATTTGAGTGAGCACTAAATGGCCTTGTTAAGATTCATGCTTGGCCTTCAGAGTCAAAACAATGTAGAACGACCAGTTTCTAAGACTTCCATCTGTGCTGTTTGTTCTTAAAGCAAGAGGCCTGATCATAAATATCTTGTAGAATACTGAAAGCAAAGTGCCACAGCCAGAAATAAGTGTTGTTATCTGATTTCTTTTCTACTGTATTCAACTGAATCCACTTGCTCTACTTGTATTGACGTATCAAAGAAGCTTTTTCTTGTAAAAGTAAATTTAAAGTTTTAAGCTATTTAATTTTACAATTAAATTTTTTTACAGAGCTTATTTAACTTTTTCTTTTAAATCAGACGCAGTCACAGTCAGAAGAAGATAACAAACTTTATTTAAATGAAACCTTTTTGAGAATCTGCTGTGAACTGTGACGCAAGCATCAACAGGTTTGCCTGACATTAGGCACATTTGCATCTGTAGAACGTCTGCAGTTTGAAATGTTTGACCGTGTAGAAATACTGTAATTATTTAAAGCATAAGTGTCGTAATTATCTATTCCGAAAAGTCAGTATGACTGACAAGCCGCGGGCCAAATTTCAAAACACAGTCCACAGCACAGTTGAATTCTTAAATCTCTTTGGTCGAAAGGTGTCTACATGTGAAACAAGATGTACACATTACATTAAATTTTTTGTTTTCAGCATTACGATACAACACGTTAAACTAGATGTTCGATGTTTTTCTTGTTTTGTTTTTTTTTCTTTTTTCCCCAAGTGGAGGAACACAACAACAAACAGTTAGCCGACATTAGCTAAGGCGTTTAGCTAGCTAGTTAACCACTGACAACATGATTTTGACGTGAATAGTGTAACAGTTTGTTGTGCAACAATATACGAGTGCTTTTTCACATTTGAAATAGATTTGTTTTGTTAAAGCGTCTTTATAAATTGCGTGACACGATAAAAAGTACATCAGTTTAGCACCAGCAATAAAGTCCTAATCTAAAGGAGTATGACTCGCTTCTTTGCAGGCCGGGCCTGGTTTATGAAGATCTATCCAGAAGGAGATCAGCTGAGCAGGACTGTCCGTAATCACAGCAATGAGGTCAGAGTAGTAGCAGCGGTCGTACACCAGAGGTGGCTTGACTACGAACTGCGCCTTGTTTGGAGGGTTCGTGGGAGTGATACGAAGTTGTTCAAGGCACAAGCCGATATATGCGTCCTCGATGAAAATGGGTTTAATTTTTCTTGACACGTGCAGAATCTTTGCTGGAAGGTCCATGGAAACGATGTAGCACATTCCCAAAGGGTATGGCGGGTACACCGGGTAGGGATACACCTCATGAGGGATGTAAAACTTGCTGGATGGATCTCTGATTACTATATTCCCGTACCACACCAGTCCAGTAATGTAGTTACTATGATGTTGAGTGGGGCGCAGGAGCATTTGCGTCAAGGCGCCAACGTTTATCAACATGTCGGCGTCCACTTTTGCGGCGTAATACGCTTGGGGACAGTGATCTCTCAGCCATTCTAGCATCACCATAGTTTTAATAGTCAGGTTCCTGTAGGAGTCTACGAAGTCGCTCTGAAGCAAATCCCGATGCCGCAGGTTCTCCTGGTGTATGCGGAGCTGTTGCGTTTCGGGGTCGCTCCCACTCGGCAAACCCAGCAGGAACAGAACCAGGACATCTCCGTCCTGGACCAAGCTGTCATTCCCCCATGTCCTTCTTATGGCATTACGTGCTTCCACGTCGCGAGGCGCCACTGGAACAATGATCACTATATACGGGTCGCGGTGCTTGCACACCTCTGGCTGGTTCAGGACGAAGCGGTATTTACGCGGGTAAGCCACGTAGAATGATTCCGGATCCACAGATGGAATATTTTTCTGTCCCTGGAGACGAATGCCAAAGAAGTGGTATATGCAAATGGTCCCGAGCACCAACAGAAATCCGAAACACCAAACGCCGTACTGGAGCCAAACGTGCCTCCGAGACCCTTTCTGCTGCTTTGCCACCCTAGAGAAAGTGAAAAAGTAGGAAAGAAAGAAAAAACAGCATGATCTATACTCCTTTAAATTTTTTGAACCCATCCTTTATACTGTCAAGCAACAAAAGACAAGTTTACTGAACTATTTTCACTTATACTGTGTTAACCATAAATACAGAAGCACGCGTCTGTTTTCTGAAAACATCTCCACCGTTCCTTCGTTCATGCGAATACATTGGTCAGTAGTCCCAAGGTGCACCAGCATGCACAGGGAGTTTAAAGTTGATGTAAAAATATTTTACATGGAGACCAAAGCACTAGCTTTAAATGTAGTAATGGAAACTAATAAGTAAAAGCACAAAGGTATATCTTGTTCATGTCACGTTTTAGAAAAGCATTGGAATGCACCCGATGGGCGCAAAAGTGAGAAATTATCGACCGACTGAACAAACCTGCCTTAGGTTCCACAAGGCAAGAATGGAAATGGCGTACACAAACTGCAAAAGCTTGGCTGTAAAGAAAACCCAGAGACTCTGGGAAAACAGAGGCTCCGTGAACATTTGACCCAAATATGACTTGCATGTTTATAGACGTTCCATATGGTACATGGATCTCCTGTAAGTGCTAACTACACACTGCCTGACTTACCCCATCTTCCTCTGAGTGTACGATGAGTCCCGGTGTCGGGATGCACCTAAAGCCGACGCTATGGTACAATCATGCTTCCAGGTCTGCAGTCATCCGTGCATTCATTTGCTAATAGAACAGGTAGACCCTCATCTTGTCAAGGCATATCCGAACCTGTATCTGGTTATGACGGGACGCTTCCTAGTCACGACGAATTGCAGTTGCTTTGGACAAATGTAAACAAATGAGAGGGCAGACAAGTATTTGCAGGTAGATGGTGCCGAACTAACCCCACCTTGGTCAGCGCATTTTTCTCTGACGCCGTCTCTCCTTTACTCCTCCGGTTGTGTTAAGTTTCTTTCTGTAAAACACGCCCTCTTTTATGATGCAGGTGGGTGAAGTGTGCAGGCTCTCTTTTCTTCCGTGTGTGTGTCTGGGCAGGTATTTGTACCTTTGTGGAGATAAACAAATGCCTATATAAAGGCAGGAAAACAGGACTTGAATACAGAAAAGCTTTTATTTGAAAAACTAAAGACTAAACATTTGTTTTTGGCTACTGAGATTAGATTAGGGTTGAAGGTACGAGTGACCTTAGTTAAAATTACTGTGCTACAAAACAAAGTACAAAACACACTGACTTGAGTAAGAGTAAAAGCACAGAACAAGAAAATTACTCAAATAAGAGTAAATATGTCGTCTTGTGAAAAACGTCTTGAGTAATTAAGGTACAAATCACTATAAAATTAACACAACTAATGGAGGAGTGTGTTTTTGAATTAGCCAGCTCATGTTATTTCATACATGTTCCATAGTTTTCATACTATAAAACATCAAAAACTCTAGCTAGCCAATCTAGCTAACTGGACTAGCTAATGGCTTAATGAACGTGTTTCTACGGGTTGGATGTTGAGCTGTGAAATGACGGTATCTCCATGGGTTTTGACTTGGATTATTTGAATAATTTGTTTTTAAAAAATCCAAAGAACTGTGATTTAATTATACTTAAAAAAAAAAAAAACTTAAGACATATGTCTATTTGCAAAGTGTGATACAGGGGACATCTAAAAAACTTTTTCATACAAATCAGACCAGTAAAATACAAATCCAGCAGAAAAGCCAATTCACTGAAGGGGAAAGGACGTCGAATGTGAGTTGGATGAACATTAGCTAGCTTGCTAGGGTGCGATCTTGGTCTCTTTTTTTTAAATCAGCAGAATGTAATAGTTGTTCTAAAAATGTATCGTTTTGGCCACAATTAAATAGTAAATATTGCTATTATATTTTAATTTAAACTAGTATTTTATGCTAAGCTGCGTGTCCTACGAGCTGAAGAGGTGAAAATAATTGCTAATCGTGATGTCACGTGATCAAGTTTGCTAGTTAAGCTCCGCCCTTGTTGACGGAATGCCCCCCGTCATTCAGGGTCTCAGTAGCTCACCAGAAAGCTAATCAAAGATTTTTCAGTGTACGTTATCTTTCAAATATATTTTCAATTTTTTCTTTTATTTTTTATTATTAAACAAATCAGTTCAAGAGTAATTAAAAATGGTAGCTGGGCATTAGACTATCAATTCCACTGCAGCAATAGAAACACTAGTACAGGTTATTAAGTGAAATAAAGGCACGTTATGGTTTATTATTTCCTTGCGTGCCTTTTGAGCTGTTTGAAAAAGGCCAGCGCTCTCAGGAGACATTATTTGTTTAGGGTCCACTCCCACTAAAGACTTTTTTCCCCACCTCACATTCAAACTCACTTTGTTTTCAAAGGTAAACTTGTGAATGTAAAGAGAAACCCTCAGCAGGATGTAAACACGTAACGTTATCCTGTTATCCCAGCTGTCCTATCCTATTACACTGTCATATCCTGTTCTTTAACATGTTTATCTGATTACTTTGTATGAAACTAGCTTAATTTGGATATGGACAAAACAAACATCATTACCATTAATCATATCTGTGCCTGATCTTTGTGTATGTAGCACCTACAATAAACAGTCATTCTTGCCGTTTCTCTTTAAGGTAATAACAAAGGAAAAAAAAAAACTTTCCTATGATGGAAACTTAGTTACAGCTGTTACAAAGCAATGACACTGGAGACTCCTTCCATAAATGTTACATGTCTCATTACATAACATGTTTTCTAATCTGTTTATTATTAATTTAAGATCAGGAGTGGGACCTGGTCTAAAATATATATATATTGTAAATTGGAATTACGAACTTACACTTGCAGTGTGAACATAGCCTCGTGGTTAAATCATCCATAAAAATTGAAGCAAAGTGATTAAGTAGCTAGAAAGAGAGCAAGCTACATGTAGCAATGGAAAGAAGTAGCTAGATAGAAAGCTAGCTCCATGTAGCAGCGAAAAGATGTATTTTCCAAATAAGCTACGTTTCCAGTAATTAGCTCCTTTTCTTCACCGAGTCGCTGCCTAGCGTGACGAAGCGATCTAGATAAGAAACTGATAAGAAAGCTGTGGCGTGAGCCCTCTCTGTATCTGTTGCTTTTTTGTTTATGATTGTTGTCTCTTTATAGCTCAGTAATGCCAATGCTTCTCACTAAGAGTGGTTTAAAAGCAGAAAAGCAGCAATGAGTTTGACAACATGGCTTCAGTGTTGGTGCTTTTTCTTAGTAGCTTGTAGTCTAGCAGGTTTGTTTGTCAAAGGGAAGTTTGGGTGTAGTGTAGCCATTTTAAACCGTGAGTAGCTTGTATCTTGACAAGTTGTGACACTGGTGATTATCCTTAAATACTTTCCCTGAAGGGCTGCATGTGAAGACTTGTTTCAGTCTGCGGCTGTGAGGGGATTCTCGACTGAGTCATACAACTGTTTCACTCTTTCTACAGCCATACTTTAACTCGATTTAATTCCTCGTTCAAGGATTTGAAAGTAATGAAGGAAATTAGCTCGAAAGCAGATCGAGCAGCAGTGTTCCAACAGCTGATTTCTGGATTTCAGGAGGCTTTTATATTTTTACAGGAGATACACAAAGGAGTGAATTTTCACTTTTTTCCCCCAGCTGTGTCTGATAGCTTGTGTTGGTTCCCTCATTGGCTAGTAAGTACATTTGCTGTACTGTCCATGCGTTAGCTACGAGCTGCTCTTGTTGCTCAGTACAACACTCATTTCTCAGACGAAGCGATGCGGCCAGATGTTCAGACATATACACTGCATATAAGTGCAGTCCTGAGGCTTGCTTTTACACCCATGATTACTCTTGCACCACAGATCCAGAGCTTAGGGCTCCATTTCAAACACGACCTTGGCCACGATATGAGTGCACACAGGAGAATCTGTGATATGTTGTGTTGTGTTTTCATTCAGGCAGCAGACTAAACAACATATCTGGTGACCGTGTCTATTCCGTGTCACTCGCACATGTAGTGTTCAGTGGTTGTAAATGGTCTAGGCGCAATATGGTGAAAGGTTTCTGGTTCTCGGTTTATAATCAGTCTTAAATAATAAACTGTGCCTTATGACTATAGATGGACCCCTTGTGTTGACCCATAGTAGATATATCAGATGACCTCATTTCCTTTATTAACCATTTAAAGTAAAAAAAAAAACATGTTTTCTGTCAACAGCGCAATTAGTGAGGACTGGAAGTAAACAACTGAACTGAGCAGTATGCAGCTTTTTACTTCCATCTTGTGGTCATATTTTGCTGGTACCATTTTTGGTGCCAATGCATTTTCTGTCCAGATCTTTTTTTTTTTTTTTTTAAATTTCATCTTTTTTAAATGTGACTTTGTTAGTTTTATTACTTTATTTGAAGGTTTTTTTTTTATGTAGTTCTGAGGGTTTTTTTTTTTTTTTAGACAAGACCACATGAATTATTGTGGAAAAAAAAAAACAAACATGGGTAAGTTATCATTAATTTTTTAGTACCAAACTCTAAATAACAAGTCATTTTGCGGAAATGACCAATAAACATAACCAAGAGAATCCCAGCAACCATTTCATTTTTCAACACAAATGTTTACATCGTTAAGGGAATGGCCATATGGACTATATATAACGTTATGTTTTAGGAAGTAAAATTTACAGCAGTAGATGATTCAGTGTGGAGATATTTAAAAATACATGAAATTCTACCTGAAGAAATTTATTCATGGTGTAGTTCAGGCTTTTCCCAACCAGTGGTTTGCGAAACCGCTAGGAGTTTGTAGTGGCATTGCAGGGGGTTTGTGATACTTGGCTTAAAATGGACAGACACATTGTCAAAACTCAAAACTAAGCTAACGATACGTTTGTTTAAACAATGTCTCATCAATCACATCCAAAAAAAAAACCATCCTACTGGAGTCCTCCAATGGGTGTAGCTGAGATCAAACCACCATGTGACGATGTGAGTTAGCCGGTCATAATGTCACAATTGAAGCTAATTCCTATTGTTTAACCAGGCTTTTATCATCTTTTAATATGTTACACACCGCAGTGTACATCAAAGAGGACCGGTGGTAATGCCCTACAGGTTGTCTGAGGAACTTGAGGAACCGGTCTGGTGCTACCAGTGAAAATTAGAAATGGTTTCGTGCCACTTTGCAGTATGCCAGGGAACGCCTTAGTTTTGCTCTGTCTCTCTATCTCTCCCCACTGATACTTGTACTAGAGCCCTGAAAAAGTCATCTCTACACCTTTTAGGAGGAACAAAGTTAAGAAAGAGTTCATCTTCAGGGGAAACCTTAAGGCTTCTATGTACAATGCTATCAGAGAGGGTTAGAAGTAGAACCTACTTACCTTCAGGAAGCTAAGAAACTAAGAACTATCTAATGAGCCATTTTGTTTTAGATATATACAATTGCAGGTAATTTTAGTACACAACAAAAACTGAAAAAAAAAAAATCCAAGAGACCTCCTATGTGTGAATTGGACTTTTTTTTTTTTCTTTGATTACACAACATCCCTTTCAAACATTTAGACTCAGTAGTTTTGCCTCTGGGTTTGGATGAGATGTTTGCCTACTATGTTTGCCTAAAGCTGAACTATAAAATGATGTCTCTAGAAAACAATTTAGCAGTTCTAACATGGAGAAAAGCACACCGTGGAGATGGAATTCAATAACAGATTTTAGGTTTGTAGCTGCTACATTTAAAAAAAAAAAAAAAAAAAAATACCATTCACATGCATGGACGTCTCTACATGAGTAAGAGAAGCTATTTTACTGCACTGGGTTTAATTTCAATGTCCTTCTTTTAACACATAGCTGTTCACTTACATGCTTTTGAGTACATTTTCACTCGACCTTTGATTGGTTCTTACCGGCTATTTCAGTTGCCATGCTAATCACATGTAAGCATTGTTAAAAGTGCAGTTGGGGTAATATGTAGAATAGTGTTAGATGAGGATGAACTTGCATGGAATTTGAATGTGGAAATGGATTGTGTGACGGCGCTTTGTTCCTGTTTTATCAGCTAATATGAGAAGGTGTATGGAAATCAGATCACTTTTCTGACCTCTTCCTCACACTCCACTTCCACCCCCTAAAACTGGATCATATGAACAGTTCTGCATTTTACTTTGGAACCTGTTTTCTTTGTGATTGCTTGACAGATCCTTTTTAATCCGTTATATATCTTCTGTTCTCTTGTTACTCTGTAAGACATGCACACACAATGAACAGTAGATCCAAAAACAGTTTTTTTTTTTTTTTACTTGGTATGGTCTTTTTTTTTAAAAAAAAAAAAAAAAACAAACACAAAGTTGCCAAACTCCATTTTATGTAAAAGTTCATGTTACACTTTGTATAGTGTTAAGTGTGCTGGACTTTTCCACATTTTGTAGTGATACACCTTCAATTCAAATAGGCATGGGATTATTATTTTAAAAAAAATGTAACAGTTGCTGTGAAAACCACTAAATTAGTACTTTGGGAAAGAGGCAATGTTGCAGCATCCAATTTTAAGCTTGTTAATAATGAGTTACTAATCATTAGTACATTTTGCAGGTATGAGTTTATGGAACTCAATTTATTACTAGCTTTTTTTTAATGTAAAATGCAATACACAAACAGTATTACTTAAGTAATTTGATAGCACCTAGATCCTCATTTGCTGTCATTTTCATCATATCAACACTTTTTAAAAGTGACAAGCTTAACGGATGCTTTCTCCGATTGCAGCTAGGTACCGAGTAGGGCCGTGATTGCATTTCAGTGTAGCACGACTGCAACTCACTGAAAAGGCAATGCAACAGGGAATTACCTTCACTCTTGATTTTTTTAAAAAATGAGTCAGCGAACAATTCTTTAAAAAAAGCAATCCCCTGCTGATTTTGTTTTTCACGTGAAGGGTTCAAGCGATATAAGAACAATCAGGGAAGGCTTTGCTTTTCAGTGCGTAACGTTTTCTGCATGTCACTAATGAAAAGCATATTCACCGGTTCACCTTTTGATAAAATCACTGAGTTTGAGATAAAATTACTTAAAGAAATAAACATAAAATCTTTTAATAAAACATGTGTGTATATACAGTATATAAATATTTCAGTGACACCTTTATTTAGTTACTCAGCTGCAGTTTAAAGTTCTATAAAGTGCAGCCAGATTTTTTTTTTTTTTTTAAATCCAGAAATCTTGACCTTTTTTTTTTGTCAATGCAAATGAAATGCAAATAAATCGATTTTTTTTTTAATATTACAGGCTATACATATGAAATACCTTTCTTTACCCTGTGTAGTCAATCAGCCAAGGTATGTTTTGTGTCAGATGATTTTCTCTTTGGGTTTGCAACAAAATGAAGCTTCAAAATTAATCTAGAAGAGAAGTATAAAACTTTCAAATGTATTTTTAAATAAATGATATTGTAAAACACAAGCCTAGTGAGGTAGATGAGGGAAAAAACTAGGTGCCAGGGTCCGTGTATGTTGCGTTCATTATTATATGTAAATTATATAATTTACATATTATATGTAAATGAGAGCTTTTGGCTTTAAAACATATTACAAAAACCTCTTATACTTCTACTTAGTTTGTTTTTCATCAATTTTTTTTTTAACAAAGCAAGAGCAAGAGGGCGAGACCGTAAAGCCGGACGACACGGTGGCCGAATATTGAGAATATCAATCAATTTTCAATCAGCAAAAAATTTTCTTCCGCATATGTTGATGCCATTTTTGTCTCGTCTTTTATGGCTCCAGAGTACACATCTTGAACAGAAGATAGTCCGTCGAATATTCTACTTTTGTCGAATGCAGTTTCTCTTATTTGGATTCATGAATTTGCCTAGTGAGACAAGAAGAAACTATTAAAAATGGGTCAATATTTAATTTTGATGGGTGCCAAGAAAAACAAAAATAAAAAGTTTTTGTTCCCTGGTTTCTGTTTTCATTCTGAAATGAAAACCGAATCAACACAATATACACGGTCCTGCACCTGTATAAGGGGGATTATTATTATTCTTATTTAATTTTTTAAAATTATTTTTATTTATTTATTTTTTTTAAATAATGGCATTCCCTTACAGTTTTGTGCCACCTCACACCATGTGTAACAAACACCAGCCGACGTCCCCCTAGCTCCTCCCTCAAATTAAGCCCCGGACAATATTATAATTATTCAGAACAATTAACAGTATCAATAATATGACCATGCCTCCACATTCTAATACACAATATATGCATTCTGAAAATATAAATAAACGTTTTCATAGTAAGTCCTTCACAGTTTTCTGATAAAGAGAGAGTCTTTTTTTCTCCTGTAGAGGAATTGTAAATTGATCTTTCGTGACTGCTCTGTAATGCGCAGGCTCATGGTGGAAGCGGAGCCTATCCTGGGAACGCTGGACGTGAGGCAGGAATACTTCGCGTGGGACGGCAGTCCATCGCATACGCGTCACGCACCTATTCATTTACACCTAGGGACAATTTAGAGTTGCCAGCGTTCCTACCAGAATGTTTTTTGTGGAGTTGGAGGATCTGGAGGATATCCACACAGACATGAATTTCCTGTAAACATTTGACAATGCCTGAAGTACTGGGCAAGTCTATATGGGCAGTGTTGTCTTGGTGCAGAAGGTTCTGCCTTAAAAGCTGGGAATTTTTAAATATGAAGAATGTTTATTGCACTCTAAAAGCCCGTATATAAAACAAGTCTGGATCTTGATCATGCAGGCCTCTTTAGGTCCTGCCAGAATGTTACTAGCTGCTCCGGGGAGCCAAGGATTGTTGTGATGACCCTGGCGAACTCGCTGCGCTTATATTCACCACCGTGATAAGCCTTGAATTTGGATGGGTCGGGAGGGTTCGAAGGTGAGACGCCCAGTTTTTTCAAACATGCCCCCACGTACGCGTCCTCGATGTAAAATGGCTTTATGTCTTTCGAGACATTGACGAGCTTCTCTGGAAGATCATTGGAAAAGACGTAACCCATCCCCAGCAGGTACGTAGGGTAGACGTCCTCCGGGTACACTTCCTTCGGCACGTACCACTTGGACCATTGGTTTCGAACGACGGGCCGGTTCCACATAACCATCCCGGTCATGTAATTTTCTTTGGGCGTGTCCGGTGCCAGCAGCAAGCTCATGAGATTCTCCAGATTTAAGAACATGTCGGAGTCTATCTTCATGGCGTAGGATGCTTGAGGACAGTGTGTGGCCAGCCAGTCCATGATCACCATGGTCTTTGTGGTCAGGTTCTTGTATGAGTCTATGAAGTTGCTCTGGATCACGTCATGGTACTGCTGGCTTTCCAAACTCAACTGCTCTTTCTGTTTCGCCTCCTCTGCTTCGCTCGTTACACCCAGCATGAACAAGACAGTGACGATTTTCCCTTGAACAACACTCTCGTTACCCCACGTGCTCCGGATGGCGTTGCGAGCCTTCAGTTGTTGAGGAGCCACCGGTACCATGAGGACCAAAAATGGCTTCTGTTTCTCACATACATCCGGCTCATCTAGGATGAAACGGTAGTTGCGTGGATATGCTTCATGGTAAGGTTGTGTCTTTGGAATGTTTGTTGTTGCATTCTGATTGGTCGACTCTGTGGCATTAAGCCTGCTCGTCGTGGTATTGGATATCTGTTCTCCAGCCGTTTGGTTATGGTGAAGAAAAAGAGGCTGCTTTACCAGCGTTTGATTGCCGATGCTTCGGATGTTGGTTGGGAAGTAAAAAGAGTGAAGCTGTCTGGCAATACTGGGGAGCCACTCTTTGGATATTCTGAAGGTGATGTTGGAGACGTGTACAGAGGTGAGCCCAATGAAGACTACCAAGAGTAAGAAGAGGAAGCAGATTTTAAACCTGCTCTGGATGAAGCAGGCCATCATCTAAGAGAGAGAGAATAAGACAGAGAGAGAGAGAGAATAGGTCATTTAATGTTGACATTTAATGTTACGATTGTTGAAATATAAATTCGTATCTACACTGTTGAAAACTTGGTCCTTTAGCTCCAGGTCCAGTGTACTGAAATGAACTGTTTTTATGCACTTTTGATTTCGCTCTCATTCACAATCGGGTCAATATATGAGTCTCAAATCGAGTGTTTACACCTCCGTGGCTCTGAACTAGCCTTCATCTATGCTAGCCTTGTAAATTTCAGCTTCTTTTAGCTTGCAAATAACTGCTCTTAAAATGAATAAATAATGTATCCATTAATACATAATCATGGAAAAATAGATCCCACATAGTGCTATACAGTGTGAATGATAGCTGTTAGCATTATACAGTGTAAATTAGAGCTCTGTGCTATTTTTGTGCTGTATGAATTACACCTCTATGCTAATCTTGCACTGCTAGTACTAGTTCTTCTAGTTTTTGTAGACCGTAAACACTAGATGTTATATACCGAATATATCAAAGGTGATAGCTTATCAGATGATTTTTTTTTCAAATATGCGAACCAAATCCATGGAAATACAAAAGTGTAGTGTTATGTAGAGATTCATAACGACCTTGTGATTTTTAGTTTCACGTCATCATATTTTCTGCTACTAGTCTCCTATACTAGATGAAATTTTAAAAACCTTTATCAATGAGCCTTTTCATTAGTAATCTTAGTTGCAGCTGAAAAGCAAGCAAAAGATCAATGTGAACCCAGGCACGTCTTCTATGTTGAAATTTTACGATTGTTTCAGTTGGTTCTCAAACTGGAATTGGAAATGTGGGGGAGAAATGGAGGACTAGCTGCATTTTTTAAAAAAGCTAGAGCAATCAACTTTTACTATGATTTGCACTGCTTGTTTGTTAAAGTCTCTACAGCAGTCACAGATTGTTTATCAAATACGACTTTCCTGTTGTTCATTGCTGTTCACTGACGTGACAAAAGAGGATGACGTTATATGTTGCAAACGAGTGTGAATCCTTGAAGCAGGAAAAAGACACTTTAAGAAAGCGGTGCCTCGGCTTCATTAAGACCTCATTACCGTTATTCCCTTGAAGCTAGTCGCTAAGCTCGGGACCCTCAGCCTAGACAACGCAGTTTGACATCTTGGCTGGCGCCAGTGAGAATTTTGTGCAAGGTAACTACACTTTTGCAACTCTGACTAGAGCTCCACAGGTCTGTGATCAGTGGTCATGGCAATCATTTTAAGGTTAATCCAGATGACTGAACCACAAACATTCCTAAATGATGATGCCACCAATCAAAGTTGAGTTAATGTGTATGAAATATTCAATAACCATGACCTTTCAAGGATATCATCTCACTTGCACGGGTATTACAATGGACGATACCAGAAGAGATCAAGGTTCAAAGTACTCTTTGCTGCTTGGCCACAGGAAAGTGCAGACGAATTGCAAATACGTCCGTCATCTGTTGGTTGTCTGTTAATGCTCGCTTAGCTGTTCGCCAGTTACAGATTTGTGTAAAGTGATACTACAGGGTGTCCCAAAAGTCTCCATACGCTGGGGACTATGTATGCCAGCATGACGTCGGTTGTGCCTTCGTCAGCGGATGTTCGTGGACGTCCATTTCTCGGTTGGGCCGCAACACTACCTGTCTTTTTGAATTTGTTAATAAGTTTGGCAACAATGTCGTGTGTGATGTGCCTGCCATGTTTCCTGTTAAAGTCCATCGCAACCTTGCAACCTTCCCAATCCAGCCATGAGAATGATACTTCTTATATACAACATTCTCATATTTCAGGTTTTGATATCAGCAGTAAAGATTGTGGTTAGCCTAGTTTATGGGTTTAAGAATTATTGTCTGATGAATCACAAGCATTATGCGGGTTCTTGGTACCAAGAATTGGACGTGATATCCTGTCACAGGAAAAATAATAATTTGCTTCACATCAGTCCACATCACACCACTCCATCATTGATTATTCTCCTATAAAAGCACGCTTCCAACTGTATTATTCCTTATTTAATTGATTTTAAGTTGGATGAGGGTGGGACGAGAATCTCACATTTTGGAGCGGAACCATGTAGGAAATGCATGCTGTCTGTTCAATATGGAGAGCATTTTGCTGAGATTAAGTTACATAAGCTGTGTTGAAAACACAACTGAGGGAATTGAACCTTGGTTATCATGCTAAACTAATGTAATTTCCTAGGTTAGTGACACTCTAATAGGACTTAGAAGCCTGTAGCATTTGAAAGGAAGTAATTATTATATGCAAATATTTGAGTTTTCTACAGTAGATTGTGCAAAGAAAGAAAAGACCCTTTGCTTGCATAACAGACAAGCAGAACAAGTACATCTGTCATCATATTTGATGAGATGAGAATGTGACTGTGCAAAGTGAATTGCATGTAACCACCAAACTGGTGGCAGCTTTCTCCTGGTTACAGTGTAGGTCTGTTAAGCTTTCATCCCCTGACTGGCTGACCACCTTGACTTCCTTACCGTTTTCAAATCCTCCTGCCAAAGTATTGGTCTTCTCTGACAAGGTTTCTCTGTATCAACTATGTAGTTGCTGACAAATTTGCATAGTGCAGCCATGTTCCCACTGCACTTGAGCTATTTTCTGTAGTTAGGAACATTTCCTATAATAACATGGTACTTTGTTTCCTTTAAGGTCTTTTATTGAATGGGAATGGTAGCAAGATGCCTTCAGAATAGTACAACTGAGTCGTGTACTGGTACCAACTGACTTTTTCATGTCGATGAAGGTGGCACAATGTTTTGGTTTTTTTCACGCTCCCAAAAGCTTACTGTTCTTGTGGAGTTTGCCAGGCGCTCTTCAATAAAGGCCATGTTCTGCTTTACACCATCTTGGAGGAAACCTGAAAGCTCTTTTGCAACCGTCTCAGATGCAACCTGACCAGTGACTAAGTTAAACACTTCGTCTGAAATGCTATTACGGTCGAGAGGGTTCTGCATCTCCTCCACAGTTACCGTTATCTTCTGTACATCTCTCTCATCTCTGTTCATTCTGGATGCTCCGTGTTCCTGATGAGTTTTTGATCTCTCTTCATCAGGATCACAAAGGTCTTTCAAGTCATCCACATACGATCTTCTCCTCAGCCGTCTTGTAATGTCGTTCATAATGTACTGTAAAGCCAACCACTCCACCCTGACTCTTGCCCTCTCAGTAGCTACACAGTTGAAGCTTGGCTCCTCATGCTCCTCAGACAGGCAGATATCAAATCCTCCTTTCATTCTCCTTTCATATGCTTTCATTCATACACTGGCATGTACTTTGAATAGGACCAGAGGAAGTTTAACCAGTATGCAAAGTTTGCTGACATCTGAGAACATCTGGATACTGTTCTGGATCATCTGGATACTTTTCTAGTCTCCAATTCACTGATGAGCTGTTTTGCAGTGTTCTTGTCATTAGTATTGAATGCACACTGGACATCTCTCAGGAACTGCTCTTGTGTTCCAGACATAGGATTTTGGACTTTTACTAAGCCATGATAGCATCACTTTCCAGAAGAGCCTGAAGAGCATGTTTTTACAGCCTGAACAAAGCCTCAGAGGCTAGTGTTAATGTTCCTAACTCCTCTTGCCAGTTGTTTGCCATGAAGTATCTGTTGAGCAGTTCCCTCAGCAAACAAATCTGACTCGGTATGCCAAACAACCCAGTGTCGCCATAGAGCCTGCCACTGATTGCCAGGTAAGCCGTGGTAATGTGCATACCTCCTAGTCTCATTGTGGTTTTCCATTGTAAAGAAGCTGGTTTGTTCCATATGGTCTGTTGTGCTTTGCTAATGAATGGCAAGGTCTGTTGTCACAGGTTTGTGGTGTTGTCCCAGGTCTTCAGCAAGCTCTACAAGCTGTATCATAGCTGGATGTATAGTGGACAGATCTGAGGGTGATTCTCTTGTGGTCTTATGAAAGGCATGTAGAGACTATTGGCTACTGCCCAGTAAGTGTAACATTAGGCTGTGGTGGTCTGGAGTAATAATGCTAAGAAGGTCTATAATGTTTGTTAAAAAAAAAAAAAAAAAAAAAAATGGGCAAGTCCATTTAAAATATGAAGTATTGCACTGATGTCCTTCTAAAGATACATTTGCACTTGTATGTCTCATCCGAAAGGTGTCTATTTACATAGCTTAGGACATCCTTTGCCCGTTCTTCAAGGGGAAACTGCTCCAGCTCCCGTCTCCACTGTGGATCTTTGACGCTTCTTCAGTGTTATCTTTGGTGTCTTTTTTGAACCAAAAGTTTTTTACAATGCCTTCCGAATGTATTCACAAGTGTTTTTTGTTTTTTTTTCTGTTTTGTTGCATTACAACCTGGAATTGCAATGGATTTTTATTTGGATTTTATGTAATGGACCAAACAAAATAGTCCAAAATGTCGAAGTGGAATTAAAAAAAATACCTTGTTTAAAAAAATATTAATAACTGAAAAGTTGTAAGTCCATATAAGTGCATAAGATCTGGTCCAACCTATGACTTATAGGTTATAAATAAATAAAGTCATATAATGGATAATTAGTTGACTAAGATCCACCTGTGTGCAAAGTGTCACATGATCTGTCACATGATGTCAGTATAAATACACCTGTCCTGAAAGGCCCCTGATTCTGCAACACCACTAAGCAATCAGCATAAAGACCAAGGAGCTCTCCAAACAGGTCAGAGACAAAGTTGTGGAGAAGAATAGATCAGGGTTGGGTTATAAAAAATATCCCCAACGTTGAAAATCCCACAGAGCACCATTAAATCCTTTGTAACAAAATGGAAAGAATACGGCACCACTATAAACCTGACGAGAGAAGGCTGCCCACCAAAACTCAGACCGGGCAAGGAGAGAATTAATCAGATACTCGAAAAAGACACCGAAGATAACAGTGAAGGAGCGTCAAAAGATCCACAGTGGAGATGGGAGCTGGAGCAGTGTAGCCTTGAACAATGGGCAAAAATCCCAGTGGCTAGATGGGGATACTTATGCACACTCAAGATTTCTGTTTTTTGTTTTGTTTTGTTTGTCTTAATTATTGTTTGTATCATACTAAAAAATATTTTGTACCTTCAAAATGGTAAGCATGTTGTGAAAATCAAATGGTACAACTCCCCCCCCCCCCAAAAATCCATTTTATTTCCAAGTTGTAATGCAACAAAACAGGAAAAACACCAAGGGGGGTGAATACTTTTGCAAGGCTGGATTTTTGAAGACAACGACTATATACTAGTACACGATACAATAAAATACCAATATCCAAGCAAATCCAAGCAGTAATGGGCAAAAAGAAAACATGTCTGACATTAGATAATGAAGTCAAAGACATAGGGTCAGTAGGTAATATTCCTAATAACACCAATTAGCAAACAACTAGCAGCTAATTAACTTACTAGTCAAAGCTACAAGTTTTTTTTATTCAAATCACATAATGTTTTTAAATGTTTACCTTGTACAGTTTCAGATAATATCTATGAAGACCCTGGTACCATAGATGAGTCCAGTAGGAATTTAAAAATGCTTTTAATTTTGATTCTTAGCTTGAAAGATGACCTGAAGCATCAGATCAGTGTTACTTGGTTACCCTCTGCCAGGCAAGCTCAATCAATCTCATGACTATTATGTTCTACACAGGAACAATATCTAGCCTTGATGAATATTATACATCTGGTGAGCTGGTATTATTTGAAGGGGACCGGCAACACTTGTTTGGTAAAATATAATGTTTTAATATTAACTTTCCATGTTGATGATATGAAATTTTTTTGTATAGCACATGACATATTGGCATTATTCAGCACCATTTTTACTCAGATTACATTCATTTGCAGACACTTCAGGCAAATTCATTTGGCTTGTGACATGTCACACAGTTCATGATGTAGCAGAGATGTTCACAAGTAATAAAATGCAAGTCCAAGTCTCGAGTCTTTAAACTCAAGTCTTTAAATCAAGTCCTGCGTCAACAGTATCTACATGAGGAGTAAATGGAAGCTTTGACTGTACAGTAACAATAAAGAAATTGTATAGCAAAGATAAAGAAAGGCATTGCTCACAGTAAAAGGAAAAACACAATAGATCAACATTTGTGTGCAAGTTGCAACTATTTAGAAGAAAAGTCTGAAAATATAAAAAAAATGCCACTTGAGAGATTTAAAAGTCCTTTGTTTTGATAGAGATTGGAACAAGCCCAGGCAATTGTTTTCTGATCTTGGTAGATATAGACGTTTAGTTATAACGTCACCAAATATAGCAGGTGGGTCTACCGCCCTTGATAAATATGCCATGAATCTCGTGTCGTGATCGCAAATAACGTGTCTGGGTGTGTTTTCAGGGGTCAAGCTCAATGTAGTTGATTCAGTGTCTTTATGTTGTAATCCTTCTGTTACAAGCAAGGACTCTGAACTCTGTGTACTGGCTACAGAAGCCATGATTCACTGCTCTGTCACACAGTCACACCTTTCCAGAGAACCCTAATGTTTCGAGGACAATCTCAGCCAAAGCTGCGTAAAAATAAATGAATGCCTTCATCACAGACCTTCATGTTTTATATTTCTGTTTATTGTAGGTCTGAGTATCTTGGACTGTATACTGTTCCTCCATACATCAAGATATTCACTTTCAGATTGACACGCATGTAGGGTAACCCTCGACCCACCAGCACACCAATTTTGGGATCAATCAGAGCTTGCATTGTGAAACTACATGAGATCAGCTGTGGCTTTATTTTTGCAATATCTGTCAATTTAACCATGTCTGCAGTGAAATATTTGTATTCTGGAATCCACTTCATATATGGGGTAATTTCTGTAGGGGTATCTTAAAAACTAAAGCATTTTAATGTATTCAAGTGAATGTAAAAACTTGTGAAATTAAGGTAAAGTTATATTTTCATTGAAAAGTAACTTTTATTATTTTTCTAAAAAAAAAAAAAAAAAAGCAACTACGCCGTTTTGCCTGAAAACATTTCATCTCTAAGTTTGCTGCTCATACACATGTCTAACGCTATAAAGTTTGCAAATACTCAAAAATTAAACATCCTGTAAATAACCAATAGCTGGAATTTGACTTGCTAATTGCCTAGCTAATTATGTTAAGCTACTGGAATCGCTGCTAGTCTAACCTGGCATTAGCAAAGAAAACAGGCTAACTTGGTTAATTCTAGCCAGTTAATGTTAGCAAATTAGCAAATTATATTTCTTACAAGACAAAAGAGACACCTCATTTGATACAAGTCTTTGCTTACTCCAGCATATTGGAACATTTTCTAACACACACTTTAGTGCTAACTACATTGTGTAGGATGAGAAGAAACTGGCGTGATCTTTGGTCGTTTTTTTTCTACATTGATTACATTTTTTTTAACCTGAAATGTAAATTAAATGTATTGTCGTATAGTGTATAGTCACCGGCTATGAAAGTGTAAGGAATGAAAAGTAAGCTTTTTCTCTTAGAAATTAATATTTAAGTACAGTTACTCAAGGACATTGATAAAGGAATTGATAAAAAGCTTCGTATGTAAACACAGCCAGTTTCACACTTCACACTTGACGTAGATTAATAAACTCCATGTCATTGGACAAGCTGTAGCAGAGCCTCCTATTACAAACTGCCAGACGTACACGCACGTTTTTTTATGATCAACAAAGCCTGCCCTATTATTCCTTCAATCATTCAACTTGTGCTGTCACTGTAATATGTTCTGTCGTGCCTGCTCTTATCTATTGTTCAGTCATTATTTATTTATTATAATACTGATGGTGTTTAATATGGCACCTGCACCTGGTAAATATTTGGAGGCTAAATTAAAGTAGCTAAGTGATAAGACCTGCTTTGACTATTAAACCACGTCGTTATCCTCAGCGCGGGCAAAGGTCAATATTGAGAAACAGTAATTTATTTTCCTAACACATCACATCTCGTCGTGTTTCACTCCTCTTACAGCACAGCAATACATTTTTCATTTATTCGAGAACATGCCGTACGTTTTGTACCGTCATACCTATTGTGGAATATTAGTTCCTGTTATCACTTACATTATAGCAGCCATAAATAGCTATAACAAACATATAAACAACTTTGTCTTGCTGATAACAAGACAGAATTGTTTTTTTTTTTTTGTAACAAGCTGCAAAGTCCTTTGTCCTGAAGACTTAGTTTCCTCTTTACTTCTGACTGTTACAAAGCGCTGACACTGGAGACTCCTTCTGTAAATGCTCAATTTAAAAAAAAAAAACAAAAAAAAACATATCAATAATTGTGTTTTTTTTTTTGTTAAATAACACATTTTTTACTCAGTTTATTATTAGAATTAGATAACAAATAACACATGACAGACCGTGTGGGATTATTTTTGTATAACTGTAAAGTCTGGAGTGTGTTATTCTGCTTGTGACACAGCAATTTTACAACAATTGCAATGTTTAATTTTTTTTATGAAAAAAATCTCTCTCTCAAATCTCTCTCTCTCTCTCTCTGTCCTGACGATTTCCCGTGCTGGGAAACTTACAAAGTGCCGAACACCCGAGACTCCTTCATAAATACACGTCTCCTAACAAAAAACTTCACATTCACAACAAGTATACATTTTTCTTTGTTAAACAACAATCTATTTATTATTAGTCTCTGATTATGTGATGATATACTCCATGGATAATCTATGTAAGGTAACAAGGTAGCTATCAGAAGAAACATGTTGGTCTGTGATGTCTTTGAAAGGGTTTAGTCCAATCCAGTCTAAGTTTACTGTCCAATTTTTTTTTCCCTCACATCCACATGTCTCTCAAAGCCAAGCCAACAAAGTGTCAAACTTTTCATATACATGCGTATAATTCAGTGGCATGTAAATTAAATGTAAATCATTTCTAAAAGAGATGGGGGGATGTCTGGCCTCTGAGCCGTATGCAGCGCGAGAGACTTTTTGATCCGGCCCACGAGGCAATTAATAAATACATTTTAAAAAAAAAAAAAAAAAAAAAAAAAAAAAAAAGCTCTAGACGCCAATTACGTTTTCTTTCAAAGAAAATAACATAAAATAATATAATAGGCTATGCCTGTCAGAGTCGAGGTATGGGTAAACATACAGGTACATGTCATCGCACACGTGCATCATGGTGACTGTCAAAAAAAAAAAAAAGAAAAGTAGATGCAGAATGTCGTGCTTTCCATGAGAAATGGACAAATGATTTTTTTTCTTAAAGGCAAGCCAGTGTGCCTAGATGGTGGTGTCATTACAGCTAATAAACAAGCTAAGAGTTGCAAGGACACTGGCGCTAAAGGTGCTCAACGAGCTGCTTTCATAAGAGCGCATTGTGACAGAGACAATGTCAAGCAAGCAAGTTTAGTAATGAGGAAAAACCTGAATTGGCTGTGTGACCAGGCCTTCGTGTTAAACATCAGCTCTCTATCTTCAATCATCTGAAGTGGAATTAAAGCTGGTGTGTGTGTCTGTACAATGGGTTAAAACTGGTGAGTGTACAAAACTCCTTCAGGCATTTTGCAAGATCTTTCAGGATATGAAAAGTAAACAAAAGGAACTGAATATAGCCACTTCACCTTTTAATATGGATACCAGCTGACATACCTGACAACCTACAGCATGAAATCTTTGAGCTAGGTACAGCAGCTTCCATCAGATTAAGTTCTCTAAACTCTATGCATGTCTTTTTCAAAGCTGATTCTTGCAAAGGCTCGTTTCTGCTTTAAGACTGACCGACCAAGACGTGGAAAACCAGCTGCGAACATCGTTGTCGTCATCGTCATTATTATTATTATTATTATTAATAATAATAATAATAATAGTTTTTATTATTATACTAATAACTCCATAATCTTTCAAATTCCTGAGTGCTGTTTCTTGGCTGAATGGGCAGGACAGGACATTTTCACACACAACAGCCTGTTTACACTCCAAATACTTCTCACGTGTAAGGGTCAGCGGGCACGAAACCTTCTTAAGAAAATAAGAGGGAAAAAGCAAACCTGTCCAGTGTTTGTGCTACCAACATAGAACCAGGATGTGTAAAATGACATGGTGGCCTTCTTGTGTTATTAAAACAAACTCCTGTGAGTGACAGTCTTTGGCCAGGGCAGTTACTCTCTCACGGCTCTGGAGTCTTGCCTTCTGCCTAATGACTACCGAAATCACTTAAGCAAACCTGTTACTCGCGAAACACAAGTGTCGGTTATTCAGCCGTTTACTCTGTGTAAACTGCGTTCCACCATCCGATAACCACAGGTTAAAAATGTGTAATCAGACTACAGTTACTTTGAATTGATAGACCAGGTAGTGCTTTAAGTCATATCCTGTTTAATAGATTGTTCTCTAAATAACTTGAGTACATCCACAAATCCAAGCTCTAAGTGTACACTTCCCGGTAAACATTTTTGGAAAGTCTGTACATCTCGTAAAATTAATGAGCAAATGATAGTGCAGTAGTATGTGGGCCAGTGTTACATGTTGGAATACAATATTTCAATATCTGTTTCAAATTTTATTATTACAATAATAAAATTATGGTCCACCCCACATTTTAAATACTTCCGCAATTTATTTATTTATTTATTTATTTATTTTTACTTTAAGCAGTGGGCTCATTTTATATACTATAAAGTTACACGTCTTGAGTATCGAATCTAGATCTAATTGTAAATCCGTCATCTAACTGGAAATCTTCTACCTAGGCGTATATAACGCTGTATATTTGTCTTGAAGTTATTAGTTATAGTTATAATCACTTTCTTAGAGTAGCATTAGGATATGAGCTTCTTCCCCATTTAATGTCTTTAAAAACTTTCTCCTGTTATGCCGAGAACCACTTCCTGTCACTGGTTACTGGCCGCATATAGAACAGAGCTTAATGTCCTGATGAAATTACAAGATCAAGTTCAAGTGATTACCCTTTACTTACTGTGTGTAAAGAAGCACTTCATGCTTACTTCTTTGCAGTAAAATGAGTTGTCAAGTCATCGTAGTTTCAGATTGAGATCAAATTACGCTTTTTAAAAGGAAAATATAAGGTTACATTGCTGATCTTTAGCACAATGTATGATCAAGACATATTACGCTTATTACAAAGCACACTTGCCTGTTTCTCCTCAGATTTCCTCAGTGGGAAACTAAAGACTGTGATTCTTTGTTGTTGTTTTTTTTTTCTAGCATGACAGACTGTCAGCAGGCTTTAAAAAAATATATGTCAGATAGTCAGTTGGCATGATATTGCTTAAGCCCGGAGTCCTAAATCTAGCAAAAGGTTAACGGAGATCACCTACAAATGAAAGACGGATGACTCACTTAAGAGTTAAGAGTTAAGAGAGTACATTTGTGTCTATAGCTGTACAAATGGAAATGAGAAGAAACAGAAGTAACAATGCTCACCTGAGCTGCCGGTGTCTGCTGTGTGTGTGTCTGCGAGTTGGAAAGAGAGAAAGTGTGATACAGACAGCGGTAAACAGAAAAGCAGAACTGTAGCTCTGCCCTTAAGACGAATCCTGTGAGAGAGGCATCTCATGGAAACCCAGGTGAGCTCCCGCTTCAGGTGTGTGTGGTAAGAAGGGGCGGAGCCACAGGTTGCCTGTAGTAATAAAGGGAACTGAACCACTTCCAAGAGACGGATTTAAATTCACTTTAATATACACACACACACACACATACACACCGTGCGTTTACGTAAATGCTTTTAGGAAAATTACACAAATGTAAACTTGCACAAGCAGTGACAGGTTGTAAAATGTGTGTGAACTCATTTAATTATTAACGTGTCCTCAGAGAGTGAAGACGACTCAGATTTCGTCTTTTGTGTTGGTGTAAATTGCGGTAATTAGCTCTGAAAGGAGCCGTGCTTCTCCAACTCAACTCTTTCGTGATGGCCTTCTGTATTTTTGGCTGAATTTGGCTTCTTCATTCTTCTAAATCTTCATGGGAGCTAGAATGCACTAGATTTTATTCTACTGCCATGTTTCTTTAACCATTTCCCATACTTTCTCATAACAGGTATTACTTGTTATCCATGTGTACATATTTGATATGGTTGCAAATGAACGCTTTTGAGGAACCCAGTGCAGGAACCTGTGGGGATTAGTTCCCACCCTGCACAACAACCCACTGACCTCATTAGTGAAAACGGCACACCCTCGGTGCTTGGCCCTCTACTAAGCCACGAGGTACGTGTTAGAACGAATACCGTATGCTAATGAGAAGGTAAACCGCCCCATGTTTGACTTAACAACTATGAAATTTTTAATGGTTGCACCAGATCAGATGCGTTTCTACATAACCTCAAGTTCAAGCTGACTTAAAATTTGCATCTACTCACTAATGGATGCATCTTCCACATAATAAACCACATGTGGGCATGCTGTTATTGGAAAATAATCAACAACCGGGTGTGTGATTACTCTTACCACACTGATTATATTGAGTGACTGTTGTTCAATAACAGAACATGTTTTATTCCTCTTGTACAACAACTTGCCAATGATTGCAATTTTTATTTTATTAACTAATGACAAGTATTTTTTTTTTTAATCCATTTATAGTTAACATTAAATGCTGTGGAGCATCCAGCTCTGTTACAAAGTGCTGACACTGGAGACTCCTTCCATAAATGTTAAATAAACATCTCCTTACAGAAAACTTTGCCATATCAATGATTATACATTGTTCTTTGTTAAACAACAGGTTTCCTTTAAACTGTTTAGATTATGTTGCACGTCCACAATAGAAGTCCGTGTAAATTGCTATAGAAACGTTAACGTATGACTATAAGCCTGTGATTTAGAGCTGCACTACTGTCAGAGCTGCTGTTACAGAAAACACCTCCTGACCAATCAGATTCATGACTTCAACAGTGCTGTGGTGTGATTTAACATAAACACTGACTGTTACTCTTAGTTGCTGCAGTTCATGGCTAAATTTGTTTGTGCATTTGAAAAATCCAGGCTAAGACCACAAAAGGAGAACAGAACAAGCAAAGGAATATGCTGATGCACTTGACTGTAAGACACAGCCCATTTAGATTTGTCCGTTTGACTAGTCTTTAAATGGCAATTTCGTTAGACACACCTTAATTAAATAAAACGTGACATGGAATGAGAAGGACGCTGCCTCAGTGCAGGTCGAGATCACTGATGTCACACTTCCTGTGGATGACAGGAGTGAAAGGTAAATATGGCCATTCTGCGATAAGGCTCTGAACTTTGATCCTTTTGCGCAACACTAGTTACGGCACACCTTAAGTGTTTTTGGTGCAGTAGGACTATGTCCAATATCTTAAAATTACGTACGTCTCTACGTAGGGTTTCGGACGGACGTTATATCCGTCTGTACGTTATGACTCGACTTGGAGCAGGAAGCTCGTCACACTGTGTAAATTCCGGACAGTCTTTACAGTTTGCTTATCGTACTTTTTTAATTTAATGACCAGAAATCTCACATTCAACCAAATGTTTTTTTTTTCTGTGTGATGTTATCACGCTTGACAATACCATTTGATTTCTACACAATTTATACAATCCTAAGCAATGTTGAAAAGTCGAGAGATCCTACATATAAAGGGTTTTACAGATTTTTCGGCCATCAAACCTACAAGATTTGTGCAGAATAAAACACCACACAGTTTCACTCTCAGTTCATGCTAGCAAGAGACGTGTTGCTTGTAGTTTGTCTCTTGTGGACCACTACTGTTGTTGCTTGTGGGCGTCTCTTATAATAAGAAACCACAGTAGCCAAAATGCATAGCTTACAGCTAACCATTTAAACACAAATGAAATAAGCCATCGATCAGTGTGAAAACTGGTTGCTTGCTTTGAGGCAGATTAGCAAAGTAAGCTCGCTGTACTGGCTTCACCAGAGGCACCAACGATCTCTGATGCGTCCTTTCGAGCTTTTTTTTTTTTGTCGTCATAATGCCTCTGTGCACGTTAAATGACTCTTTTGTGCGTCCAACAGTAAACGAGCCCTAACTGCAGATAAGAACTAAAGTTGTGAGTGGGGAACTAAAGAATTGTTGGACCACACAGGACCAGTCATTCAAGCCAGTCGTTTGTATTTGGCGCTTTAATGCAGCATAGGATTAAGAAAATCTCAATTCAGGCGTTGTTTGTTGCTGAAATCGTGGCCTTGTGGCTCGCAATATTGTAGGAAATAAATGGTCACCTTTCACTTTGTCACTTCCTAGTGTGAACTTAAGAGTCCAGTTATGCTCACGAGTCACAGTCATGACCAGTGCAACGTAGCGATGAACGGGAAATCCAGCGCATTGAGTAATTACATTCAGTTCTGACTGGAAAAAAGCAATCCTCTGCTGACAAGATAGCACGACTTAAGAGCAACAAAGTGTAGTGAAGGTTTTGCTGTTCAGTGTGGAAGGTTTTATGTCATTAATGAAAAGCAATACCAGATGTGTTGTATTTGACACAAACTGAGTCGCACTGTTATATGCACTGCAGGCTATACGTGCTTGTGTAATCCATGAGCAATGAGTTGCACAGCCAAGGAAGGTTTTGCTTTTCAGATTGCAGATTGTGGTGGTTGGATTAATATTTAATATTAGAAAGAGTTAGTGACAGCCTTAGTGACCTTCAATTTTTAAAAGAACATTTCAGAACCTTAGCAAAGACTGTTCTGGGTAAGTTGATGGCGTTACCCAAGGCATTGAATCATCTAGCAGACTTTTTTTTTTTTTAACTCCAAAATCATCTGTATTTAGCCATTTTCCAGGAAGAAAGTGCTTTCTGGACAAGTTTTCATCTGTATTTTGAGGCTCTTCATTGTTGCAATGTGGCTTGATCAGATTAACTGTGTCGGTCAGAAGGGAACTGCTGTGAAACCAGACGCATGAATCGAAGTTTGTTTCTTGCTAAATCTATTGGAAACAGGGTTAGTGTGTTAATGAATGCTACTGTTTATGACAAGTTTATGAATGATCTTTATGACTGCAGATGTGTAGGTAATGTCCAGTTTTATGGTTATGGCCTGGTCATAGTCCTTCTGCTATCAATAGTATGTTTTTATTTACTAAGAAAATCATTTTTTCTGGTAAACTAGGGTAACAAGACATAGGGTAAAAGCCATATCAGAATAATGTCAGTAGATCTTTAAAAAGTTAGACTGATCCACTTCAAAATCCTGTATAGATTTTAAGGGACACCGGATGGATTACACAAACTTAACTTCTTTCTTCACCAAACTGTATATCATGGGTGTCGAACGTACAGCCCGCAGGCCGGATAAAGGTTCTAATCCTCATTTAGAACAACTGAAAATCATTTTGTGGACCATTATTGAAAGATTAAAAAAAAAAAAAAGAGCTAGTGTGTTATTCCAAGTGCTATTTTGTTTACTGCTCATGCTGTACACAGCCATGTTGATATCACTCGCTGAGGAGTTGAGGAGACCGTCCCGAGTTCCCAAGTAGGATTTCCGAGTTGAGAGGTCGTTTTCTTTGGTTTTTCCTCGTCGAGTTACAGCCTTTAGTCGAATGCAGCATTATTACATCTCGCGTAATATAAGCAGTATTTTATGACGAATCCAATGATACAATGATTGTTCGATACGAAGATGAATTGAATCAAACCAACCAATTGTGACTCGTATGATGCAAGGCTCTGAGATTTTGTTCTCAGACCCCACTGTATCCATGTGTATATACACATATTGTATATGCGTATGTACTATTTCTTATTTCATTTAAACCTGGAGATAAGAAGAAAGTTTTAGAATTTTAAAAATATAAAACGAAAAAGGGACATGTTCAGTATCTTGAATATTCAATATTCTGCATTATTTCACTATATAAAATTTAAGCTCATTTGATTTTCCTCGAGTCTTATCCCTTCTACTGAAGCATGTGTTCACACAACACTCCTATGGATTTGATCTAACATGGATCATCAGGTTTTGCACAAACTTGTGGAATCCATGCTTGTCATTAAAGCAAAAAGGGGAACAAAGCAAAAAAAAATTCATGGAAATAAGATTCTACTTTTCACTCAGGTTGCTATAAATAAGATCATTTGTAACAAAAATGACAATAGAAGCATTTTCGCTAGTACATATAGAAAATGGTGTTAGAGTGGTCATATTACAATAAAACTTCTAGCAATACACAAAGTTGCACACCAGTAAAACAGTCACATTTCCTGTTTATTATATGCCTCTGTTTTTATTAGACGCTACCAGTCATCGTCGTAATCATAATTGTCAATATCTCGCATGACAATATCTCTTGGAGCGCGCTTTTGGAAATATTCTGCATGCTCATTATTAGAACACATGTCTGGGAAAATATACATATTGGCCTATGTGACATTTAACTTCCATTCGTACATACATATAGTGTACAAAACATCTGGAATGCCTAACTTACAGGTGTGTGTAACCAGTTGCACATACACCTGATTTTGGGACAAGGCTTGTCCTTAGAAGTGACTTCTTCTGTAGCATATCCTGACTCGACTGTAGCATGTCCTGTGCAAGTCGTGGCAGTGTCCTATGGTCTCGTTCAGGAATAAACTGTTTTCGACAGGAGTGCAGGCTTGGGTGGGTTTACTCTCATACACAAAGCCATACAAAATACTGACTCGGCTGACGTGTGCGTACTTACTGGACTCTTATTACTTTTATGTTGGGGCTGTCAGACGGCGTTTCGCTGTTCGGATAAACAGCAATCAATTTTTTTAACGAGGTTTACATATTCCATAGCGAATCCAAATTTGAATGTTAAAAGATCCCGTGTTATGTATGGGAAGTATTCCCATGTCAACGTATCATGGAAGTATTCTTACGAGTAACAGTTAAAAATTTTCAATCTTTACAATTGTCGCTGTACAAGGCCGTACCTAATTTGCATAGAATTGAGGAAATCTTGCCGTCTGCTGTTGCCGAAATTTGCGCTTCCGTGTCGCACACGTTCGGGAAATGAAGTCATGTATAACTACTGTGAACCTAGGATTAAGTGAGATCTATGAATAGGCTGGAATGAATTTTCTGACAACTCCCCACCATTCCACTGTTTACATAATTACACTTTTACACATTACATAATGTGTTTGAGCTTAACACACGAGTGTGTATTTAGAAACCGTACGCTAATGCAAAGTCTGGTTAAAAAGCAGATCTTCAAGAAAGAGACCACTTCAGGCTGCCAGTACATGCCCAAGTCTGTCAACTACCAAACAGCACTGCAATAAGCTCGTGATAAAGGCACTTGAACTGGTTACTGAACAATATTATGATGACGGAGGTAATGACAAAGATGTGCAAAACTAGTCAGGAGCTGGTCATTATGGACCATCGTCTGTTATCGGAATGGCTCTCACACTGCCTTTGTCAAAGTTTCCTGGTGAAACGTGTCACTATGAAAGAAAAAAAGACCCTAACAGCAGGAAGGAATGATAAATCAGCAATGAAATATTAAACCATCTCTGCAATTCCTCAACACTCAATGTGTTTCGTCTGAAGTTCAATGGGAAAAAAAAAAGACCACATCATGATTTGCTCAGGGTGATCTCGGAGTTAAGTAAACACTATCTTCCCGGATTTGTAGCCTATACATTTGTTTGTTTGAATTTTCATTACATTTCCATCACATACTTTTGACATCACAGCACCTTTATCTTTAGGGTAAGTATGGGCTTGTGAGCAGGATGTTGCCAGTACACACATGTAAAGCGTCCGTGTTCCTGCACTCTGAAGCCAGTCTGACAAAGACCTACACGAGTATAAAACGCATACACGCGCAAACAGTATTATTTCTTATCTCACACTGCATCCTGCAGTGTCTGTTTGGTGACTGTGGGTCTTTAGATCAAACGTGTCAACTCAGAGTTTGTTCTTGGTGGGACAGATGGCTTTGCAAGAACCACATTCATGTTTGATTAACACATTTGGTTTGGTTTGGCAGACAGTTAATTATTTTCTTTATTAACTAGTAATGGATGCTGCTTTAACCCAGGTAAGGATTAGATGCATATCTGAAGGACCGTGAGAATACTTACAGGGAAAAGAAATACTGCGGGTTTCTTATGGTTTCTGCCCAAAATACGCTGTTACATTAGAATGTGCTTCGAAATCTCGAAACGTGTCAAGTAATCAGATTTAAGACTTTTAAATGAGCTAAATGAGCATGAATCAATGGTGGTTCAAATGGTTTAGATTACACCATTTTTACAGATCACGTGACCTTATGACATGATCCTAGTCTAGCTGACCACGGCCTGCTTGAGCATCATCATCCCCGGCGGGACAAACACCCAGGACAGAGCGTTGCATCCTTCTTCTACCTCCCTGTTATCATTATCATCCTCATCACCACTACTCTTCTTCTTCAAGACCCTTTGCTTAGCCTCCAGCCCAAATGAAGGAAGCAGTAAAGGGTCAAAGAGAGGCGTTTTGCCCAGCCCCGGAGCTATGTTGTTATGACGGAGCACAGCTTCCGCCCCCGTGTGCCCTGCAGACATGGAGAGATCGAGAGGAGAGGCACCCAGAGCCATGAGTGGCCCCGTAAAGGCATGCAGGAGAGCCAGTGCGGCCCCAGGCAACACCAGATGAGCTCTTGCCGAAGCGGGAGGGGTCGAGGGATCCGTGGTTGTGACGGTCGGCTCGGCACCTGTTGAGACGGAGTGGCCGTGAGCCTTGATGTGCTTACGGAGGGAACTGGGATCTGTGTAGCGCTTGGGACAGCCGGCCATCTTGCAGCAGTAGGGTCTGTCCTCGTAGTGCGTGCGTGTGTGCTTAAAGCGGTCGCTGGAGTTGGAGTAGCGCTTTCCACAGCCCTCGTATGGACACGCGTACGGCTTCTCTCCTGAACAAAAAAAAAAGGTAGGGAGGGGATGATGAATGACTGCGCTGGAAGATAGCAAGGAACCACCATCATAATGAATGTGTGTGTATACATATCGATGTTGTGAATGTTTTGAACTGAAAAAGAAAACGGTCAAGATCGGGTATTGCCATTGACGATCGTTACACTCGACAATTGAAGTACGCTCCCCAGTTTGCAAGAAAGAGAGAGAAACCTCCTCCTCTCAGATTTGTCTTGGCTTCCGCACAGAAAAATGGCGGACACGGTTTTGCAACGTACGACAATGTTTGGAAATTCTCGACAAAAACAGCGCTACGTGCAAAACGTGCAACACTGCCATAAAATACACAAAGGTGGCACGGCATAATCCTGCTTTCAATTTACCTCGAAAGAGGGAAATCAGAACTTGGAATTTTCTCTGTGGAAACGAAACTCTGTGCCTTTGAGCTACAAAGTAGGGGAAGAAATGGATTTTTGTCAAAGCTAATTGGTTTATAGAGTAAACCTCATTTAAAAGTAAAGTAAAGAAGTGCTACTTTGTTTACTGTTGATGCATGTCGAGTGGCCATGTTGATTTGACGTCACGTGCTGAAATCGGGGTTTAGGAGTCCTTCCCGCGTTTTAAACCTTGTCCACGACTTTCCAGTTTTTGTTTTAATGTCATCTATGACTTGTTTTGCAGCATGCGTGCGCATAAGTACGTAAACAACAACAAAGATTGATTGTGAGGATACAATAATTGAGGCGAATGTAAGCTGTGGTATGATGTATGCTGAGTGTGTTTGTCTCACCTGTGTGCGAGCGGGTGTGTATTTTGAGGTTCTCCAGCCGCGAAAAGCTCTTGCTACAGATGGGACACTGGTGGGGTTTCTCGTTGGTGTGTGTGCGGATGTGGATCAGCATCTTGTACCTACCCAAGAGACACGTGTTGTTATCACCTTGCACGTGCACTCACACAAAAATACCACACACATACGTACGTATATAAACATACGTGTTTCTGTCTGGACTTCCTGCTTGTATCGTAGAGACAAACATATGTGAAAAACAAATTAAAAACATCTTTATTAGCCTTGGATAATATATGTCTAATTTTTTTATTAGCTTAAATGTTTAGTCTTTGTTGAAATACATACAAAATATTAAGTTATTTTTGTGTAGAATAGATTTCGATCATGTCACATTATTAAGTGACTTGAACACTTTCTTCAGAAATTTCTGGGAAGTTGGCGTGGTTTCATTCGCTATGATTTTAGATTGGTGCTTTTAAGTCAGCCCAGGTAAAAGAAACTGTTTTTTTAAGCAGCGTTTGTTTGGTAACTGTATTCGTGTCTGGACAGGCATCTGAAAAACTGCTTTGTATATGCCTGCGCACTGTAGCTGCTTGTTCCTCTTTGCTTGTGCAACTAGAGAATATGTAAATGCTTCCAGCGATAGCAAAATAATGGAAGCTTGAAAAGAGCATTTAGTTGGTATGGATTGCATCATTAGTAATAAAGAAAATAAAGTTTTCCTGATGGAAAGTTTTCTATAAATTGAGCATTCTTGTTCCAACACTGCTGCATTTGTTTCAGCATGTTGTTTTGAATGCGCGTGTTTATCACCAAAACCAAAGCGTCCAAAGCACAATACAAATCCCCTGATCACACGTTACAGCCTTTAAAGGAGAGAAAACTGGATTGTCTTTAAAACAGTGATGTAGCACACTTTTGCCTGTATACATTCACTTAAACAAGCATAAAAAAAAAAAAGTCAATTCAAAAAGTAAAAATCAATATGATGGTACATTTGGTAATGCTACAGTAAAGGTTGTAGTTGATGCTCTCTGTATGAAGCTAAGAATAATACACGTGTGTTTTTTTATAAGAGACTAATCAACAGTAGGGTGGTGAGGTGCAGCCAGATGCTATGTGGCGTCGCTGTTACCACCCTGGAGTTGATTATTTTCCAAACACCACCACACCCTGAAATGACGCAGGGTGGAAATGACGCAGTTTAATTAAAAACAAATTAGGCCTTCTTGTCACTTAATTATAGCAGGTCTGAAAACTCATTCTCTAACTTTCTCTTGGGAAAAAAAAAATGCAGCTTGTTATGGAGAAACCATAAAATGTAAAATATTCTGTACTGAGACTTTGTGGAGCGTTCACCACATCTTACAAGAAATCTGTCAGTACTACATGATTCTAAACTAGAACTTAATGCTGAGCTTTTTGCAGCAAATAATGTAGAGGTTCCCTGTTACGCGTTGTTACGCATCGTTTGGCTGGCGCGCATGTACCTGAACGTCAGTCTGGTTTTTGCTAATCTGACACCAGATGTTGAAAGTACATGACACTGTGTCCAGAACAACATGCGGAAAAAAAACGCTTACAAATTCCCAGGAATCACAACAAGCGCCACCCTTTATATGCCCTCATTGTGCACCTCAAACCCAGTAAATAAATAATGAATAATAAATAATAAATAATGTATGCGCTGTGTTGAAATCCAGCCTTTTAGAGAAACGACTGTTTATCTTGTTGGAACTAACACGTCTCACGGACGTTCCACAGCATTACACGCGAATATAAACAGATAAAAAGCATGACGTTTTGTTCATTAATAAGTTAGAAGTTGTAACTTTTAAGTTGACAGTTTGTTGTGGGATGAGAAGAATAAAACACATGCTGTTATTGGAAAATAATCCACTGCGGGTTGGTACGAGTAACTCCCTCACCGTGGATTATTTTCCTAGAAGAGCAAGTGCCCCCGAGTGTTTACCTTCCTACATAACATGCAGTACTGACTGCTGACTAACACTCCTGTTTGGTATGGTCCTGAAACTAATAGTCGGTCACCTGGCATTGAAGCCGCGGCCCTTGCGCGCACACCCCTCCCAGTGGCAGCAGTAGCCTGAGCTCCTCTCTGGCTTTACGTGGGACTCGGTCACGTGATCCACCAGATCCTGCAGGCACTCGAACAGCAGGTGGCACTACAGAGCCATGCAGGAAGAGAAAATGGAGGACGGCGTGTTAGAACTGACACCAGGGGTCACTGGAACTCCCTGATTAGCAGGAATTTTTTGATAAAAAGTATGATCTCGTAATGAGCAGTAGCATCTAAGCTATTCGTTTATTACTCAGCAGTGAGGTTGAAATAAAGCTATCTTTTCTGTTCTAGTAGCTTTAAAAAAAAAACACTAAGCATGCTGGTGTAAATACATCTTTAAGGCAAGGTTAATAACATCTACCCTGGTTTGTGTATTCTCTTTCCTTTTTTTTTATTATAGTTTGATTACTATTTAATTGGACCCAGCGAGTTGATTAATGAATTAATTAACTGCAAATGTGTTGAGATTTTAAGGAACCCCAGCAAGGTGACATGTTATGGGATGTGTAGGATAACATTACTCATAGGGATGTGTCTTTAGATGGCACATTTTATTTGTGTTTTTATATTTTGAACAAATCTGTAGCCTATTTATTGTTGCCCAGAGAAAACTGGTATCAAGTGATTAATTGAGGCTCTACTACTCTTGGTTCTTAAAGCGATCGGCGTGCTCACCCGTAGCCAGCGACAGGCGAGCTGTTCCTCCGCTGGTTCAGGAGAATCCCGTCTGTCCCGGCGCTGAGCAGTCAGTATAGAGCTGGGTGGGAGGAGGCCGCCCCCTGCCCCGATCGGTAGAAAAAACTGGAAACCTGGAGGACGTGGAGGAGGAGAAGCCTCACCCTCCAGGTAACCGATAGTCTCTGAATCCTATGTGTGAAAGATAAGTTGGTGTTGGTTTGTGTGCATGTGGGGGTGTGTGTGTGTGTGTGTGTGTATGTGTACATATATATATATATATATATATATATATATATATATATATATATATATATATATACACACACACACACACGCATATATATGTACATATATATATGCACGCATATGTAAAAACCCAGCAATATAAAGATCCAAATGCTGCTCCCAGGATACAAAAGAGGCCAGAAGCAATGAGGAATGCAAAATGAAGCATGGTGTGGGGATTCTTTTCATCAGCAGGTTAACTGGTTAACGTCGAGGGCAAGACGGACAGAACCAAATGCAGCAAAATCCTATAAGAAAACCCCGTTCTGGTTTGCAAGAGATTTGAGACTGTGGCAGAGGTTCACCTTTCAACAGTTCAAATCCAAGAACTTGAGTATGTTAGAAAAGCCAAATCAAAGCCCTGGCCCTCAATCCGATTGAGAATCTTAAGACTTAAACTGCTGTTTACCAATGGTTTCTATCCAGTCTGACAGAACTTGAGCAATTTTGCCAAGAAGAATGGGCATAATATCAGGATCCAGATGTGCAACGCTGACTGAGACATATTCCAGAATACTTGTGGCTGTAATTGCAAAGTATTGACCCAAGTATTGAACATTTACGCAACCAACAAATCTCTGCTTTTTGTTTAATTAAATTTTGTCACAATAAAAAAAATTGGCACGTTCAAATGTTATACATATTGTGGAAATCAAACAGTAAAAATAACAAAAGAATTCCATTTCAATTTTCGACTTTCCCTTGACAACGAAAAACACTTTTTTTTTTTTTAGCAAGAAGAGAGGAAGTGAATAGCAGATTTTTCAAGATGAACACATTTTCCTCAGCAGTAAGGACAAAGTATTTGGAGTAGTATCCTTGGTGATTAGTACGGTGCTTAGTAACTACTCATCAACTACTTGCTTATTAACTACTAGGCAGCATGCTAATTGCCAGCCAGCTAGCAAAACAGTGTAATAATGCTACATGAAACCAGTTTGACTGAAGAAAACTGAATGTCTTATTACTATTTTTTTTAGATATTAAGTATTTTATCATTCACCTCCTTTGCTAAAATCTCATCTTTATCCACCGTCGTCTTGTCTGTCTTGCTGTTTTGAACAGGAAATTGCATCATACGGCAATGCCTTCTGGGTAAGTTCTCTTACTGAAATCTAGACTGATGATTCAATC
The DNA here is from genome assembly GCF_027358585.1 of Pangasianodon hypophthalmus. Taxonomy (NCBI): domain Eukaryota; kingdom Metazoa; phylum Chordata; class Actinopteri; order Siluriformes; family Pangasiidae; genus Pangasianodon; species Pangasianodon hypophthalmus. The sequence goes on from NC_069734.1 coordinate 16,497,616, forward strand.
CCTCAGGCATCCAAGAACCTCTTCTAACAAACTTCCCTTCAGCTGATTATGTATGGGATCTGTCTAGAACACGGCAATGGGGATTCAAGAACAAATTAAGGAGAATGTGTTAAAACCAATATTGGAACACAGCCCAGGAGGGAGTGTGTTTAATTTCCCTCTTGTCTGTGATGGGTGTGTGTTAAAGCTCACCCTGGCCTGAGGGGGCGACAAGGGACCGCAGCTGGAAGAGGAGTGTTGAGGAGAGGGAGGAGATGAGGGACACACACTGAGGTCTGGTTTTGAGGATGTGGGAGAGTCCACGATGTCTGCAAACACAAAAAACAGGAATAAAAGCCCAGCTCTTTGTAATGTGCGTATATGTATTATGTAAAACAATATTTAAATCCTATTGGAATTTTAATAATATTTACATATTCAAAGGAGAAAAATCAAAATTTGAATGCAAAAGATCCTATTTTCTACTGTTAGGCTGTTAAAATATGTTTTGCTTAAGTCTAAGCAAAGGGTTCTGAATAAACCTATACATTTATGGCATATTTTATGCTTTCCCACATTTATTTTTTAATAAAAGATACTGTATATTAAAAAAATTACCCAGTATTAATCCTACACTTGGTATAACATGTAAGTAGGTTTACAGTTTCAAGCAGGCACTTAATACACCCCATGCTATATTTTAAATTGAGCTTCTCAATATAAACAAACGAGTAATTTAAACCGCCCGGGATGGCGTGGTCCCACGGTAACGAGTTTCATATCGGACCACCAGCCGCTACTATGTAGTGAGCGCGTGTAGTGAGCGCTGGGGCTTTAACCACACAGTACTAACAGAAAAACAGATAAATAATTCTGACATTTCTTTCAAGAAAACAGTAGAACGCACAAGAGTACTATATAATTTCTAAAACACTAAAGTGCACATCTGTATTCGGGCGTAACTACAGACTTGCATATGAGATACAGGGCGGAGACTGAGTAAATCAGAGGCGTATTTCAGTTAAGCACGATTCCGAACCGTGAACTAATGCTAGTGTTTCCTGTGCAATATTGATTGATTGAGAAGCAGAGAATGCCAGACGAGTGTGTGCTTGGTCTTAGGGCTACCGGTATGTTAATTATAAACTTATTTATATTTAAATCCATTCAGATTTTATTCAAATGCAATTTGACAGCCCTAATACGTATATGATTTGTGTGTGTGTGCTGACCCGTGTCAGAGCTGCGTGTTGGGCGTGGTATCCTGGCTCGGGTGAATCGGAGCGGGGCGCAGATGGATGTTCTGTGTGTTCTGTCCCGGCTCGAGGAGACCTTCAGGTCCAGCGGCTCGTCTAAGGAGACCATGGCGTGCCTGCGGAATAAAAAAAGAAAGAAAGTAAGAGAAAATTGAAAATGTTTCTATAAGAACGTCTCACGCACATACACACACACACACACGTACATGTATGCAAAACGTCCCTCCTTCACTGAAAGCCTGCACGCACACAGCTGGAAAAAGACGTACTAAATTTACTTCAGGCGACTGTAAGTGATTTACATTTCTTTCTGCTAGACAAGTACCAGCTACACACACACACACACACACACACACACACGCACAATTACATCCTCCATCACGCATGCTGACGAGGTACAGTTGTCTCGGCATCTGGCCTATATCCACAGGCAGCACCCGTGTGTGTGTGTGTGTGTGTGTGTGTGTGTAATACAGGTCACTAAGTGCACTATCCCCACCACACAATCATACAGTTTTGCTTTGCAATGTTTTATACTGTTTTGCTTCCACTCAGTGGCATTGCTAGAAGATTTCGTTCCCAACGGTATCACATGACTCAATCATTAAGCAACACACACACACACACACACACACACACACACACACACACACACACATCACTGAGGCTTTCTCCCTCTCCAAGGAAACTCCCCTCAGTTTAGGAACGCAGACATTCACAGTCTTGCTGGCCACTCCCTGGAAACACATACTCTCACTCCTCTCACATTTTCTCTCCTCTTTCTTTCTTTTCTATACCCACCAGAAGCGCACACACACACACACACACACACACACACACACACACACACACAGTCTCTCTCCTCCCTGCACTTTTCTTCTCCTCCCTTGTCATTCCTCTGTGTTTTCGCCAGTTACTTTTCCCCTCCTTTACTTTCCTACACTTTCCCCCTCCCTGCTTTCCTACATGCCAGTATTCTCACACACACACACACACACACACACACACGACCTGAAGTAACTGATCCTTTAGTGTTCCCTCAGAGTCTCAGTCCTAAACATAATACAACTTTGACTACTGATGAAAATGAAATATAATATGAAAATGGTGCAATATGATAGTAAACATGAAAAAATTTGTTTACAAGCACACGTTACTCTCCACGTGAGTTGTGCAGGCAGCTCTCTGTAATTTCTTTAACCCAGATTGTGAAAAGCAGCACGGTTAGGAGAAGTGTGATGGTTTTTTTTTTTTTAAAACCCTGTAGCCTGTCACGCCCTCTTTTCTCTCCTCCATGCTGACCTTCTCTTTCTCTCTTCATCACTCCTCTCCTACACTATCCCTCTACATCTCTTGTTTCACTATACAGGCCATCATTCTCTCCCTTGCTCCATCTTTCTCTACTGTAAGCTATGACTCTTTATCCTCTACACCACTCTTCTCTCTCTCCCTCATCCCTCTCTTTTGCATCTTCCTTCCTTCCGTCCTCTAGTTCACTTCTCGCACCAGTTTCTCTACATTTCCCCTCCTTTGTGAAATCATTCCTCTGTTCCATTTGCTGTTTTTTTTCCTTCACCCTCTGCCTTTTCTGTCCTCGACTCAACCTCTCTTTCCATTTCTCCCTGCTTTGTGCTATCTTTTCTTTAAGCCACCCGTTCACTCTGGATGCTTCTAGTATCTTTCCTCGTCTCTTTCACCTCCTTGGCTCTGACTCTCTGCCTTATCTTTTTTTGTTCTTTTTTTCTAGAATGATTTTACTTTTCGATTCCCTTTCTCTCACACACTGCTGCGTTTTTGTAAATGTTTATCTTTTCTACTTGTGATGTCTCATATTTAACATTCTCCTGTTTTCTCCCTCCCTCCCTCTGTCTCTTTTACCGGCAGTGACTCCTTCCTTCCAAAGCTCTGATGCACTGCCCATATTCAGTCCACACACACATGGTCTGTAAGCCACATGCAATCCAAGTGTCTCCTATTATAAAGGAGTGGCTCGCTCACGCAAATATCCACACACACACACACACACACACACACACACACACACTTATGCATAACAGGATGAGGTCTGAGCACAAAGCAGAGCTGACTAATGAGCCGCTGATGAGAGAGACACGACAGCTTCCAAAAAAGAGATGAAAATTCACCCCTCCTTCCTTCGTTTTCGCTTGTGGTTTTAATTTTCAGTCCAAACTCAGATGTTTCTCTGGAAGGACCAGACATTCTTTCAGTCTAAGTGGTGGTGAGCTTTATGAAAGCATGATCTAGCCTAAATATTGCAATCGGTTACATCGCATACAGTTTTCTGTATGTATCACAGACATTGTTAGTACACTGACTTCAGTATATTGGAGTTGAAATTAAATAATGAATATGCCCTCAAAGTGCTGCTCAGCTGTTCCATGGCCAGATGTCTGTTATTCCCTCATTGTTTCACTTACAAGTAAGCAGATAAAAGGTCTAGAGTTGATTTCAAGTGTGGCATTTGCATTTGGAACCTGTGAACTCTCAATACGAAGTCCAAAGAGCTGTCACTGCCAGTGAAGCAAGCCATCATTAGGCTGAAAAATCAAAACAAACCCATCACGGAGATCGCAAAAACATTAGGTGTGGCCAGCGCACTGGTGAGCTCGGGAACACCAAAAGGCCTGGAAGACTATGGAAAACAACTGTCGCGGATGACAACAATTCTTTCCCTGGTGAAGAAAAACCCCTGGCTAGAACAAGAAAACCCTCCAGGAGGTAGGCGTATCTGTGACAAGGTCAACAGTCAAGAGACGACTTCAACAGAGGGTTTACCACAAGATGTAAACCATTTGTATGCAGCCTCGAAAACAGGAAGACCAGATTAGAGTTTGCCAAAAATATCTATTAAAAAAAATAAAATAAAATTTAAAAAAAGCTTGTATCCTTCTGTAACAACATCCTATGGACAGATATTATATAATCTGCTCAGATTCAGCCAAATGCTTCAAAACTCATTTTTGCGCTTCACACTGCAGATGGACAATAACCCGAAACATACTTTGAAAACAACCCAAGACTTTTTTTTAAGGCAAAGAAATGGAATGTTCTCCAATGATCGAGACAGTCACCTGAGCTGAATCCAACAGAGCTGCATTTCACCTGCCGAAAGAAAAACCGAAGGCAGAAAGTCTCAAGAACAAGCAGGAACCGAAGACCGCCGCAGTAACAGCCTGGCTGAGCGTCACCAGTGAAGAAACCCAGTGTCTTGGTTCCAGTCTTCAGGCAGTCACTGACTGCAGAGGATTTAAACCCGCATATTTAAAATGGTTATTTAATTTTTGATTGTTTGTCCAATTACATTTGGTCCATTTAAGCTGGAATTCTGCCCTTATTCATATTTAATCTCATATTCATAATTTAATTTAAATTCCAATATACTGTGGTAGACAGCTAAAATAACAATAACTTTGACAATGTCCAAAAAGGTATGACCCTGACTGTATACTAAACAACAAAAATAAAGGTGTCTGAATACTTATACCCCTCACTGTACGTGTCTGCTGGGCCACTACAAATAAAAAAAAAAGTATTAGCTCAGACATGATATTCTGCTTGTCCCAGGTTTGATTTGTCCACCGCTGTGAGGCTGTCTGGCAGGATCGAGACTATGAAAGGATTTAAATTTGGAAGTGATATTTAAGTGAATGGAAAATAATGAAAACTGAAATGAAAATGAAGGAATCGTACAGTATTGGGACTGAGGGTTGCTGAGAAGCCGGGTAGCTCATTTTTGAACAATCTTGCTTCTTCAGTGTCTGATTTTTTTTTTTTCCCGTCTGTCCTCCAAATCTGAACACACACATACACACATTTATATACATTCCTCAGTGTGCAGCAGATTCACTCAATTTGTTTTCAATGTGCTTTTGTGTGTGGAACAGAAATGCAGGGAAATGCGCCAAGCTCATAAACAATAACAAAAACCAGCTGCAGGCCTGACATGCCGAGAGAAAGTGTGTGTGTGTGTGTGTGTGTGTGTGTGTGTGTGTGTGTGTGTGTTTGGTGCTGCCTTTACTTCAAGAGGTAAAATAATATAGCTGTAGGTGATCCAGAAATCCTCTGTCATCATACACTCTCTGTCCTTCTGCCCTGAGAAGGTCTTCACTCGACTTTTCTTTCTCTCTCTCTCTCTCTTTCTCTCTCTCTCTCTCTCTCTCTCTCTTTCTTTCGGTCTCTTTCTCTCACTGTCTCTCACTCAGGTTATATTTTCCATCCCCTTTCTTCCCCCTTACACAGAGGGGGAGAGGAATTCTCTGCGTGTTTGTTTTGGAAATACATCGCCCTGCAGGGACCGCAACGTGAAAGTGTGTGTGCGAGAGAGAGAGAGAGACATACACACACACACACACACCCACACACACACACAGGAGCTGAGGTGGTTTGATGTCTCACAAGAAAAGAATGTCTTTCTGTGATGCTTTACCAAACCACTAAACCTGATGACCTTCCTAACGTTACTGACTGAGTTGTCACACATACACACACCCACACACTCTTACGGTCATATAGGCATGTCAAACATCTCTCCTTCGCCTCTCTTTCCCCATCCCCGGCTGCTGTTTTGCACACACTAGCTTCGCTCTTACACTCAGTTGCATCATTACCGCTTTGCAGATTTGGCTTATTTTCAGGCCAAGACATGTTGCTAAGGAACCAGCTCTGTCCTGGCGACTGGAAAAATTAAGCTACATACTATCGAATCGCATACTCCCATACTAAACCCTCAAAACGGTATGCCATCTTATTACGTACTATTGTACTAAATGGTATATCCATTTTGCTTACTACTGTGCTACATATATCAAAAAGTAATTCTCCTGCATACTACCAAGCTCACTGAATACGGACATACAGTATGCGATGTCATACTACTATACCAAATCAACGTCAGAACAGTACTTCTTCATACTATCGTACTACGCAATGTAATTCCATGCTACTATACTACACAGTGTGTTAAGAGTATGTCACTTCTATGCAGATTCCTGTACTAAACTGTAACTTAGTCTAGACATCCTAACTAGTATGTTAAAAGAGCATGCTAGCTCCTCAAACGGTATATAAGATACTACTGTATACTACCTTTTTGGATAGTATGTTATCAAAATAGTGCATTATGATACTACCAGACTACACAGTATATCATAGTACAGTATGCCACTATACTACTTTTTTTTTTTCCCTCAAAGAAAATTACTACTACTCTACTAACAAGTATGTCAAAATAGTTCACCTTCATACTACCCTACTAAATAGTATGTCAAAACACATCACCTTACCGCATCTCTGTACTAAACAGTATGTAGTATAACGGTAAATATAAGTTCTGTCCCCATCTCCATACTAAATACTGTGTCAAACCCATACCTGTCACCTTCTTGCATACTACCGTAAGTGTGTAGACTAAAAAGTATGTCAACACAACAAGTATGTCAACTCGCCACAAACTCCCATACTAAGTATGCTCATTAAAGAAGTATATTAAAGTGGCCTATGAAGAGATCGCCACCTCACCTTGCACTACAGTATGCGTACAAAGTATGTCAAAATACTTGGAGATGATACTCCATCTCCAATACTCTCGTACTAAATAGTATGTCAGCTCACCTCACACTACCCTACTAAACGCTATACTCATTAAAGTAGTATATTAAAGCGGTGTACAAAGAGTACGGCACCTCACCTCGCACTACCGTGTACACAGTATGTCAAAACAGAAGGCTATGTCATCGTAGCCCCGTACGTAGAAGTACATAAATACTATATAGCATGCCACCATGAGAAAATCGAGGGATGGCGTACTATTCTGATATACCATGAAAGTCCCCCGGACGTGGCTTTAGAGTCATGATTTGACTGATTTACACAACAGCCAATAGCATTCGAGATAGTCCACACCCCCACGGAATCTAAACAAATCTGATAGTAGCTTAGTGAACTAGCTAAATACGTAGAACCAAGAGCCTGTTTTCATCTTTGGAGGATTTCTCATTGTCACCTTCATGTTTTTGGAGTTATACTGTACACGTTTGAGACGAGGGAGACCTTCAGTGGCGCTGATGGTAACCAAGAGCCGTAAGATCGTCACCTGGAGACAAGTCATTTGAGTGGTAGACAAAATGACATTACTAATTCTTAGTGATGGTGAAACCATGATAGTGGTTAAAGATGCAACTACGTTCTCGTTCAGTCTGAGGTAGCGACATTCCGGTATAAATCAACCCCCAAGTTGCTAAAACACATACCCACCACGTTCTGACACGTTCCACAATCTTTGAAATGAATAAACTCCGGCCATTTCTTTTCCAGCAAGGGATACCTAGTAAAGGGAATAGTACTGCGGAAAGAAAAAAAAAAAAAACGTACAAACTAACCATGTTTGCTGCTAACTGCAGAGCAAGACAAAATGTTCTAGAGAGCATTTCATTGGATGAAGACAAGACTACTCTGCTGGAAAAAAAAAAAAAAAAAATAGAAACCCTCACAGAATTTGTAATGGTTTTAATGGTTATAAAGGGAATTGTACTGGTTTTAATGGAAACTGTAATGGTCTCTGTGGGTCTCTACTGGTAATTTGTTGCCTTCTATTGGTGGCATGTTATGTCTAGTGGATACCATTAAGGACCAGTAATAGTAATGGTAATGGTTTTAATGGTTAGTTGATGGATTGTAATGGTATTTGTAGTGGAAACCATTAGAAATTCTGGGATGGTTTCTATTGTTTTTGTCAGCAAGGTAGTACAGGATGACTTATCCAAAAAAAAAAAAAAAAAAAAAAATTAGTTTGTTCTCCAAGAATATCTCCAAAACTTTTTTTTATTTTTAGATGTGCTGGTAGATGGTAGTGGTGTCCTTAACACTAAAAGGTACTAAAAGCTTTAAAAACACCGGTTTTGATTTCAGGGACACTTTAATTAAGCTACTATTTGCTGTAGGACGTTAGCTTGTAGCTTTATTTATTTATTCGCGCGCACCGACGGTTACAATTTAAATACGTTTAAATCGAACAGCAACCGTTACACCTGTAGCATTCTCTCGCGTGACAGTAGATTCAGCGTGTCACGCGCACACCCTGGTCCAATAACTACACATATACGTGTGTATACATATACACATATACATATATACATAATATATATATATATAGGGTGTATTAGCAGCCTGTGTGTGCAGTTATATAGCTAGCAGAGAGACGCTTTGGGATTTAGCCTCAATGTCAGTCAGCTGGCCAGATGTTTCTGTTAGAAATGTCCAGTATGACTAAGATGTGTGATGTGAGATTGTAGCCTACCTTTAAGGATTTTTTTTTTTTTTTTTTACCTTTGTGGACGGATTTAGTCGGTCAGAACGCTCCGTTTTCTCCTCTACAGGATTTGGGACACTTGATAATGATGATAATGATGATGATAATTCCTTCTGAAAGAAAAAAACTCCAGAGATGAAAGAATAAATCGACGAAGAGCAGAAAAGCGGCTGGTCTTCTTCTCTTTAAATGTATTCTGTCTTGTCGGACACTTGTAGCCTTCTGCTGAACTTGTCTAATTTGTCTAAATTAAAGTCAAAATTAAGTTTTATAAAGAAAAAAACACTGAATTTTGCTTTGTTTTTATAGAATTACAGAGTAGCATCGCTCGTGCACGACGCCTGTCAAGTGTGTGTGTGTGTGTGTGTGTGTGTGTGTTTCTCTCTCTCTCTCTCTCTCTCTCTCTCTCGCGTGCGGCCGCCGTCTGTCTCTCCTCCCTCCGCGTGCCCGTGTGACTGCGCGCGCCCTGGACACGTGACCGCTGGAGACCCACCAGTCCACACATACACGCTCACTCTGAACACGGGCTGAATCCTAAATAACCCCATATTACACCACATAGTGCACTGCATAAGCCTCGGAAACCCCCACTGTTTTTGCGCCCTAAGTAGTGCGCTTGAATAGGGGATAGGGAGCTCTATGGGATTCAGCCAGCTCAAAGGCGCCGCCTCGCGCCCACACGCGCCCACAGCTCTCTCCCAATCACAAGCTTAGAGGCGCACTGCGCATACTAAATAGCGCATATAGCCTACTGTTTAGCAGTCTACACACTATGTAGTGCGGTAGTGTAAGGTTTAGGACGTAGCCTCAAAGCGCTTACGTCTGCGGTTTTCCTATTTTTCAGAAGAAAGATGTTTATAATTAATTGAAGTATTCTTTCTTTCTTTTTTTTTTTTTTTTAAATGACGGTTGAAATTTAAATTGTCCCACGTGAGCGCGCGCGCCACCTGGCGGTTACAGTTCGAAACGCCGTCTAAAGAGAAGGCGCGTGAAACCAGTCGACCAATCAGAGCTGTCCTGCGGTGACGTCAGGTGGCCAATTATGGTTATATTTACGTACATAAAAGCAAGATCATGATCTAATACACAAGTGTGTGTGTGTGTGTGTGTGTGTGTGTGTGTTTGGCTCCATTATCATGGCTGGTTGAGTTCATGAAAAACCATCAATCTACTTTTATTTTAAACACTTCATTTTCTATAACAGTAGACTAGAAATAAACATTTTCTTTTTAAAAAAATGTTTTTGTTATTTGCTGTAAATATAGTATATTTGTTGCTATGGCACAGTTTCAGCAAGGAGTCTCCAGTGTCAGCGCTTTGTAACTATCTGAGGTAAAGCTGTAACTTTAAGATTTCAGCCACTGGAAAGACTTCAAGACGGATGAGTTTGCACTTTTCGGTTTCTCTGTAACATGCCAAGCTTTCTTTTTTTTTTCTTTTTTTTGTCTTATTCTTAGTCAAGAGAGAGAATAAAAGAGAGGCAGCTAAGACGGTTTATAGCTATTATAACATAAGTAAGAGGAATTAACATGTTGTGAGGACGTTCCACAACAATATCAATTACAAATGGACAAAAAGTACAACATGTCATTCTTTAATAAATAAGAATTGTTAGTGTTGACAAATTGCTGTGGTATAAGAGGAATAAAACACTTTGGGATGTACTTTTATTGGAAAATAATCAACCTCGGGGTGGTAAATGGCAGCACACCTCCAAGAGTTTTACTACTTACTTAATGAAACCAGGTTTCAGTCCAGAATTCTGGAGAGATTTGAGTTTAAAAAAAAAAAAAAGAAATAAATAATACAACTGTAGTACAGCCATGAAAGGAAACTTCTCATATGTCTAAAAAAGAAAAAAATAGAAGCACTCAAAATCTTCATTTACTTGCTTCAGATATGAAGTAATGTATTAAATTAACTATATTGTAAAATCTATACATTGTTCATGCAGAATTTTATTATCATCTCCATCACAGCTCTCCAATATAATTTATCTCAGGACCAGGAACAACCTGGATCCAGAAAACTGGCCTGTCGTTGGGATTTGTTTCCTGCGTCAGATTTCCTCTCTGATATCTCTGTCGCTCTTTCACCTTTCTGCCAGCTCTTTGATTGGCCCAAGCAGCTGCTGTCAATCACAGCAGCTGTCATATTTATGCCCCATGCCCTTCTGAGGGAGTATATATAGCTTGCAGGAGAGGCTTGTCACCCCCGGCAGTCGAAAATGAAGCTCGCGCTGTCCTGCCTGCTCACCCTGCTGGCCCTCACCACCGCCGGTAAGAACATGTTCTCTCTATTCAGTCAGAGTAGCAGATATCGTACATGGGAAACTCAGAAACTCAGAATAACTTCTATAGAGTGTGTATTAAAAATGCTAGAAGTGGACCCACTTTCGGTCACGTCCTAAATGTAAAGAATAGAAAGGAAACTGTGGCCGTGTGACTTCGACTTCTTGGTCGAACGCTCGTGTTCTAATACGTTAATACGTTTCTATAGTAACAGCTCATTCACAGGGACTTGCGTATATAAATTGCTTTGTAACCGTCAGTAGGTTTTCCACCATGGGAAAGTCTTCAGGACAGAGGGGTTTGCGCTTTAGGCTTGTGAGGGAACGACTGTAGTTATTGTTGTTGTTGCGTTAGTAGTAACAGTGGACGTTCCACAGCATTAAACGTGACAATAAGCTATAAAACAGTTGGTGTCGTTATTTAACAAATTAATCGTTGACAAACTGTTGTAATATAAGAGTATTTAAACACGTCAGGAAGTGCTGTTATTGCAAAATAATGAATTTCAGGGTGGTAACTTTGCTTCAAACTATCACATTAGAAGCCATGCTCTACAGATATGATGGAAAACAGAGACAGGAAATTATGTGCATTGCTAACATCACCCAGTTAGCTAGCCTTTTTATTATTATTAATATTCTATTGTTAAAAATGTACATAAATGATACAACCAACTTCTACAGCCTAATCAGTAGCTACAAAAAAAAAAAAAAAAAAAAGAGTCGTATTTAGAAAAATAAAGACTTACCAACCATAAACCACTGAATCTGTCACTGACAGGGCAAAAGTCACCAACTAATCAGAAATTTGGGAATAAAAATCGTTTTTGAAGTGCTCATGTGTAAGTATGACTTCGTTCATGTGTAACCTGCCCTCTAACTCATATTTACGCTAATTCTTATGAAGGATCGTGAGTGTATTATAAGCTCTTTGACCAAATATTTTCCAGAGAAACTGTATATGTAATGCCGAATCTTGTTTTCTTAAGGATCAACAGCAGCTCGTTTGGGAGTGTTGCGTTGAGTGCAGGTGAATGTCAGACGGCTCATGTTCAGCCGAACTCTCCCTCGTACCTGCCAATTTACACACAAGTAGATTTGCGTTAGTGCCATGCTTCAGTATTTTATATACTAAATACACTGGTTTAATTTCCTCTATACTTTTCCATTCATTGTATTTTTTTCAGCCAACTGGCAGACTCACTTGGAGATATCTTGTGTAAGATTTTCAGTCAGCCATTTCCAGTTATTTTAGCCAGCTAGCTTGTATTCATCTCAGCAGCAAACAACACCGGACTTCATTTCATGAATTGTGAAAAGAAATGCCATTAAAACTGTAAATAATTGTTAGCTTACAGATGCTAATGATGGCTAGTTGTTTGATTTGTCCATAAAACTAACTACAGCCAAAGATTTTCATATGGTTTCTATTCTATGATACAACAGTTAGACTGATTAGCTTGCTAGGCAGCAAAGATGCTAGTTGCTTAAGTTAAAACTGTGCGCACACAGAAAATGTGAAAACACACACACACACACACACACACACACACACACACCAGACTATGCATAATTTTTTTTTTTATGTTATGTTCGTGAAGTTAAACCCAAACATCAGAATTGAGTCTCATTGTGTTCTTGGATGTTTATATGAAATTTTTTGACAATTATTAATATTTAAAAAGCAAAAACCAGTCCCTGGCCAACTTTATAAAAAGTCTAGTGTGCCAGTAAGTTTTTAATTATGGGAAGCTCATGGCTACCAGTTTAGCACTGTTGCAATCTGCGTGTTTAAATCATCACATGCTCGCCTCATCAAAATAACACCACTGGAACCTAAACTCTTTCAAAATAGCAAAAAAAGTCTGTATTTATTAATATTAAAAAAGTTAATAAGGGACTATATTATAACTTGAATCATTTCTAACATTCGAGACTGGCTTCATATGTAAACATGAATATATGATCATTTTGATCTTTTTTTTTTTTTTTATATATATATAAAATATCATTTTTAGCAAATTGACTGACAGTTTGAGATATTTTAATGTCTAGTCAGCCACTTCCTGTTATTTTAACTGGCTTGTCTTCATCTCAGCAGCTACTGCCATTTTGATTGTTTTTTTTTTTTTTTTTTTTACTAAAGTATTGATTTGTGGGGGGGGGGGGGGGGGGGGGGGGGGGGAACACACTAAAATATAGCTGCCAGTAGCGATATGTGGGGTCCAAGCACCTTTCTCAAATAGCACCGCCAGTGGCCAGTTCTTGGTAACAACAAATAGACCATATCCGAACATGCTTTTCAAGTTTCACAACAGTATCTTAATACTAATCCATGCTTGAATGCTGATTGGCTAACGGCGGCCATTTTTTTTTATTTTTTTTTTTTTATATAACATAACCTAGTCATCATTAGAAATGCACTTACTGATTATCACAACACTGCAGCACACTAAATTTCAGCTGGATTGGACTTGCGCTTCGTGAGAAACAGGTATTTTAACTTAACCCACCCCTTTTGGACCCAAAAAAAACAAAAAAAAAAACAAGGGTATATAACACGGTGTTAACCGAAACTGTTTGAAAATAGGAGAATAAGTCCATATTTATCAATTTGGGACTGTACTATATTTTGAATCATTTCTAATATAGGATTCTACCTTAGGATCCAAATGTAAACATTTTAGGCCACGCCCCCCTAACCGAGTCTTATGCCGACACCAAACTATGCACTGAAGAAGAAAGTGATTCAACTTAAAGATAGAGCTGTGACTTTTGTCCGTTTATAATAGATGACTGTTACGCAATGAATAATGAACAATTTGTTGCAGGCTGCTGCAACACCATTTAGCTTGCATGATGCTAAATTGGAGGCTATACACTTCCCTTAGAGTAGACTATTAGCAACTTTAGCTATGTAGCTCCAGTGCACTCCAGACACCAAACATGCAATGGCTGATTGATTACATTTGGCCGAAGGGGGGAAATCCCAATAATCAACAATATTAGGGTTAGCTTTAGGGTCACTAGGATCACTCCAAAATGTTAGCATTCTCATTAGAAATATTAAAGAAAACAGTGCATGGTTGACCTGTTTATGACCTCTGACCCCTCAGGATGTGAATGTTTTAGCTAGGATATAAAGGTTTAAGTCTCTTCTTGCGTTTGTGCAGTTTGGTCGCATGTAGCGAAACAGCATTTTGGGAGAAAAGATGACGTAGCTTGGCCATCCCTTAAACATTCTCACACACGTGACAGACGTTTCCACTCTGAAACCAACCTCCCCCTGACACACACACACCGTCCGCCGTCTGTGCAGCTGCCATCACTTCAGCACTGTTTATTTCCGTCCCGACGACCTTGTAGGGACATTCTTTACAGGAACAGTGGAGCTAGAGCTGCTACAGTAGGGGCCTGTTTTAGCACTCGGGGTTTTCCCAATACACACACCTTGCTGGTTCCGAATTTTCCAACATTTGCTCCAAAATTCAAATGGCACCACCCAGGCGTTCTCAACCTTTTTGACCAATGACATCATTTTAAGGGCTTAAATTTGCTGTCGCTGGCTTCCACTAGACACCAAAGAAGGTGACCACTTCCTCCATTTTAATCCCACACTTTCCATCCAAATGTAAGAAAAGACATGCAGTAATTTTGTTCAGCACACAAACATTTAGCAATGACTCGACTGTCTGAATGCATAAATTTAGCAAGTAGTTCCACTAAAATTTAAACCTACAAGGCTAATGTAGCTAAAGAATAATATGGTTTCAGCTGCCAGTTAGCATCATGCAGACCTAAATCATAACACACCTCTTTACTGAAGTGGTTTCTGACACTTTTATCCATAAAAATGGACAAAAATGGTGTCAAAGAGCTAAAAGCAAACACGTCTTTCAAAGCAAGTGTGACGCTTTATCTATCAGATTCCATTACATTAGCTACATTAGCCTCATAGCTACTGTACAAATAGAAAGAGACAAACTTCATAGACAACACATGTCTTGGTTGGGGGAAGAGAGGCATTGTGGGGTCTGTCTCGACTACTACATCACTGCCTATTTACGGTTACATTTGTTTTGCCTGGTTCAAGACACATATGTCAACTTAACACATAAACATAGACATATTCTGTCTCTCTTTCTCTCTATACATACACTAAACACACACACACACACACACACACACACACGGAGCTCACCTCTTGCACACATACCGCTACTACACTAGCTACTCATCCACTCTCTAAAGTAAAGCTACACCAATATAGAAATTAGCATGTTATTATGTTATTATATAGATTTATTTTTCCTCGTTGACTGTTAGCATGTAGCTCTGACTAAAACCTAAAAAAAAAAAAAAAAATCATAATTCTCACTACAACTGCCAGCTTAGGTCTCAGTTAACTCGAAATACGGCTAGTTAAAGGTTAGAAAAAAGAAACAGGATGCTATCAGTGAAAGGTTTTGCACAATTTTATCATTTTATAAATCGATTAATGAAAATGAGCTGAGATGATGTAAATATAAAAAATAATACAATATCACAATATCAAATAGCTACATATCAAGTTAATGAGTCGGCAGCCATTTTGGTCATATTTTCGGTGTTTAGTCTCGAAAAGATGAGGTGTTTCTGTGGGAAACAATCATTTTTTGTTTGTTTGTTTGTTTTCTTCTGAAAACCACCTTAATGTTGCTTAATGTTTTCCTGAAGAGTTCTAGCTCAAAGAACTGAATTAGCATTTTATGCTAACATCATACACAGACTGCTGCAACGTGACAGAACCCTCTCTAAAGTCAACCTAAACCTTTGGGTAACGTGGGAGTGTCCTCCATAAATCTTTCTCGGAGGACTCCCTCATTCCCTAACCACGTTAACTGTAATTTAATTTTCCATCACGTCTGTCTCTAGTGATTCTGTGAAGGTTAACGTGCGCTACTTCCCATTTCCTACAGGGAACAGAATCCCACAAGAATCCCTCAACGCCTCGGCAGCGAATAATTAATAAAAAGCCGGGGTTAATATTTGAACAAAATTTCACTCCCAGCTCCCTTTAGGCTAACACTTGCTAGCTAATGGTTTTAATGGCTACTGGTTTTAATCACACAACATAATAGGTAGCCTAAGTTTAGCTAGCATCTAATCAAGAATATAAGCTAATAATTTTATTCAAACAGCATATTAGCTAGCCTGTGGGGGATAGTGTTGTGAAGAGAAAACACTTTGGGTGAATTAGCTATCTAGCTAGTTAGCTTGGTCTTGTAATTTAAATAGAAGTGTTTGCTAAGTTATATTCAAATTATGATTGGAAAATGTGCTTTTCAAGCTTTGACATTTTCTTTATTCTATCTCTGATAAGGAAATTCAGAATGTTGCGTAGCACTTAGCGAGGTGCACATAATTACTGATAACTAGCCCTCTCTAGAAACTAGCTAGCTAACTGTAATCAGACTTCATGTTAGCTGGTTATGTACAGTATAAGTTTATCTAGTATAGTATTTTCTACAATATTTCATAAGAATTTCCCTCGACATGAAATATATGTGATGTAGCATTACAACAGTTCTTTTTTTTTTTTTTTTTTTCCCCAGTTGATATTTTATATATATATATATATATATATATATATATATATATATATATATATATATATATATATATATATATATGTGTGTGTATAAAATTGTAAAGAGATTTCCAGAATTACTAGAACTGCTTAACAAGGGTGGGCAAAAATGACTGGATGAAACATATACTTAGCAACTCGAAGCTCCAGTGCAAAACTAAAGAAACAAACTTTAAACACTAAACATCGTCTCAGCTAATTGGCTACTAGAGTGAAATGTAACTAATATATATATATACAATTATATCTAACCATATATATTTTTTTTTTCGGTACAACTCTATGGTGCTAGCTAAGCAAATAGGGTCATTCTCATGTACTGTAAGTCTGTTCCTGCGACGCTTTAAGAAGTCCCACTATGTCAGAAAGAGAGCGCGTGTGTGTGTGTATCTGAGGGTGTGTGGAAAAATAATTTCCATCTACTCCAGCTTGACTTCATTCAGTAGAGACGCTTAAGTCAAGCTGAGAGCTTTTTTTACGAGTAAGATCAGGGATCTAAAAGCACGCTGTGAATGGCCGAGCTGAGCCCAAGCTAGCAGAAAGACTACGTGATGCCCTCTGCTGGGGAAAAAAAACACACCTCTTGTGTAGCCTTAGCAACATTAGCATAGATTTGCTATTTCAGTCTTGGGTGCTGTTGAAACAGGCACCTCAATTCTGATCAGACTTTAAGAAGTTATCAGCCAAGATATGTTTGGTGTCTGAAGCTTGCTTCTTCAGTTGTGCACTGGAGCTACGAGGCTAATGTTGCTAACAAGTACAGGAAGCTTGATTGCTAATTGTTTAACATGTAGTGCAAACTAAGTTTAAAGCTACTTGAAAAAATTATTTACTTGAAAATTTGAATAATATTCTGTATTGTATTTGTTATAAACTTACTATAAAACCCTAGAAGTAACATTAATTTAAAAAAAAAAAATCATAATAACAGTCAGATACATAACACTATTCCTACATCACATGTGCTACATTTACCTAGCTAAGCTAGGTAGCTACCTAGTTTCTAGGAGGCTAGTTATTGGTCATTATGTGCACTTTGCTAAATGCTAAGCAACTTTTTGACATTCAGTAACAACTGAAAAAAATATTTTCTAATAATAATTTGAATAAATCAGCTTTTAATTATGCATTGATTCAATTGACTTTTTGTGAGGTGGAGGGTATGAAGCTAATAGTGTGGGAAGGAAAGCAGTTAGCTGTTAGCATTCTCCTCCATTTTGTTGGTTAAAGTGCTCACTTGCAGTATATTCTTCTGTGGTAAATTATATATAGTCTGTGCTAGATCCCAATTCCTTATATTCTTTCTTCAAACAACATTGCTAAGCAATGTAATTATATATATATATATATTTTAAATAAACTGTTTTGCTAACTAGGAGCTTTCTGTTCTCGTTGTATTGTGAGTTTAAAGAATCCCGCTTCCCGTCTTCATCTGGGACGGCCACCAAAATACGCTAAGGAAAAATGTTTCTGGTTCTTCAGGCTGTCTCTGTAATGTTACAGTGTTGAGCTACACACTGGAATTTTGTTTTTATATTATAGATTTATAGATGATTTATAGAAGTAGATGCTTCAGAGTAACACATAAACTGATAGTCTAGTGTCAGTGTTAGTGCTCCAAATGCTAAAGCCGTTGTGGATCAGATAGGATGCTCTATGCTAATTGTTCTCCATGTTTTTTGTATTAATGTAACTATGTAAATCTGTAAGACTCGAATTAGCATGTTGCATGTGTATGTGTAATGACGGGGGCTAAACCTTGCTCTAGTTACCGCCCCACACAAACACACACAAACAGCACCCACTGTTCTCTTGCTGCTATTTCCGGAGCTGATTCACACCAAGGGCAATTTGGTGCCC
Organism: Pangasianodon hypophthalmus; assembly: GCF_027358585.1. NCBI lineage: Eukaryota > Metazoa > Chordata > Actinopteri > Siluriformes > Pangasiidae > Pangasianodon > Pangasianodon hypophthalmus. The sequence goes on from NC_069734.1 coordinate 16,515,957, forward strand.
ATGACGGATCTCGTCGTTAGAGCTGAATCACCGAGGCAGGCCGGCACCTCGCGTACGCATTCAACATCAAAGCTGCTCTGCCAATAAAGGGAGCGCTGCTTTTGTTTCGCGGAGGACCGCGGCTATGATTGGAAGCAAAATTAAAGTGATTAAAAGTCCGCCTCCAGTCAACGCCTTTGATCTTGCAGCATTTCAGAAGAAGAAATGAAATATATTGGGTCAAGCTAAATTTATTGGACAGAAATGAGATATTTCAGAGCAGAGACAATCTGGTTAACATTTCATGAACCCACCAGGAGAGAAAATGGCAACATACTAAATATTCTAACATTAACAACCTTGGAATTTCAAGTCTGTTTCTTAAGGATGCTTCGAATAAGTTTCCTCAATGAGTTCTCATTCTCATTTCTGAAAAGGAAACCATACATGTAAGAAATAAAGCACTTCAGGGTATGCTGTTAGAGGAAAATAATCAACGACTTGGTGACTAAGTGGAATTACCACTAAAACCCTGAAGTTGATTATTTTCCCATAACCGCATGTCCTGAAGTATGTTATTCCCCTTATACCACAGCTATATCATTTGTCAATGATTACAATGTTTTTATTTATTAAAGGACATTTTAATAACATACGTTTTATGTTTAGAGCTATGTTTACTATTGCGGCACATCCGCGAAACATATTACTTCCTGTAATTAAAACTAACTTCCCATCATTATAACAACTATAAACAATCATTCCCTCATTAGTGTCTAAAAAAAAAATTTTTTTAAATCATTACAGTTGGTCACGTTACTGACGAGAAATCGCAAAGCGTAAACTCCTCTGTCCTGAAAACTTAGTTACAGCTTTACATCTGACTGTTACAAACTGCTGACACTGGAGACTCCTTCCATAAATGTTAATAAACATTGCCTGACAGAAAACTTTGCCATATAAATGATTACACACATCCTTAAAATCTTTGGAGTGTGGAGTGTCTGTCATACGAGTCCCCGAAAACTAAAAAAGTAAGCAATCAAAATCGAGAATTCAACTAGACTGTGTTTCACTGAACTAAAGTGGTGCTGCTGTTAATCTCTTGACTTCCCTTGAATCCCAGCATGCTTTGGTATTAAACAGCACTGCGTAGGCAGTGGAATCTCCAGAATTCTTTCTACGTACTGACTAGTCTGCTCGCATCAGCCTCCGATTTGACTGTAAGTTACTCTCGCGGAGTTGAGAATCAGACTGTCACTATGCAGCGGCGTCCTTTTATAACACTGGGGTGAAACTCTAGCCGGTCACACAAGAGAGATCAAGGTCTGTGATCCAGGCATAGCTGTAACGCACATGCACTGCCTCATTCCCTGCTGTCTATCACAGAGGCTTGGGGTCAGTGCACGGTTCCCTGCAGAGCTGCTGTATGTCATGGCATTTAGGAACTGCACCATATCGTGTTTGTCTGTGTACTGTAAAGCACTAACTAAAGACTAGCACTAAATTAAAATGTTTAACAATTTAGCTGCTGGACTTACCTTCATTGAGCTTTAAAATATCTGACCTTTGAGTAATGACCAAGATCTGGTGCTTTAATTACCCGAGTTAATTTGACGCTTTTGGCAGATCATATTTTGTAATCCTGATACTGTAATCCCAAAAGACACATTGTTCCAGACCCATGGAATCATTTGGTACCACTCTTTTCCATACCATGAGGAAAATCACATTCTGGCCTGCACACAAGCCATCTATTTTGATCTGAGTCAGATACAAAGACGTCATTGACACAAATGCCAGTAGTCAGGTGATGGTTCCTGCTCGAGGGATTTGACATTGGTGCCTTTACGCTCGGCATAGGCATATCTCTTTCCGCTAGCGTGAACACACAGACAGACACTCACAAATCAGAGAACTATTCTTAATATCATCTGCACTGATTGTTTCACTTTGTAAAAGTGAAATATATTTCATACAATTAGATCTGTGGTGACCTGTGACCTAACTCACATTGTTCTTATGGAAAACCCAACCGGATCTTCTCTGTTTGTTCATCTTCCGTAACTGTTTCTATCCAGGTCATGCACACACACATTTACATCACAGGGGAATCCATGTAGCGACATGTTTATCGGAGGTGGGAGGAAACTGGAGAACCTGGAGGAAACCCATGCGAAACAGCTGTAGCTTTTTCCAATGTGCTAGTTGAGTCTCCCTTGCTGTACTACCAACAGCTCCCAATCAAGTAGGCCAAAACCAAGACACGTGAAGCTAACATCTGCTCAGGCAATGCATCAGGACACCTACATACGCTTTATGAAGAGTGCTAACCAACCAACTTTGTATACGTGAGCTAACAGTCAATCCGATTAACAAGGAAGAACAAAAAAACAATCCCGCCCAGAGAACAGGGCCATTGTACTCTCTGCTCTCCTGGGATTCCTTCCAGTGCATCACCAGTATTAGAATTCCCATTCTCCCAAAAACAGTACAAATTGCATCAGTCAGAAGCCTGACACACCACACACGTCAAACTATCACTTTCGCTACTGTTTTTTTTCCCCCAGAAATTACAATATTCGCTTTTCCTCTACGGGGTGTCCAAAAAGTCAGGAACCAATGGGAATCTGTTGAGTAACATCCACAAAAACATGATACAGTGGCTGAGGAAATGCATAGAGCATATGTTGTAAATAATAAATACAAAAATAAGTTATGTTGTACATGTAGTTTTACTCTCATTGACTTTTCGGACTAATTGTAGAATCAATGAATGAGGTACAGAATCAGTAATATGCATTTTCTTTCTAGATTCATTACTTGATATCAAGGTTTACTTGAGTCTTGACTCTATATCTAGTGAGTGGCATACAGATTCAGTAGTCTCTAGTCTCTAGAATCAATTACTGAGGTACAGAATCAGTACTTTCATGGGTTTTTGTTTGTTTGTTTTTAAGATTCAGTACTTGATATCGATGCTCACTCATCACCTGACTGGATTTTTTTTTTTTTTTTTTGCTAATTGAAGAAGCCATTATTTGCCACATAACACATTACAGTACATTGAAATTATTTTTTTCACATATGATACGTTGCCCCTGGAGCAGAGAGGATTAAGAGCCTTACTTTATTTTTGAAGATTCAGTACTTGATATTGAAGTTCACTTATCTCTATATATAGTGAATGGGGTAGATAGATTCCTGTGTCCTGTGTCTAGAGCAAATGACGGGGGTACAGAATCAGTACTGTCCTGTATTTTTTTTTTTCTTCTAGATTCAATGGCATTCACTTGTTTCCTGGGTCTGAACTTAGTTAGAGAATCAATTACTTGAAGCACAAAATCACTGTTTTTTTTTTTTTTTTCTAGATTCAGTGGTTAATGTTGGCATTCACTCATTTCTTGAATCTAGATTTAGTGAGTGGGATACAGACTCTGTGGTCTCATATCTCTAGATTCAATTGCTGGAGATAAAGAATCAATAAACCTGTTTTTTTTCTAGATTTTCTAGATTGATATCAAGGTTCACCAGTCTCTTGATGCTATATTTAGTGAGTAGGATACAGATTCAGTAGTCTCTTGTCTTTTCCAAACATAGCTACACAGTAGTCTTGTAGCTTTTCAAGTTTCATTGCTTTGAAAGTTCAGTAGTTTTTTCATAGATTTTGCACAAATGTAATGTTTTCCTGTGTCTAGACTTAGTTACAGATCCATTAATCTCCTCCTTTTCTAGACTCGGTGAGTGAGGTGCACGAAGATGAGGCGCTGATGCGTCTGAAGCTCCAGCCGGAGGGAGACCTGTTCCCCTGCTGCGACGGCACAGAGGAGATTAGCCAGAGTTCCTCTAATGATACACCTGCACCTGAGCGAACCGTTTGCCAGCCCTGCAGCACCGGTTCTCAGTTGGTCCCCCCCACCAGAGGGGATGTAACCAGTGAGGAGGAGGAGGACGAAGACGAAGAGGTGGTTTCGAGTGAAGTAGGTGAAAGTCTGAGTGAAGAGGAGACAGAGCAGGTGGATGAAATCCAAGAGGAAGTGTTGGAAGATGAGAAACAGGAGGAGCAGGTAGAGAACGAGGAACAGGAGGGAGCAGATGAAGAGGATGTGGCTGAAGAAGAAGATCCCACAGTGACTCCTACTGGAGAGGAGGAGGAGGATGCAGAGGAACCTCAGGAACATGAGGATGATGTGGTTGAGGAAGAAGCCATGGAGAGTGACACCATCTCTGGAAAGTTAATGGCAGAAGCTGCACCTGTAGATGAATCCGAAGCGCCAGCAGATACTAAAGTTTCAGTAGAAGACACAATTCTGGCTGCTGAGGAACCAGATGTTGCACAAGAACAAGGCGAGGAAGCCTTGGCTGATCCTGTTGCTGACGCGGAGCAACCAGTTGTGAAGGAGTCCGTGTCAGAGGAGCCAGCGCGCAAAAGCTCAGTCAAAGGTACACCAGTATGATTATCGGGAAGTTTCAGGTATTAAAGATGTCAATGCATTAGTGTTTAGCTATGGAAAATTTACATAATTTATGAGCAGGGCGTATAACCTAATGCAAGTGGCCTGTTTCATATTTAGCAATACGTTTACGTCAGCTAGCTTTTTCCCCAACTGCGCCGATGTTTGAAGAGATTTCTTTCTTGTCTTCATGGGTGAAACTGCAACTAGCTAGGGCAGGAGACAAGTATCGGTAAAGCGTTTGCAGGCTGTGTCTCACGGCAGTTATATAAAGAAACGACTCCACAACAGTACTGTCCTAACTTTGCTGTATTGTCTTACCGTAGAGTACGAAAGTGTTAACGACGCTATAAAAGGGAGAAGCCTTGTCCTCTCTGTTCTCCGCGCTCTCGAACCTGACACCACAGAGCTCAGGCATAACCCCACTACATAAATAGCTCTACCAACCCAGTAGACCCCATGGCAATCTATAACAACGTGTTCTCAGGCCAGCTGCTGCTGGGGAACGGCTTAACATTCCTGCAGTCATGGTTTTAAAATGTGGACATGAGGAAATTAAATGAAATTGGACCTTTGGTTCCGATTCAAAGGGCTGGCAGGTTTAAGCGAGGAATAAACCACAACGGGGGATGCTGTTATAGGAAATCTATCAGTGTTGTGATCGAGAATTGACAGTTCAACAGCACTGTGGTATTAATAATAGTAATACCTTGGAGATTTTATGTGCTCAGTAATAGTTGCTTAAGTGTTTAAGTCAGTATAACAACAGAGCCACTGATGACACTGAGGTGAATTTCCTTTTTTCTGGCACTAGGGAAGACGCCTCCAGAGGGTCCTAAGATGAGGGACCGGTCTCATATTGACAACATGCTACATATGGCTATGACTGACCCTGCTCAGCGCTTTTCGGGTTGGACACACACACACAGACACACACACAGCAAAACACACTCATGCGATTGTAGTTTGTCCTGTCGTATCCATCACTGAAATGATAACTGAGCAGAGTTTTAATTATCTTAATGTCTTAATAAAGGAAGTGAGTAATAAACGAGAACGTGCTCTGAGCTAATCTTCTTCTCACTGCTCTGCTTTTGTCCTTTTGCGTTCCTTATGATTCTGATATGATTGCCAAAGCTCACTGTGCCATTCACCAAATTCAAATACACAATCAAATGATTGATTATCTCGTCAGGCTTTTCATCTCTGTTTTATTTCTCAGTCTTGCTGGTTTTGTCTCTCCCTCTCTCGTTTTCGCTAGCCATCGTGAAGAAGCTGCAGCACATTTATCACACAGCCATCAAGCCTTTGGAGGAGGCGTACAAGTACAAGGAGCTCAGACAGCACGAGGTCTCAGGTGAACATCTCCTGGCCCCCTTTTCTGCAGCTATAGCAAAAGTTACCACCACAAGAGTTCTACATAGTGAACACGCAAAGTAATCAGCCATGGGGTTACTACCCCAAAGTTGATTATTTTCCTATAACGGCTAACGATTGCCAGAGATTACAATTTTTTATTTATTAAAGAACATTTTTTTATTCGTTTATAGTTACACAACATGGCCAAGAACTGTTTTCACAGGAAAGAAGCCATTTGATTGACATTGCAACTGTCCAACCACAGACTGCTGCTTTTGCATGACATGTAGGTGTGGATGAAATTGCTTATGGCCAGCTAAATGACTTTTTTTTTTTTTTTTGTACAGAATTACAGTGGATTGCAAACTATTTAGCTGAATTAAATAGTCAGCTGTCATGTATAGATCGAGCAGTTGGCCAGACTCGGTCTATTTTTTTGAATTATTAAGTATTTTATTCTTTTTTGGTTTGACACAAAGTTTTCACAGTTTTCAAAAGGAAATCGTTTGACAGATCTCAGCAAGGTCAAAAAAGGTTTTCAGTATTGTTGATCCTTCTGATGTTCTTCCAACATGCATATCTAAAATGGAGGTTAGAGATGTCGCCCTCTTCTGGCTATTATGAGTAGCGAATGGTCATTGTCTCTGCTTTAATTGTTACTCTCTGGGGTTTAGATGCTGAGATCGCCTCCAAACCCATGGTGCTGTTTCTGGGCCCCTGGAGCGTCGGCAAGTCCACCATGATCAACTACCTGCTGGATCTGCACAACAAACCACAAGAACTCTACACAGGTAACACTGGGAATAATTAATGTTGTTTTATTTCTCTACCATCCACCAGCTTTTAGAGTTGCAGATAAGAAAAGCTGAATGGAAACACCAGAAGTTCTCAAAATCATAAAATAGTTCAAATATTGGTGGAGAAATGGTCACATAGGCACTCTAAAGAAGGTATACCATAGGTGGTGTTTATTTATTACCCTGTTATTTTTTCTTTTTCTTTTTCCTGTCTTTTCATCTCCTTCCATTAATGTGACTGTCCCCCCTCAGGCGCCGAGCCCACTACCTCAGAATACATGGTAATAATGCACGGCGAGAAAGTGCGCACCATTGAGGGTATCGTCATGGCGACCGACACCGGCCGCTCTTTCTCGACCCTGGAGAAGTTCGGCCAGGGTTTCCTGGAGAAGCTGGTGGGCGTCGAGATGCCACACAAGCTGCTGGAGCGGGTCACGCTCGTGGATACCCCGGGGATCATCGAGAACCGCAAGCAGCAGGAGAGAGGTAGCGCAGACCGCTCTGTACTGAAGACTTTCCTGCGGAGGAAAGCTTACTGACCATTACTGAGCACTGACACTGGAGACTCCTTCCATAAATATTAAATAAATGTTTCTTTACAGAAAAGTTATCAACATATTAACCATATTAACAATTATACATTTTCCTTTGCTAAATGCTGTTTATTATTAGCCATAGTGCCCCCCCTCAGAATTCCTCTTTCAAAGACGATTTCAGAGAGAAATGGACCCCCTTTAGGAACTCTTTTTTTTTTTTTTTTTTTTTTTCTTTTCTAAAAGTGTACATAAATTTATAGTATTAACCCTTCACTTCCATTTTATTTTGGGTGTATTTATAGGGAACATAAAGAAAATGAAGTATTATTATTTTGTCCTGTAGGTTATCCCTATAACGAGGTGTGTCAGTGGTTCATCGATCGAGCAGACCTGATCTTCCTAGTTTTCGACCCCACTAAGTTGGATGTGGGCCTGGAGCTGGAGATGCTTTTCAGGCAATTGAAGGGGCGCGAGTCACAAATCCGCATCATCCTGAACAAAGCTGACAGCCTGGTGCCGCAGGAGCTGATGCGCGTGTATGGTGCTCTCTTCTGGAGTCTGGCACCACTGATCAACGTGACGGAGCCACCACGCGTCTACGTCGGCTCATTCAGGCCTCAGGACTACACACTCGATGCTGCCCAAAAACTCTTCATTCATGAGGAGATCTCCCTCCTGGAGGACCTAAAGCAGGCCATTGAGAACCAGCTGGAGAACAAGATCGCCTTTCTGCGACGCCACGCCATCCGTGTTCGCGTTCATGCTCTCCTGGTTGACCGTTATCTCCAAACATATCACGAGAAGCTTGGCTGGTTTGGCGACCCACACGAGGTGATGACGGAAGTCGTGGCTGATCCTGACCGGTTCTATATCTATAAATCGGTGCTGGCCAAAACCAACGTGAGCAAGTTTGATCTGCCAGAGCCAGAGGTGTACCAGGACTTTTTCAACGTGAACGCACTGGGAGAATTCAAGCTGCTGCAGAAGCACTGCGGCTGGAGGAGCGGCTGCTTGTTGGAGAAGATCGAGAGTGCCATCACACAGGAGCTGCCCGCTCTGCTGGCCGGCCTCGGCAAAACAGAGGAGGCGCCAAAGGTAGAGAAGCCCAAGGTAGAGGAGAAACCAAAGATAGAGGAGAAGCCCAAGGTAGAGGAGAAGCCCAAGGTAGAGGAGAAACCCAAGGTAGAGGAGAAACCCAAGGTAGAGAAGAAGCCCAAGGTAGAGGAGAAGCCCAAGAACCCCTGGAGAAGGCAGTGAAGGAGGCAGTATGGGAGAGGACAGGGGGTTGAGGGGGTTAATATTTTTGGGTTGCACAACAGCTTTCATCCATACTGGACTCAGGGCATCGAGCCAATAAAAGTGTGAACACATGAATAAAGCATTAAATAAAGGCATTAATTAAGAAATAGAAATTGAATGAATGGATGAATGGATGGATGAATGAATGATCAGTGGGTGTATGGATGGATGAGTGGATGGACAGATGGATGAGTGGATGAATGAATGATCAGTGGATGTATGTATGACTGAATGGATGTTGGATAAAAAATGAACAGGGACTGAGGTAGAAAATTTTGTGTCAAAGGCCACAAACAGTCAAATCAAAATTGAAAACAATTAAAAGACTTTATTTTCAGATTTTACTCGACAGAAATGTATGGTATATTCATATACACATATATACAAGAAGTTATGAACACTGCTCTTGGGTTTTTTTTTTTTTCCTTTTCAGTTTTATATCTAATTTCTCACTTTTCATTGACACAATGCATCAAGATTTTCTGATCTTACTCATTTTTGTTGTTGTTTTTTTTTTCAGTTAGTCTATCCAGAGCACAACTCAGTTTTCTAACTTCACAACACATTTGCCTCCTTAATATTTCTGAGTGATTCATTTTGATGAATGTGTGTAGCGCTGCATGTGAAATATAACTTCTAATTAAAGCTTTCCTGTTCTACACCATGTGTCGTCATTCTGCAGTAGACAGTTATTGTGTAGATGAATGGATGGCATATTTACCTGACATTTTGTTGGAATCAACTAAGGGGTAAGTGACAAAGCTGACCTGTTCTCTACATTGAGCTGATCTCTTTGTAATGATTCGCATTCAAATGATGCTATGGCATGGAGTATACACTAGGGGGAGCCAAGTAGCACCAAAAGTTGGCGTAATTAGGAAATAGTAAAAGACTAATTTTTGTAGCCTGTACACTCTCTATCTTTGGGAGGACCTTCCAGTGATAATTATTAATCTTACCTTTAATTTTGGTTACCCAAAAAAAAAAGAAAAACAGCTATTCATGAAAAAGCAGTTTTCATTGCTGGGGCCAGCAAAATGTCTCCTCAAGATTGTCAGATATTCCTATCCATTTGGTCACAGACACACACTTTCAGCCAACTTTACTAGGAACGCCTTACTAATACTGGGTAAGATTCCTTGATTTGCTCTCAGAACAGCCACCAATTCTTCCTGGCATAGATTCTACAAGACTTGGGAACATTCCCTTGAGGTCCATGTTGACGTGATTGTATCACATAATTGCTGCAGATTTGTCAGCTGCGTGTTCTGCATGTTCTCAGCTTCTACCACATCCCAAAGGTGCTCTATTAGAGTCAGATCTCTTGATGGGGAGGCCATTGAAGGACCCCGAACTCATTGTCGTGAGTTTGAGACGCCTTGTGCTTTGTGACATGGCGCATTATTATGCTGGATGGATAAATTTGTTGCTATAAAGGGGTGCATGTGGTCAGCAACAATACTAAGAAAGGCTGTGGCTTTCACACAATGCTTGAATAGTATTCGGGGGACCAACGTGTGCCGAGAATACATTCCCCACACCATTACACCACCACCACCACCAGCCTGAATGGTTGACCCAAGGCGGGTTCGGTCCATGGATTTATCCTGTTGATGCAAATTTCTGACTCGACCATCTGCATGTTGCAGGAGCAATTGAAGTTCATTAGACCAGGCGACATTTCTCCAGTCTTAAACTGTCCAGTTTTGGTGAGTCTTGGCTCACTGTAGCTTTGGATTCCTGTTACTGACTGATAGGAGTGTAACCCGAAGTGGTCTTCTTTTGTAGCCCATCCTCCTCAAGGTTTGACTTGTGCATTCTGAGATGCTTTTCTGCTCACCACAGTTGTAAAGAGTGGTTACTTGAGTTACCATAGCCTTCCTGGCAGCTCGAACCAGGCCATTCTCCTCTGACCTTTCTCATCAACAAGACATTTCTGCCCCCAGAACTGCTGCTCAGTGGCTGTTTTTTTTTTTTTTGCTTGTTTTTCACACCTTTCTGTGTAACCTCTAGAGACTGTTGTTTGTGAAAATCCCAGGAGATCAGCAATTTTTTAAATATTCAACCCAGCCAGTCTGGCCACAGGTTAAAGTCGCATTCTGATACTTGATGTGAACATTAAATGATGTGAAGCTCTTCACCTGTATTTGCACGATCGTATGCACTGCGAATAATTGCAAGAAGTTGGAGAAGAGTATTAAAAAAACCCAGCTGGCATTCGTGGGAATCATTTTGACCTCGGAAACATTTGGCTTTATTTATACAGGAAATGTGTTAACCTGGAATCATTTTACTATTTTGTGAAAAGTACTTATTCACTCAGTCAAATTAGGAGGTGAAATGGCGTGGCAGTCCATACTGGACTCAGGGCATCGAGCCAATAAAAGTGTGAACACATGAATAAAGCATTAAATAAAGGCATTAATTAAGAAATAGAAATTGAACGAATGGATGGATGAATGAATGGATGGATGAATGAATGATCAGTGGGTGTATGGATGGATGAGTGGATGGACAGATGGATGAGCGGATGAATGAATGATCAGTGGATGTATGTATGACTGAATGGATGTTGGATAAAAAATGAACAGGGACTGAGGTAGAAAATTTTGTGTCAAAGGCCACAAACAGTCAAATCAAGTCAAATCATTCAGATTTTACTCGACAGAAATGTATGGTATATTCATATACACATATATACAAGAAGTTATGAACACTGCTCATGTTTTTTTTTTTTCTTTTCAGTTTTATATCCAATTTCTCACTTTCCATTCACACAATGCATCAAGATTTTCTGATCTTACTCATTTTTGTTGTCGTTTTTTTTTTTCAGTTAGTCTATCCAGAGCACAACTCAATTTTCTAACTTCACAACACATTTGCCTCCTTAATATTTTTGAGTGATTCATTTTGATGAATGTGTGTAGCGCTGCATGTGAAATATAACTTCTAATTAAAGCTTTCCTGTTCTAGTTGGAGAAGAGTATGAAAAAAACAGCTGGCATTCGTGGGAATCATTTTGGCCTCAGAAAAATTTGGATTTATTTATACAGGAAATGTGTTAACATGGAATCATTTTACTATTTTGTGAAAGTACGTATTCACTCAGTCAAATTAGGAGGTACACGACGATTTCGGCATGGAAATGGCGTGGCAGTGCAAAACAAAATAAAACAAACAAACAAAAGAAGATCAAATGTCCTGCCTAGTAAACTACATTTAATGTAAATGGAGAATATTTGTTAATTCAATTTGTTCTCAAACTCTAGACCCCAACTGCCAGGACAAACCCGGGGATAAAAAGTTATCAGATTAAACTAATTCTTAATCTATTGGTTTATAGCTAAAGTTCCGCAAATACTGCCATGACGATGCTGAAATAGCCTAGAACTGTATTCCTATGTCATGGAAAACACACACATGAACACACACAGTGACAGTGTGCTAGATCAGGGGTTCTCAGAAAACATTCACTGGCCCTGTCAGTACAGATTTTATTTTTCGGTGGTGTATCAGGGGTCTTGTTTCCCCTCCAGGGTCTGCATGGGTTTCCTCTGGGTTCTCCGGTTTCCTCCCATCTCTCAAAAACATGGTCGTAGACTTTGCCTTGGCTAATCTCAACTCTAGATGTGAATGTGTATTGTGTATGTGTGACACGCTGCGATGGACTGGTGTGTCCTCATCTCACACCTAGTGTTCCCGGGATACGCTCCGGATCCACCACATCCCCGACTACAAGGATACCGAAGATGAAAAATAACTGCGGCCTGGAAGAACTATTTCTGGATCCTTTAATCAAGCTTCTGAAAGTTTCGAAGATTTCTGAACATTATTTTGGAGCACCATGTCCCTTAAGAACCTTTTAACGCATGGTTTTGTAATCACTTTTATGGTGAGGGGGAAAATTAGCATTTCTCTGCTTGCCGCCATTTGAAGTCTGACGTGACGTAACGTGACGTGACGCAACGTGATGAGACGTGAGCGCCCCCTGGAGGAAGGTTTTTGCATGATTTCCCTGCTTGCTTTAACATTTAGCTGAGCCAGGAAGTGATTCTTTTGGTGCATTATTTTTAATTTATTACATTAAAAAAATAATAATAATAGTAATAATAATAATAATGATAATATATTACGACTACAGCCTGGTGTGAGTTGTGGGTGTGACCGGGGATCTGATCATTCAGTCCAATCTGGCAACCCTGCTCGCGCGCTCTCTCTCTCTCTCTCTCTCTCTCTCTCTCTCTCTCACACACACACACACACACACACACACACACACACGCGCGCGCAGAGTCATCCTCCCCCCTCCCCCCCCCTCCCCCCTGAAACGTTAGTAGTGTTGCCAACTTATGCACCACATCCAGCATAGAAAAGGCGGATTATTTTCTTTTTCCCTCGCGTTCAGACTATAATGGCGGCCTCCAAGAACGCCGTCGTGCTCGTTTTTCCCGGAGCAGAGGGCCCCCAAGCCGAGAAAACACCGCAAACGCCGACGCCGTGTAAACTCCCTCAGCAGGGAGGAAGAAACCCCTGAGCGAGCGGAAGAGGAGCCCCTGCGAGGTTGCCAGATTGGCAGCAGATCCCCGAGTTATGCGAGCTAATTTTAACGTCAAAGGGAAATTACTACACCGGACAGGCGGACCTCATTTAGACAAGATAGCATTCTTGTGACTTATTTTAGCTGAATTAAATGGAATGAATAAGCTGAATGAGGTGTGGAGGGTTGCTTGTGATCTGGCAACCCTGCTGAAGACGCAGTAGCAGCTCTGTGTTGTCTGGCATTCATGAGCATGCCAACGAAAAAAAAAAAAAAAACCGGACTTGCCCAGCAGCAGCAGCAGCAGAAGGAGCATATGAGGGTTTGCAAACAGAGCCTAGCCTTATATGCATAACTATATCACGTCTTGATGGCATTCTGCAAAGGACTGAACACGGTTATGAAGAAGGATATTGGTTTGATATTTGTTGTTGTTGTTGCTTTTTGGTGCTGCGTTGAAGTGAAAGTACGGGCCTGAGGAAAACTTTCCATCCTAGTGTGGAAACATTATTGAACATGGCTTTGACGTTTCGCTCCGTCCTGTTTTTTTTTCTTCACTCAAAAAAAGTGAAATGCGCTTAAATTCGAGTAAGTCTCATTAAAAGAGAAGAGCAGAGGTCGGAAAGACAAAGCTGTTGGATAGTTAGGAGTATAAAAATAAGTTTGTCAGTGTGTTTGGGTCGGTGTCATGTAGGCTAACGCGCTTCAGTTTACCTCAGTGTTATTTTGGTATTTTTGTCGCGTGCCAGATGTGCGCGAGACCCGCGATTAGCCTCCATGCTAAAACCGACTGTCGTTTTTTTTTCGCCTCTTTAAAACCGTCGTCTGTTTTTTTTTTTTTTTTTTTTTTTTTACACGTCAATTTTATTTTAGGATTTTTTTTTTTTAACTCGTAACCCATTTTGAAGGCAGTCTGAGGATTCTTGTTTAAAGCTGAACCGTTTATTTATTTATTTTTCTTTTTTTTTTTTTCTTTTTTTTTTTTTTTGGAGAAAGCGGGAATATTAACGGCTGATATCCGGAGAGGGAGTTCAGGAAAGGACGCGGCTCCTCGGTGGGAAACAGGCCCCTCTGCCTTCCACCCCAACAGAAATGGCTAAAACAGGCTCAGGCTTGGAGACGAGGGAAACAAGCGAGCAGAAATGCCTCCATGTTCAGCTTGTGCTTGGCTTTTTACACGGCTGTCCTGTTTAAAACCCCGCTGTCACCACGGAGACATGATATGGGATTAAGGTTGGTCAAAATTCCTTTAAAAAAAGACTGAAGAAGACGAAGAAAAATTATTACATTTATAGATATTTTCCAAGGCTAGTTTTTTTTTGTTCCCCTCAGAAATGACACAAATTATGTATAATGTATTATTTACATCCAAACTGGTGTAAACGCTAAATATGAAAAAGCACACTTATTTTACGGCGTTTCACACAGAAAGTGGAACGTGAAATTCCGACATACATCGAAAGGATTTCATAAAAATTAAAAAAAGAACAAATTAAGAAGGTTTTTATATATTTTTTTGCGTTATTTTTGAGCGTATGGATTAAACACAGGGACGATGTGTTTTGATGAGAAGGCCGGAGCGGATTCACGGCGCGCGAGCCTGGCGGAGGAAAAGTGCACGCGAAGTGCCTCAGCGCCACCGAGCCTGATGGGATCCGAGTGCTGACGTCATCCACGCCTGGATAATGGACTGCTCAAGAGTCTGAGACGGTCCATCACACACACACACACACACACACACACACGAGAGAGAGAGAGAGCACGGAAAGACGTCTGTTCTGGGGCTGTATTTGCTCGGATCATTTTGAATCTGTTTTTCTTTCCATCGTCACTAAATCCCCTTCCTCCCCCCCCCCTCAACCTCCCCCCCCCTCAACCTCCCTCTCTTTCATTTCCTTGATTATGTGACAGCCTTGTCAGCGAGCACTTGTTGTCATGGCATCCCCACAACAGCAACATCAGCAGCAGCGGTCAGTGAAAAACACAGAGGTTAGTTGTGACAGCGGAGGAGGAGGTGTGAACGTCCGCATTAGCGACACTCACTTGCAGAAGCGGGTTTCCGTGGAACAAGAGCCTTCGAGCTGGGGCGAAAGCGTTAGCGAGCAGGGCCCGACGGGAAGCGCCAAGCCCTCCAAATACAGCATCTCGTCCAGCTGCAGCTCGGGCGAATCCGGGATCCGCAGAACGGTGATGAGCAGCCTGCGCGGCCAGCGGACGGTTCCGCAGCTCTTCGAGAGGTCAGCGGCGCAGTGCTGGGACCCCAAGTTTGACTCCGCCACGCTGGAGGAGGCGTGCAGGGAGCGGTGCTTCCCGCAGACGCAGAGGCGCTTCCGCTACGTGCTTTTTTACCTGGCCATAGCCGCGCTGCTGTGGGGCGTGTACTTTGGAGTCAAGAGTCCCAGTTGCAAGCCTGCCAGCTTCTTGCTTCCGACAGCGACCTTCCTCGTCCTGTGTCTCCTCCTCCTTCTGTTCACCTTCTCGCGCCCCTACGTGTGGCTCTATAACCAGGCCTCGCTGCTTCTTATTATCATCACGATTTGTATCACTCTGGCGCCGCAGATGCAGGCTTCTGGATTCGCTCGCTTCGAGTGGCAGAGAGGCGACAATCGGACACTATGGGAGCCTTCGGCTCCGTGTATCTCTCCTGTGGGGACGTTTTCTCTGTGCATGGAAGTGCTGCTGTTGCTCTACAGCATGCTCCACCTGCGGCTCTACGCCTCGGTGCTACTGGGGCTCCTGTACTCTGTGCTTTTCGAGACGCTCGGATGGCTACACCTGGCCCAGGTGGACGGTCAAGACATGGGAATGTGGTCCGACGGCGAAGCTCAGAGGTCAAGCCGAGAGACGTCGCTGCTGTGGCTGGCGCCCGGAAAAGTACTTCTCCACCTGTGCGCTCATGCTATCGGCATACATCTGTTCATCATGTCGGAGGTGCGTTCACGGAGCACCTTCCTGAAAGTGGGACAAGCTATCATGCACGGGAAGGAGCTGGAGGTGGAGAAGGCGCTGAAGGAGCGCATGATCCACTCGGTCATGCCGAGCCGGGTGGCCGACGAGCTGATGAAGCAGGGCGACGAGGAGAGCGAGAGCTCCGGCAAACGCTACAGTGCCGGGACTTGCTCGGCCTCGGCGTCTGGCGCCGGTGCCTCGTCCTCCAGCCCCAAGAACAACAAGCGCAAGAAGACGTCGATCCCACGCGGCCAGATCATCTTTCGGCCCTTCAACATGAAGCGCATGGAGCCTGTTAGCATCCTCTTCGCTGACATCGTAGGCTTCACGAAGATGAGCGCAAACAAGTCGGCGCCCGCCCTGGTGGGTTTGCTGAACGACCTGTTTGGCCGTTTCGACCGGCTGTGCGAGCTGACTCGCTGCGAGAAGATCAGCACGCTGGGCGACTGCTATTACTGCGTGGCAGGATGCCCCGAGCCGCGCGAGGACCACGCCTACTGCTGTGTGGAGATGGGACTCGGTATGATCCAGGCCATTGAACAGTTTTGCCAGGAGACGTCTGAGACGGTGGACATGCGCGTAGGCGTGCACACCGGCACCGTGCTCTGTGGCATCCTGGGAATGAAACGGTTCAAATTTGACGTCTGGTCCAACGACGTTAACCTGGCTAACCTCATGGAGCAGTTGGGCGTGGCTGGGAAGGTTCACCTGTCCGAGGCCACGGCGAGCTTTCTCGATGACCGCTACGAGAGAGAGGACGGCAGAGTGATGGAGCGCGCCGGGCAGAGCGTCACCGAGCAGCTGAAAGGTAACGCGTGTTTGTGCACTTCCCGCGAAAGCTGTGCGTCGTAGAGTTTGTTAAAGCTTATTGAAGTGAAGTGAGTGTTTGTGTTGAATTAAATTTCAGGTTGCTTTGCTTATCAGCTGTTTAACCAGATATAGTAAACACATATTTGGCGAAATCATTTTTGATGATTTGTTTAACGTCAGATTTGTTTAACAAACAGGTCCTCAGTTGGCACAACCGCATTACACTGAGACCACCTATGGCGAAAAAAAGGTTGAACACCACCTCTCGTATTTGTTAGGGCTTGCTCTTCTTTCTGTCTGGTCATCGAAAAACCTGGACAGCGCTGGCAGCTCGCCTTGCGTCTGTGCTCTCCGTGTTTGCATAGTGTGTTACGATTAGGCTGAGTATATTTGTATGTGATAGCAGCAGATAAGAAGGGAAACTAGACTCGCTATCACCTGGGAGTTTACATTGCTGAAGATCGGTCCAGTCCGGGGTTGGTTTTAAGGCCACGCTGAGCTAAATTTCACTTCCGGCTAAACCGGTGCGATCCAGGACGACGATGAATAGGGTTAATGATGTGTGTAAACAGCTCTATTGTTAGTCGTGGTAGCATCGTGCAGTGTGTCAGCTTGCACTTTCGTTTGGCTTCCTCAGTATCATCAGCCGCTATATAAAGAGCAGAGGACATTGGGTTTTGATTTAAAGTCAAAGTGTCTGACTTAAATAGTGTGTGTGTGTGTGTGTGTTGATGAACTACCATGTTGAACTCATGTTCTTCCTGCTTCTTTTACCCGGAACTAGCTTTACAGATCTGTCTTTCTCGTGTCTCTCGGGTCAGGACATAATAAGAATTTATGGCGGTGAGCAAGCAGCAGTTTTCACGGCACAGTTTTCAAACCGTAACTCGTGTCTTTTGGTTCAGTGCGCGCTCAGATTCCACGTGTTGAGCGATTCGGCACGTGTCGAGATCAGAGACGTTACATGACATCCCCTAGGACATTTAAACGAAGCCACAAAAGACGTTCTCTTGAGAGTACGAGCATTATACCCTGAGCGGGACCGTTTAGTTTAGATGTGTATATATATATATGTGTGTGTGTGTGTGTGTGTGTGTGTGTGTGTGTGGCATGAGTCGATCAGTACTTTGCCCGGCTGTTTCTCCTCAGTGATGACTCACCACTCCTTCTCCCAGCATGAGGGGTTGAAGCTGTTCTCTCTCAGGGACGACCAGAACTTCGAGACGCCATTTAAGGGGACTTTTTGGACGATGTTCAGACCAGGGCTCTATCACTGATTTTTTCGGATTAATTGATTTTTTTGGATTATTTAAAAATATATATGAACACCAAACCAAAAAGTATTTATTTAAAAATGCATCTTTGCAGTGTTTTTTTTTTAAAGAGGTTTAATTAAACAACAGTTAACAATTAAACTAACGCAAGGTGACGGTATTCTGTACTTTTTTTTTTTTTTTTGTTTAATTGGTTGTGCACTTATTTATTTATTTTTTTTGTGGCAACTATACATCTTAACTACATTTCAAGCCCTGATTCGTTCAATTCCCACCAGACAAATTCACATTAAAAGCTGTTGCTAAATTCATTGTTTTTGCCGTTTATGTGCGAGATGAATCGTTTTTAGTGTGTGGAATCGACTCCAAAGCTTTGGGCTTGACTCAGTGCCTGGAATCAGTGAATCGACATTTTTTTTTTTTTGGAGTGAGCTAAAAGCAGGATGGTGTATCGTGCGAACGCTTAGAAAATTAAACAATGTAGCTTTTAACTACTTAAAAGCTAGCTGATTCAGATTGCTTCGATACTCACTGCGTAATGCACACGCTTTCCATCATGAGTATTGAACTGAGAAAACTCGTCTTGTTTCATTTTCAACCTATTGAGTAGTCATACAAAGTACTGACATTTTCATCAAAGTATCACAGGATAATCTTTTATGGGCAGAAAAGATAAATAAATAAATATGACCATAAACGTTTGATACAGCTAAAGAAACAAGCAGATAAGCTAGGACAGAGATTCTATAAGTATGAAGAGATTCCATACTTTTTATTTTTAAAATTTTTAAAAAATTTTTTAAATCCCAGATTTATAATGTAGGACCACTACGTATGTTAGTAATGTACATGTGTGTAAAGTAATTGACTAAAAAAAAAAAACAACAACAAAGGAATATTTCTTGCAGTCTAATGGGAAGTGTTGTGTTGTTATAGGAAAATGAGGGTGGTGTGATAAGCCGCGACGCAGCCGGGTTTATACTCGAGGCATGGTTTTGCATGCGCGTGCAGAATGCAGGCAGAGGGAAAGCGAATGGCGTTGTTCACACACTCGCTCTGTATCTTGTCTGCATCCGGAAGATTTAAAATCGAAGTTCACTTGACGGCACGTCAGGTTTCCAAGAAGAGCTGTAAAATGTTTAGTGATTTCATGCACAGTGACGTTAAACACACTGACGAACAAGCTGCCTTTGTTAAAAAAATTCCGCTGTTATGATTGTTGTCATTAACTGTGTCTCAAATCTTTCTAGTATTTATTAATCTAGAAAATCCAGAAGGCTGGTACGCAGAACAGCTTTTGGTAGGTTTGAAGGCGACATGAGAGGTTTTTAAAAATTCAGACATTAACTGTCATAAGTATTAGTGCTCAGTAACAGTCTAGAATTGTCTCAACTTGACTCCCAGTAAGATTTCAAAATAAAAGCACACAAAACCTGATATTTCTAATATTCATGTGTAAAATAATTGACGAAACAAAAGAGGAGATTGTGAGTTTCTCTCGCGATCGCATCAGCGGAACCCCTGAGCTAGGACAACTCAAGAACTTCATCAGTTCTTCATTAGTTCCTCTTCATGATTTTGCTAGTCCAGTCTTGTTCTAAAATCATCACTGTTACATAATTTAGATCTCTGAATGACGGAAAATGCTGAAGCGCAATATTCTGAAGTGGAAAAAGAGGCTTTGACATGGATGGTACTTTTTTTTTGCTTCATGTCTTCTTTTCTGTCGAGGTTTCATCTGGATATAAACCGATGACCCGCCATGTTGCTTACCTGGGTTAAGGTCTCCTCTGTGTGGTTTTCTTGGCTTTAAGAAAGTGGCACAGTTTTCGTCCTCGGTGGTTTATGTGATGTAAACACAAAGGCCCGGATTTACCAAAGGTTTGTGTGTGTGAAGCTTGTGCAAAACATGATAACGTGGACGGCGATTGCAGTGTGCGGACGAATACATCCAGAGTCCGTCCTGTTTTCTACTAGTTGAAGACTCTCTTCCACGAGTCTCTCGGAGAACTCACTGTGCCTCCTGGGAACGTTCGTCTCGCAGAAAAAAACTCGTTTACATATTGTTTCCTCCCCCTAATTTGCATGTGGCATCAATTATACCTGCAGTACTCGCAGTTTATTTCATTACACATGCAAATTAGCGCTCGTTATTTCGGATCTCAGTAAATCAGGGCCGTAGTGAAGCCGCTGCTAGTGTTTACTCCATAGAATTATGGATAGCATAATGAATGTATTTGAAAGCCAAATCTGTTAATTAAATACCAAGTGCAAGTACTCTATTTAAAGTCCTTTTGTGCTTTAATTGTGCATCATTTGTAGCACGTTATATAATCACTTAATACACCAGTTCAGGTGACACAGACTAATTTTATGATCCGTTTCTCAACGCCTGCATAGAACTGACCTTGTTAAAGGTGTAAAAAGCTGATTATAGGAACGAACCTGTTTCTCAGATGTTCAACAACCGTTAAATGTAACTTTCAATGAATAAAATTTATTACGTGTTTTAACTGATAAAAATTAAATTTGTTGTGAAATAGCTGTGGTGTAAGATGGACAGAGCACTTGGGAACATGCTGTTACGGGAAAATAATCAACAATAATTTGATAAATAAATCTTTTCCAGATTTCTGTGTTTGCCCTCCACCTGACCCCGAGCTTCAGGACAATTGGAAAAACACACTGTTTTTTTTTTTGTGTTTTTTTCCCCCCCGGAACGGATTAATTAATATTTTTTTAATGGGAGGAGACACTGTGCAAATATTAAAATGATAGAGCAAGAATTCTTTTCGTGATGACTTCCAAAACCACATCCTATAATACTAAAAAATGGGTAACTATGGTAACCCATGACATGCTACTTTACAGTAGAGTCTATATGTACACCTTTTAATATTGGCCTTGTCAGAATATTTACAGATTGTGACCCAGACTGTACATTGCTTTGTGTGTGTGTGTGTGTGTGTGTGTGTGTGTGTGTGTGTGTGTGTGTGTGTGTGTGTGTGTATGGGGCACTCCACTTTCCTACAAATGGCCTCCAGCACGCTGCCAACCTGCTCAGTTCACACGGCTGTCTCACTCTGGAGGGTGTGAACGATGGCCACTAAACACACACACACACACACACACACACACACACACACACACATACACACACACACACACACAGTGTGGCTACTCGTAACCCAGTTGTGAGGTGGATTATGTCACCGTCTGCCTTTGCTGCGAGGCTATTTCTGGCGTTTTCCTCGGACACTACTTGACAAGCGTGTGTATTAAGGGAACGACAGCTGTGTGTGTGTGTGTGTGTGTGTGTGTGTGGTGTAGTCTGTCAGTAGACCACCTGTAGGAACAGAAGCGCGTGACTTTGGGAGAACAGAAAAGTCAAAAATTATATTTTCCTTGGCACTCTTTTGCAGACATCATCTGGTCAGCCGTCCTCAGGATGTTCACGCAACTGTAGCTGTTTTTATTTACATTTTCTTGTCGATTTTGTGAAACATTTCGATGAAAGCATACCAAACGATCAAGCTTGCTGGAATTCTGTTTCTCTGCATCACACAGAGCTCGCGAATTACCAGCGTCTGCATTTAGGAACTAATCTCATCAGCGCTTGTTTCCTTCCTGCCTGTTTTGCTGTAACTCGTGTAACTCGGCTCTGCTGCTGCACTAATGTTCCGTCTGCTCTCAAGTGTGTCTCGCCAACACAGCTGAGTTTGTACTGAGACTCACTGCTGACGCACACACACACGCGCGCACACACACACACACACACACACACACACACACACACACACACACAGCATGCATGTGTGATTGCATGTATGTGCGCAGGGCAGAGAACAGTCATGTGCTGGTGTTTTGAAGACAAAGCCGTGATGGAGAACTACAGTATAAGCATGCAGAATAACTATAAATAAATATAAAAGCTGCTTTCATGTGAGGGATAGAGGTGATTATCTAAACCTGTATTGAAATTTAAATGAACAGAAACGACGTACACATCAAGCACACATGCGCTGCGATTTTATTTGCATAGTAAAAATAGTGGTCTTTGTGAGGCATTAACGTGTGACTGTCATATGACATAAAACACAACATTAATGCCTGTCTGTCAGTCTCAGTGAAGGAGGCGTGGCCTCTGTGCCAGTCTCAGCGAGGGAGGCGTGGCCTCTGTGCCAGTCTCAGTGAAGGAGGCGTGGCCTCTGTGCCAGTCTCGGTGAAGGAGGCGTGGCCTCTGTGTCAGTCTCGGGGGAGGAGGCGTGGCCTCTGTGTCAGTCTCAGTGAAGGAGGCGTGGCCTCTGTGCCAGTCTCAGTGAAGGAGGCGTGGCCTCTGTGCCAGTCTCAGTGAAGGAGGCGTGGCCTCTGTGCCAGTCTCAGTGAAGGAGGCGTGGCCTCTGTGTCAGTCTCGGTGAAGGAGGCGTGGCCTCTGTGTCAGTCTCAGTGAAGGAGGCGTGGCCTCTGTGCCAGTCTCAGTGAAGGAGGCGTGGCCTCTGTGCCAGTCTCAGTGAAGGAGGCGTGGTCTGTCTTCAACATTAAATGTGTCTGTCATTCTTTAGGTCTCGTTTTCAACTCTGGTGCCAGAGAACCCCTGTCCTGTACATTTTAGTGTTTTCCCTGCTCTAACACACACACACACACACACACACACATACACCAACTGCTGTTAGCTGATTAGTTGAATCTGGTGGGAGCAGGGAAAAGACTAAAAACAGAAATACAACTCCTTTTAGAGTATCAGTGAGGCAAATGTCCACCATTTCGACATTTTTACTACCATGTGGGTGTGTTTTCTGTACAAAGATATGCACACTCACTCTCTCTCTCTCTCTCTCTCTCTCTCTCTCTGTCTCTCTCTCTCTCTCTCTCTCCATCTCAGAGTTACAGTGCAAATAATCACCCTAGAGTGTTTCTGCAGATAAGGAGCTACCCTTCCCTCGACACACACGTTCACACATGCACACACATGCACAAACGACAGACAACAGCTTCTCAAGTCGCAGTTTGGCCACAAATTTGCAATTTGCCTCTCCTTGCAAAATAGACATGACCCATCCTATTGGTGATGGAAATGACGCCTCAGAGGAGAGTGAAGGACGAGGACTGTGAAAGCGAAAAGGCTGTGGATTCTTCCTAATCACAGAAACACCCACGCAGAAGATCGTTATTCTCCACCGATGCAGCCTCCTGACTGACTGCACAGCACGGCACATGTTTATGTAATAAATTATATTCAGATCAGATTGTACTATATAAAACCTCCTGCTAGTACACGGCTAAAATTAGTCTTCATCGTGGATGGTGTTCGGTGTAACGTGAAGTAACTTCTTCAGCACAGCCAAAGTGTCATGATACGAGTCCGCATGTCAGAGTTCATAAGGTTCAGTTTATTTTCAAATGAATGGAAGTTGCGATGGGGAAAAACATCGATCATTGCAAATTCCACTAAAACGAAGAGTTTTTTTCTCCGGCAAAATTTCTAGTATGATCCGTGGTGCTTAGTAAACAAATGCAGAAAGTCGAGTTTTTAGATTTTGTAGCAGTACAGTTGTGAAATTTAAAAAAAATTTAGCTATACTAGTAATCATGACCGATATTGAGTCCAGTAACTCCTTCACATGCTTGGGAATCCTCCTGATGGCAGGTGTGTGTGTGTGTGTGTGTGTGTGTGTGTGTGTGTGTGTGTGTGTGTATGGAGTGCAGGTGGGAGTGTAAACAGGAGATAGATGAAGGGGAGGGTGCTTTTTAGTTTTCTTTTATGTAAAATACTCATTTAGACCTCAACGTAACAACATACTTATTTAACACTAATAGCTAAAGTTAATCGGGCCCATGATCCAACAACACAGCACAATACTGTACCGGACTGGTTTGTCTGGTAAAGACTGTGTGTGGTGTGCGTGCGTGTGTGTGTGTGTGTGTGTGTGTGTGTGTGTGTGTGTGTGTGTGTGTGTGTGTGTGTGTATGTATGGCTGTTTGAACACACCATGCTGCTATTTTAGCCTGTCTTGTCATAACTAATAACTAACAGAGCCAGGGCAGGGCTAAATTAAGCGCCATAAAGGTGTGTGATGTGTTGTGTAAATACCGAAGTCCGCCGGTGTGGAACATGAACGCTGATAAACCCTCTCTCAGACACACACACACACACACACACACACACACACACACACATACACACATACGTGCACACAAACAGCACGCGCTGATGGTTGTCCAGGCATGCTGCCCTCTAGTGCATTGTTATCCACACACACACCTATATGTAGTAAAACTTCTCACACACAGAGTTCAACAGTTCACTGCTGACTTTATTTATTTATTTATTTATTTATTGTACTGATTGGTCAGATGGTGTTAATTTTCCATAACAGCAGCTCTGACAGTAGCACTGACTGCAATCCAAAGCACAGGTTTACATTAATGCGCTAGTTCTAATATGTTATCGTTTCTATAGTAACAGCTCATTTACAGGGACTTTTAAGCCAGGCACGCAACATAATTTACGACTAATAATACCACTTAAAAAAAAACTGACATCTAGTTGTTGATAGGATTTACGTTTTGATACTTGATTTGTTCTGCGATTGAGCGTCAGGGCGCTTTTACCTTAAAGAAGAGAACGCGCACGCAGAAGACATGACCATTATTCAACACTTATGTTCCCTCATCTTAGTTTCCTTTTTCCTTAAAGGATGAGAGCACGGCTCCATCTTTAGTTTTCTATCAGTCACGCTCTGATGCGTTGGGTTAAATTTCACCTGGGTTAACCTTTCTTTTTTTACTTGTTCAGTCTTGATTATTTCTGGCTTTGTTATAGTCAAACCAAGCAGCCCGTTTGCTCCGAGATAAATCATTCTGTGTTTAACGACGACTTCCTTTATATTTGCGATATTTTGAGGTGTGAAGAAGCGACATCAGAGTAAAATGCTTTGTTAGTGTGCGTTACATTCTACACAGAAATACAAGTTTTACGTTTTTTATTAGAACACTGTGTTTTTGTTGTTATTTGAATAAACGGTTCCGCATGTTTCCACCGGAAAAGAGCTGATTCTTGGGTCCAGCACCATAATAGTGTTGGTTTGGAGCTGAGAACCAGTGATTCCAAGGGCTGATGGGCCAAATAATTTCACCGGAAGTTATTTTTAATGATCGGCAATCACCTGACACGCGAAACCCCGTAGGACAGAGGAGTTTACGCTTTTCAGTTTCTCTGTAACACGACAAACTGTGGTAATTGTTCGTCTCATAAACATCGAGAGAGAGAGAGAATTGGGTTGTACTGAACGTGATAACAGGAACGTTTCATAAACAGATAGAACGACACGTTGTATTTTCTTTAATAAATTGTAAATTGTAACAATTGGCAAATGTGCTGTGGTGTGAAAGGAATACATAGTGAGTTTGGGGTTGAGTTTATTTACGTAAGCTACGTTACTTTACGCACTTCTGAGAATAATTTAAAGGAATGAATCAGTTTTACTGTTTATGGCTCGCTGAGTGTCATGCCCCTGCTTTACAGCGCTATGT
Source organism: Pangasianodon hypophthalmus (assembly GCF_027358585.1). Classification (NCBI taxonomy): domain Eukaryota; kingdom Metazoa; phylum Chordata; class Actinopteri; order Siluriformes; family Pangasiidae; genus Pangasianodon; species Pangasianodon hypophthalmus. The sequence goes on from NC_069734.1 coordinate 16,541,484, forward strand.
AGCTAGTTAAAAACTGCTAACGTTGTTCTTCTTTCAGCTGCTCCTGTTAGGGGTCACCACAGCGGATCCTCCGTCTCCATTATGGAAGTCCGGTTTTATGAGCCGTATTTGATTTGGCACAGGTTTTACACCGGATGCCCTTCCTGACGCAGCCCTCCCATTTAATCCGGGATCGGGCCCGGCACTGAGAGCGCACGAGCTCGCGCAGCACCAGTGGCTGGGTTTGGAGTTTGACCTGGGGCTCAAACCCATGGCCCTGAGATTACGAGTCTCATGCACTACTGACTGTATAGTAATGTAAAAATGTGTTTTCCAGTCACTCTATCTGGCTTGAGTATAAACACACACACACACACACACAAACACACAGAGAGAGGAAAGTGACTCAGAGGTTATGCACAGAAGTGAGAGCAAAGGTAGCAGATGATGTCGGTACTAATCTTTACTAATGGGTGCAATTCATTTCTTTTTACACAACCTTTATAACTTCTTACCTTTTAGCAGTTATTAATATTTATGACTTTTTCACCCCATCAGTTAGAAATGTTAAGCCACACTGAAGCTTGTATCACACAGATGTCGCCAAACGTGTCCACACACACACACACACACACACACACACACACACACACACACACACACACACACCCCATTACACGAACTATACACTCCATTACACAGGCCAGCGGTGATGAAGCAAAATATGTTTAATGGTGTGTATTGTATTGGTTGTGTGTGTGTGTGTGTGTGTTAGACTAACAAGAATAATAAGACAGTATAATAACATTATCTTAATTTATTATTCGACTGAAAATTCATATAAAAATCCGCCATCTTTGTTACATAGGCTAGAAATTAAACTGCGTCAGATTAAATATTGAGGAACTGAAAGACGTGCATGCTTCAGCTGTGCGTGAAAAGTGCAGATGTTGTGAGTCTTTGGGCCTGTGTGTGTGTGTGTGTGTGTGTGTGTGTGTGTGTGTGTGTGCGCACACGCTTGTGCCATGATTGATGGTTGTTAATGTTATCTGTACATGAATTCTCAGGTATGTGGCCCCTTCCTTTACGTGCGTGTCTCATGTTAGCGTCCTTGGACACTGTACAGACATTGGCCACGTTTCTTCCAGCACACAAACACACACACACACACACACACACACACACACTTGCACAGTGACCTTCAGTCTGATGACTTACCTGCAGGAGGATTATCGGGCATATTGATAAATAACATTACAAGCAGCATTATAAGGCAGAATTTTCTGCTCGCTCTCGCTCTCTTTCTCTCTTTCTTTTTCTCTCTGTCTGTGTAGGTGTTTGCGAGTGCGTACACAAGGAAATCCTTTACACTCAGCACTCATATTTGTAATGATGGACAGGAAATTGGTTTTGATGATAATATTGCAGCATTTTGGATGCTTGAATCTGATTGGTCACAGTGTTTTTGATTCATTTCCCATAACAGCAGCTCTTCCAGGAACGCAGCTACAAATCACAGGTTTATATTAATGCGCTCGTTCTCCGCTTCATCACACCACCACGTCTGTGATTATTCTCCTATAGCAGCATGCCACCAAGTGGTTAATTATGTCTGTAGTTTGTTATCTTGCTTGCAGCCTTGTTGCCGTGTTGTTATTTTTTATCATGCACTGTAAATCCAGTGTACAGCTGATGTACAGTACGTCCTTACAAAGGATGTAATTACCTCTACACTGTGTATAAACTTCATGAACTAACTGTTACTTCGCTGGCAGTGTTTATTACGCTGTGTTGTTTCTGTCCTGCTCCTCCCCCAACTGTTCATTCACTGTTCATTTTAATCCTGAGCACAGAACTATCAGACCATACGAGTAAAATAACAGAAGGAATGATGGACAGAAAGGGAGTGTGGGCGGTGAGAGAGAGAGAGAGAGAGAGAGAGAGAGAGGGGGGACTGATATTCTTTGGTTTATAAAGCAGCAGCAGGAGAGAATGGGAGGACGATGGAAGGAGGGGAGAAGGCGAGCACAACCCCAGGACCGATCCTCCGTGCCCTAATATGGAGGCGTCAGAAAAAGCTAGGAAGAGCGAGCAGCGCAGGCCGTAGAGAAGCCAGAGAAAAGAGAGAGAGAGAGAGAAGGAGAGAGAAGGAGAAGATGAAATGAAGCAAGAGAGGTTCAAAGTTCAAAAGGAAGCAAGTTCAAAAGGACAAAGAAATCACGCATGAGTGCTGAGTGTTTGATTAACATCTTATCAGATTAGCGCCTTATCTGGTTCTCTTCTTTCTTTTCCACTTTTCCTATCTCTCTCTCTCTTTTTCTCGCAGCCTTTCACTTTTTCAGGTTATGCCTCTTTCTCTCTCTCTCTCTCTGTGTCTCTTTCTCACCCACACACACACACACACACACACTGTCAGTCTCCTGTGAGTTTAATTTTGTCTTTTCACTAAATTCCTTCCTTTTAGTTTCTAATTCTCTCTGTCTTTCTCTGTCTCTCTCTCTCTCACACAGACACACACTGACACTGTCATTCTCTTTCCACTTACCCCTTTTTTTAGTCAGTCTCTCTCTTTCTCTGTCTCTGTCTCTCTCTCTCTCTGTCTCTTTCTCTCTCTCTCTCTCTTTCTCTCTTTCTCTTTTTCCCCCCACCCCCCTTAGTGAGTTGGCAGACTGAATGGAAACACTGTGATTAGTTGGGAGAAGAGCAGAGCCGAAAGATAGACGGTAGCCCGTTGGCGTTTTCACACACACACACACACACACACGCGTACATACACATGTGGTAATCGACGCATCATGTGCACAGAGCATTTACAGGATTTAATCCTTTCCAGAGAAGTGAAAAGCTGCAATATGCCAACCACAAGACAAAGCTAGCACAGGTCAGGGGGTCATGTGACAGGAAGTGGTGCACACTCAGTAAAGCGGGGTTAGATGTGAGAGTAAAATCTTTTCTGATCACCACCTAACTTTCATAATGTTCTCATAGTGTTGTGTTCGCACTGGATGTTGAACCTAGTCAGAGCAACATGAGGAACTTCACTGCAGGCCATGGCTTTTAAAATTTTACTTTATTCATATATTTATTTTGGATTTGTTACATCTACTAAGATCTTGTCACTCATTCAGCCTTTTTTTTTTTTTTTTTAATCCGTAATCGAGTCCTATCCTATATAGCCCTGAGTTCCTCATTTCTGGGGCTCCAGGGGAATTCAGGGGAAAGAGGTTTTCTGTGTGGGAGTGTGTGTGTGTGCGTGCGTGTGTGAGGCGAGTCATGAGCTATGGATAAGCATGATGTAATGAGCAGATTCACACACACATGCCAATCACTCACCCTGACAGATAGAGATTGAGGAAATCACACACACACACACACACACACACACACACCAGTACAGTGAGTGTGTAGGACATGGATACCTGTCTCGTGGGGATGTGTGCGCTTTGTCCTGGTGTGTTGTGTGGATTGATATTTACCTTTAGGATTGTATGTGAAGATTTGTGTGTGTGTGTGTAGTGTTTGATGGCACAGATTTGCATAAAGGGCTTAATGTTGTGGTGCTTTACTCTCTGCATGGGTAGAGTTCTTTGTGTGTGTGTGTGTGTGTGTTTGTGTGTAGAAAATATTCTCCTGGTTTGTTTGGATGTGGTTGTGATAACCTTATGATGAGTGTCCAGTCCCGGGATTAATCAGCGTTCACACACGTGCGGACTGCACCCAGGTTCACGTGACCACGTGGACTAAACAACAAATAAAATAATAGAAATTAAAATTAAGAGAAAATAAGACAGTATTTTGTTACGTTAAATTGTTATTTGTGTGTGTGTGTGTGTGTGTGTGTGTGTGTGTGCGTGCGTGTGTGTGCGCGTGCAGGCTTAAAGACGTATCTAATCTCGGGGAAGAAAATGGGTTCACAATGTGGCTGTTCTCAGAACAGTCTGGGACGAGACTTCAGTGAAACGCCAAGACCCTCCCCGCACACACACACTTCTGAACTCTCCCATTCAGCTGTGGCTGACCACATTAAGGTAGGTTTCACACACACACGCACACACACACACACACGACGCACACACCCATGTCTACTCTTTGGTCCACACATCTCCGTGTCACGTGTATATAAAGCCATTTACAGGCCATTAATGCGTGCTCTCTCTCTCTCTCCCTCTCTCTCTCTCTCTCTCTCTCTCTTTATTGCTGTCTCTAGACTCCATGCATGTCCTGTACTGTAGTAGTGGAGGCTGCTGGGAATTTGCTGCCTGATGAGACGACACAAAATGGCTGCCAGGATGAATACAAAGCCAACAGCAGCAAGGTGAACACTTCAACATAGAGCAACAAACACAAATCACACTCTTGATCAAACCAGAGACTAGTGAATGTGTTAGTCGACTAGTCTACACAACCCGACAGTAATCTGAATGGACCCGAAAAAAAATCAGCTCGAGCACCTGCGTAGGCCGACTCTGAATACAGAGTGTGTGTAAATATTGACCTATCTTTTGATGAGTGTGTTTGGCTGTTGCTCTCTTGATGATGTCACCATGCGGCTTCTCCTCAGGATAATCCACAGGACGGTGGCTGATGGAAACACACAATGATAAATTTCCATTTATATTTCACTTCGTTTAATGCTCTTGACATTTACAAAACATTTGAATGGAAGTGTATATGGGGTGCCGCTGATCTCACTAACAATCAGATCAAGTGCTTTGACATACGCAGGAAATGAGCTTGTGCCCTTATTGATAAATTCGCCCAAACACACTGCCACGAAGCGAATTTTAGCTAAGAGCCTTTCAGACTTTATTTAAGACTATACATATATTAAAACAAACCCACACACACACACACACACAGAGGCAACAAACAGTTTAACTACGATGTACTCACTAGTGTTTTATTCTAGAGGCTTTGTTCATGCAGCACAACAGATGTGATTTATTTCTTAAATCCTATTTTTAGGATTTTTGCAGTGAAATGACTGAGTTTGATGGGCTTGTTCAGACTGTAGTGGCATTTACACACACACACACACACACACACACCACACACACATCTAGTTTGGTTGCCATAGTAACAATGCTGGCATGTGTACGAGTAGCATAGAGCAGCCGAGAGTATTACAGCATTGATTGTGATTTATATAATTACATTATAAGGGCAGTGTACGCAAAATGACATGCGGCATTTAACCAAAACATTTATTTAAGAAATGTAATTTAGGTGAAGTTAGGCATCTAAATGGGATCTTCTGTCCTCCTCAGTTCCCGAAAGCGGTGAACGGGCTTCTCAGTCCGCTGTGCGAGGAGGCTGTCCGGGCGAGCCAGGCCTCCCTGTGCGAGATGCTGCAGAAGGAGAGGAGTCTGGGGGCGGGGTCGACAGGGGGAGGTGGCGCCGGGACCGGAGGAGGTGGAGCCATGGACCACTCGGCATTAATTCCACTCCGCAGCAAAGGGTTCAGAGAGAAGAGCGACGTGCACTTTGTGGAAGTCATTAAGGAGGACAGGTGAGAAAAAGAGACAGGTGGAGAGAAAGAGAGACGTTGAGTTTGACATTTTGTTTCTGTAACTTGTTTCTTTTTCTTTTGTGCTCATTCTTCCTCTGTCAGCTTGATGAAAGATTATTTCTTCAAGCCGCCAATCAACAAACTGAGCCTGAACTTCCTAGAGAAATCTCTGGAGTCTGCCTATCGTAAAAACTACCAGCAGGAGGTACACACACACATACACACACACACATGTTTTTTTGCTTTTTCTTTGGTGTCCACCATGTTGCTCATAATGGTTCATTATTATGCAATAATGCTTTGATGCTGCAGGTATGTTCTGGTTCGTAAGCACTATCATTAGGCCACTAGGGCTGTGTCCCAAACCACTCCTTCCCCCACTTTTTCACACTGTACGCTACATAAACGCCATCACAAATGTCATGCAATCATTAGTCCACTGTGATTGTGTTCCAAAACTCACATCCTGTTAACCTTAAAGTTGATGTAAAAGAAACATTACAAAATGTCTCTTCATCTATCATTAGTCAAAATTGGACATGTCCCAAATCACAACTTATTCATTGTATAAACCACGAAAACACCGTAATAAATATCTCACCATCACCAGTCCAAATTGGACGTGTCCCAAATCAGAACCTGTTCACTATATAAGCCACAGAAATACTATCACAAATATCTCATCATCACAATGTCCCAAATCAGGCCATCACAAATGTCTCACCATTGGCACCCAGGCATTTCACAACCCTGTGATTTGGGACACGTTCATAATAAACTGATGATGGTGAGAAATTTGTGAGGGTGTTTATAGCCTATAGAGTAAAGAGAGGGTGGTTTGGAGCACATCCGCAGTGGAATGATGGTGGTGAGATTGTTGTGGGAAATAGAGTGCGGTTTGGGCCACATCCACAGGTGCCTGTGGGCTGATGAAGGAGGGATGTGTCCCAAACCACACGCCCTATTGAAGTGCAATTGGTAGGGTATAATCGCTCAAGAGCTGCACCTTAGTGGATACACAATAATACACTGAGATCAGAAACGGTCTGTGACGGACTCGACGTCCCGCCTTCCTCGGCACACTGGCACTGTGGGTGTGTCCCAAACCACAGCCCATTTCCTATATAGGTCACTTTAGGACCAACAAAACCATTTCACTACCATCCTTCCACTGCAGATGTGTTCCAAACCACACTCTTTACTGTATAGACTATAAACACCCTCGCAGATGTACTTACTTTGTGGCTGTGTCCAGATGGATTGTGAAGTATTCTTCTCCTATACACAACTAAAACAACTTCTATATTCCCAAATCACATACTCTGCATTTTGCACTATGCAAAATAGTGCACTATATAGTGAACAAAATGTGGTTTGGGACACTTTTTTTAAAAATATATATCCCAGTGTTAATTAAACATAAAATATTAATAACAGCAGCCGTTCACAGCCCTCATCTGGCACTACATAGAGTCAGTCTCTCTCTCTCTCTCTCTCTCTCTCTCAGGTGATAAGCCACACCCCCGTGCAGACGTTCGCCAGTCCTGTGTTTAGCTCTCTGCTGGACGTGCTGCTGTCGTGCGCCGTCTTCCTCGCACTCACGCTCGCCTGCTTCCTCTACCCGATGGTTAATATGGAGATGCCTCCTGCCACCACGGTCGGCCTGGCGGTGACCGCCGCTGTACTCGAGCTCGTGTCTCTCATCCTGTCCATTCGGTGAGCGAACAACAGAACAGCGAGATAGCAGTTAAAATTCACTAAGGCAAATTTTCAGCTCCACTGTGAATATCTTTTTTTGTGTCTCAGTTATTGCAGGTGACATTGCTTGTATTTATTTTTTCATTTCTGACAGGCTGAGGTTTTTGTTATTTTTTCTGCCGTAGTAGTACACATCCACTTGCAAATTTTTTTCATGCCCTTCCATTGTCTCTCTCTGCTCTTCTGTGTGGTGGCCTGTAGATTTGGAGGGAAGATATTAATCTGAGCCTGAAGGCTTAGCGTCTTTCAGATGTCTCTGGTTGAAGTACTTCACTTTTATCGTATAATCTGAAATAGTAGCTAAGAATTATGACACTGCTATGTGAAGCTTGTTTGGTTACTTGCTAATTCTTCAGTGCTGCCGCACCTCGTACCAGTGCCAAGCACAGTAGCGTGTTAGTCTTGCTGTGCTCAGATTAAATTGTAAATAAGTGTAGGGACAATGGTAGGTGTACCTAATAACAAGCTATTTTGGAGTTTACAGACGAACATGGAGTATTTCACCTGCAAATGAGACTGAAAGAAAGCATCATTCGTCCTTTCTTCATGCACCTCAGCATGCATTAAGAATAGTGGTGTGTCTCTCCTTGCTGAGAGTCTGACAGTCACAGAGGCCACGCCTCCTTCAGTAACGCTGACAGTCACAGAGGCCACGCCTCCTTCAATCAGACTGACAGTCACAGAGGCCACACCTCCTTCAGTAACGCTGACAGTCACTGAGGCCACGCCTCCTTCAATCAGACTGACAGTCACAGAGGCCACGCCTCCTTCAGTAACACTGACAGTCACAGAGGCCACGCCTCCTTCAATCAGACTGACACAGAGGCCACGCCTCCTTCAATCAGACTGACAGTCACAGAGGCCACACCTCCTTCAGTAACGCTGACAGTCACTGAGGCCACGCCTCCTTCAATCAGACTGACAGTCACAGAGGCCACGCCTCCTTCAGTAACACTGACAGTCACAGAGGCCACGCCTCCTTCAATCAGACTGACAGTCACAGAGGCCACACCTCCTTCAGTAACGCTGACAGTCACTGAGGCCACGCCTCCTTCAATCAGACTGACAGTCACAGAGGCCACGCCTCCTTCAGTAACGCTGACAGTCACAGAGGCCACGCCTCCTTCAATCAGACTGACAGTCACAGAGGCCACGCCTCCTTCAGTAACACTGACAGTCACAGAGGCCACGCCTCCTTCAATCAGACTGAAAGACTCAGAAAAGCATGGAGGGAAAGAGAAACACAGTGCCAAGGGACATTATTAATCATTACCTGTACAGAGATTTATTTAGTTTAAATACACGCTGTTTCCTGTCAGTGCAGCCGCGTCTTTAAAATGCACCAGAGCCCCAGTGTGAATTAGTGAATTTTTACACCCCCAATTAACCCTCACTTCCATCCACACAGTATGACCTTCTACCTGGACAACGTGTTCAGCTGCACTCAGTCACTTCTGAAGCTGGTGTCCGGCTGGGTGCCCCGTCACGTGGTCGGCGCTGTGCTCGTGTCACTTCCTGCCATCTCGGTTTTCTCGCACCTGGCCTGCAGCCTCCACCTGCACATTCAGGTAAGAGAAAAAGAGAGCTAAGGACATGGAGGTTTTAGTAATAGTTCTGTTTTTTTAATGTAGTTTGTGTTTTAAGATTCTTTTGCTGTTGAGAATTACTAGTAGCGCTCATTAATGATGAAGTAGATTACACGTAATGGCATTAATTGATTGAGTTTTTTTTTTTTTTAGTGTACATTACACAGGTGAGAGAGATGCATTAATAGTCTTTCACACACAACACTGAACTTTGATTGGTCAGAAGGTGTCAATTAATTTCCTATAACAGCAGCATTTATGTTAATACGATTGTTGTTATACGTTATTGTTTCTATAATAGCAGGGAATTACAGGGAACTAGTAACTAGTTCGTCTATGCCAGGCGATCGACAAAGTGTGTAACTGTTGATGTGGTGAAGGTTTCTGTAAGGAGGCGTTTATTTAGTTAGCATTTTCGAAAGGCGTCTCAGCGACAGTCGGCGGTAAACTGTAAGCTTTCCGACACGGGAAAGTCTTCATTTCTCAGCAGTGCTCCATTTACACCCACTTTCTTATTTCCAGTTAAATCACCTGACTTCAGTGTAACGTCAACTGAGAATGATCTATAAAATATCTGTTTCAAAAGTCACCCGGGACACTGTACATGGATTTTATGGCTACTTTTAAGATCAAAGTCCAGCTATTTGTGGAGCTGGCAATTAAAGAGTAATTAAAAATAGGTTCTGATGACACGCAGGAAACGTGTAAAACCATTACAGTAATATAAAATAGATATGTGCATGTGGCACTTACTGATGGGTAGAAAACAACAGGACTAGGCCTAGGAGGCTTGCTGTATGCAGGTCCCTGTTGCCGTTAATACATTAACTCGTGTCTTTTTCTCGTTGCGGTAGGTAACGATGTTCCTGTGCAGCGCCATCATCATTGCCATCATCCAGTACTGCAATTTCTGCCAGCTGAGTTTCTGGATGCGCTCGGTTCTGGCCACCGCCGCTGGAGTGTCTCTGCTTGCTGTACTCTACAGTGCCCCCGCCAGGCCAAGGTCAGACACCACAGCACTTTTTCAAAGGAAAATATCTTCTAGATGTATAATTTAGCTCAGTTCTAATTCAACACCATGCTTAACATGGCAGTGGATCGGTGTTATTTTTAAATTGGGTTCCAAAGTATGTTATGTGCAGGTATTCACAAGCATTGTTAATATGTATGAACTGTCTCAAGGTTGAGCAGTGTGCATTTCCTCCAGTTACTGATGGTACTTTTTTGTCTTCCAGCACCAGCATCGGTTTTCCAGTGACTGGGTAAGTGTGTTTTTAGGCTGCCTAGGAGATGACCCCTAGTGAACTGCACACTGATTTTAGATCCATTTGGAGCCTGACTCAGGCATAGCCTCCAACGTGAACTTGCTAACTAGTGGGCTAATGGGTTTCATTATTAAAGTAGTAAAGTTTGTATATCACGCAGCATATAAAAGTATTATATACAAATAACAGCTAGTAAAAGTGTCAAACCTTTAGTAACTGTATTTAGTATTTCGGTAACTGAGTCTGAGTCACTGCGTCTCTTTTCCCGCCACTGTTACAGGAACATGAGTAACAACAGTCTTGACGCAAGCTGGACAAGTAAATTGAATCCCACCAGCTCTAGACCAGCTCTAGACCTCCTGGTTCCAGAGATGCTCTTGTCATTCTTCCTGCTGCTGCTTCTTGTGTGGTTCCTGAACCGTGAGTTTGAGGTCAGCTACCGCCTGCACTACCATGGCAACGTCGAGGCCGACAAGCACCGCATCAAGATCCAGACCATGCGCGACCAGGCCGACTGGCTGCTGCGCAACATCATCCCCATCCACGTGGCCGAACAGCTGAAAGTGACGCAGAGCTACTCCAAGGACCACGACAACGTCGGCGTGATCTTTGCCAGCATTGTGAACTTCAGCGAGTTCTACGAGGAGAGCTTCGAGGGTGGTAAAGAGTGTTACCGCGTGCTGAACGAGCTCATCGGCGACTTCGATGAGATGCTGCGTAAGCCGGCGTTCTCCAGCGTGGAGAAGATCAAGACCATCGGTGCCACCTACATGGCGGCGTCGGGGCTAAACGGACGGCAGTGCCGCGATCAGACGCATCCGCACGCTCACCTGCGCGCCCTTTTCGAATTTGCGCTGGAGATGATGCGCGTAGTGGACGACTTCAACAAGAACATGCTCGGCTTCCAGTTCAAGCTGCGCATCGGCTTCAATCACGGACCGCTGACCGCCGGCGTCATTGGCACCACCAAGCTGCTTTATGACATCTGGGGCGACACGGTGAACATCGCCAGCCGGATGGACAGTACTGGTGTCGAGTGCCGCGTTCAGGTGAGTGAGGAGAGCCACGCCGTGCTTAGCGCGATGGACTATGCCTTTGATTACCGCGGCACAGTTAACGTCAAAGGGAAGGGGCAGATGAGGACCTATCTGTACCCCAAACTTAACGAGAGCGGGTCCAAACAATCCTCCGAGCCTCCGAGCAAGGAAGAGAATACCAACAAACTGCCCAACAAGGCATTCGCCGTGGCACCCAATTCACCACCCGCGTCATCGTCTGCAGCCAATCACGGTCGTTCCTCTTCTTCCCCCAGTGCCTGTCGAAACAACCGCGGGGTGCCACAGGGACCTAGCGTAGGCCCGTCTAATTTGTCAGAAGAATGGCACAAAGACACTTTCAGAGACCCTTTGCTCACAGGCGAGTCTTCGGAGAGTTCTCCACCTGCACCAACTTTTGGTGGCGCACAGCCACCTTCAATAGCACAGATTAGCGCTCCGCTAGCCAGACCAGAGACACCTTTACGAGTTGCAGAACAGGATGAGGAGGAAGAAGAAGAAGAGGCAAATGAACGCTCAAGGCTCCGAGTGGGAGAGAGGCTTTAATCTGCCCCCTGAAGCTGCTGATCTTCACTGTCTATCTGCCTCACTTCTCTCTTTTCTGGGGCATGAGGGTATATATTTCACTGAGGTTCACCTCCTGAGGTGCCTTAATAATCAACAGTAGATGTAGGAGACCAGTCTGTTTGGTCTCGTCCTTAAAGAACCCTATAATGTTAAACTAAAGAAGGTTGTTTAGGGGGGGTTTCTGTGTGGATCACAGTCTGGCACAAAATGAAAGACAGGAAGAAGTCGAGTGGCGGGTTTTTACGTTTCTGAGGTTCTCATTATTTCGGCGGCGTGCTTTTTATGTTCGTTAAAGTGCCTTCGGTAAAGATGAATACGCGCACACGATCAGATAACTACATGAACAAATCGGAGATGATGGAACAATGCTAGCATGCCGTTTTTAAAGACTATGACAACGGACAATTCTGTGGTTTTTCGATTTATTTTCCTAATACAGTTTTGTTAATATATTGCAGTTATTTTTGCTGTATTTGTTTCTTAATTTCAAAATATTGACATGTGACCTTAAGGATGAAAAAAGTGCCAGTGGCTAGAAGTAAGCAGAAGTGTTGAATCCTAGATCAGGGGAATTTAATTTTATTAGGTTAGATCATTGCTCTTGGGCAATCACTACTTTCACAAAAAGTTTGTAAGGAGTTTAAAATTTGAACTGCTTTTTTGTTGTTGCTAGGAGCAAGTCTAAGCACAGCTATCCAATCAAGTTTTAGCAAAATGCACACGGAAAGATTTGAGGTGTTACTGTCTGCTGTCTAATCCTAAACATTAGAGATGGATGGAGGTTGCGTTTGGGCTACAACGCTGTTCACGGGGCCTGTGCTAGCGTCGCGAGATAATTGCTAGCAAGGGGATAGGCAACGCACAATGCAACAAAATACCTGAAATGCAGCCGAACACTTTCCAGTAGGCATGTGCTGATATAAAATTTTATTTTTCATTTGTCTGCTTTAATCACCGTTTGCAATAATAGTACCCTGTTGTATTTTTTTATTTCACTACAAAAAAAAAAAATTGTACCTCAGTTGGGGCACGAGTTCAGCCCACTGTTTTTTCAAAGTTAAAATTTTATCGCACATACTGAGAGCTATCACGGAATATAAATTTATTAAGCAATTAAGCACATTAAGCAATTTTGGTTAAACAAGGCTTTACTGATATGTCATTTCGTCAAACTCCTGTGAAGTCCTATAAACTGCAAAACCTGAATATATGACATTACCACGTCTAACGTCTTGTTTAAGACAGTAAGAAAAGTCGATAACAAGTAAATCCAGAGTGATACAACTGTTTCACCTTGATGGAAAGAGATTGCATGTTTGAATACTGAGGGTGCCATAATAATTGCACTCTGTAAATAAATTGGCCATGTTTTCTGAAGACGTTAAGAAAAACACTGGGTCTCATTACTCAGTGTTCGTGTAAAATTGTGTGTAAATATCTTCATAGGCCAGACCGAACAAATTTACAAAAGTTTTACATTTAGCCACGCCCACAATACTCCTTAAAAGGCAAAGTTCACAGAGAGCTGAAAATGACAAAATGGCGACTAAACGGTGAAAGCGTGCCTCCTAAACACGACATGCGTTAGTGACGTAGCTCAGCCGCTGCGGTGCGTTGGCTACCACAGACGCGCACTAACGCTTCCTCCTTTTATAGAGCGCCGTTACTTTTATTCTAACTGAACACTTTTTCATTCAATCCTTGTGTATAATTGAAACAAATAAGCGATTCAAACATGACTTCTATAACTTTTCATCATCAAATATACGTTTTGAAGCCAATCAATCGACGTTCACATTAGTGAGTCTCCTTATGCGTAAATTTTGCACAAAAATTGCACAAACTCAGAGCTTTTGTAGGATCGTAGGACGCGAACGTTTTTCCGAACTAATTAAATTTTCGCGAACGGCGCATTTCCTGTATATACGCTCCTGCGAATGATTTACGAACGAATTGGTTTGTATTCAGCTTATAAGTGAGGCCGTTATTACTGATTCATTGGCGTGATTTTTAAAAAAATACAGATTTGTGAAACCTTTATCGGCAAAGCCCTAATTTATTTATTGGCGCATGCCTACTTGTGTATTTACATTTACATACATAAAGGGAGTATTGTCATACTTTTGATCACTTTAGCCCCATTCCAGTGACTTCTCCTAGCTTTGGTGGAGTTTCACATCACGTTACACTGTGCAGTGCTGTGCAGCAATACAGCGAAACCTCGAATTCATGACATTTCAGCCCAACAGCACAAAATATCATTTAAGAGAATACAGTAAAGGAATCATAAGGGATCTTTTTTTTTTTTTTTTTTTTTTCCCTCCAACAGCGAAGCATTTAGCCCAGTAATTACTGTGAATGATTTGTATTTGTTCTAAGAAGAGTTTTCTATTAATTGTTTCCTTAATCTTTTCTGAAGTAGGATGAAAGCATTCTCTGAAGCACTTCAGACGATGATAAAAAAAAACACTTCAATATTTATGTCGGACATAGGACATGTCCTGTTTGAGTGGGATTGATTTCTCGGATCGTGCCAGTAGCGTTTAGTGTTTGGTGGCCTTGGTTGGAACCTTTCTGCTGTATCTGTGTGTTTCCAGTCATGCCATGTGATAAAATGGGTTGCTCTCTTTGGTGGAATTGAATTTCCTTATTTTCTTTCTCTAGTGCCTTTTGTTTTTCTTTTCTTTTTTTCCCCCCGAGTGTCAGAAAGTGATGCTGTTGGTCACTGTGTGGTGGAATTGTGCAAAATGCATTCTGACTGCTTTCTCTTAAAGTCTTTTTCTCTTCGCTCAGTTCTCTCCGTAGTCTTTCTGCCTCTTCTGCCACTTTTGTTCCCCCCCCTTTCAATCAGTCCACAAGGGAATAATCTTTTTTACGGCATTACCTTTGAATCATGTAGCAGATTAAGAGCTGAGGAAGTCACGTATTTGCGTCGTTACATTTGTTCTTTAGCACAGCGTCTTATGAGTGAGGAAGAATCCAGTCCAAGCTTGAGCAGTTGAAGGTTGAAGGACTTGCAGATGGGTTCTCTGCCGTCACCATCAAAAATCTGCTGGTCTGGAAACAGGAACGTCAGAGCTTGGTTGCCGTGCCGACTGCACAACCCAATCACTAACCACCGTTTGAAAAATGTGGAAAATGCACAGGGACTTTGAAGATTATTTGAAGATTATTCATGTAAAAATACTAAACAAATTTTTACAATTGCTGCATCTCACTAATTTCTAAGTACGAAATAAAACACTCATTTACTTTTAATGAAACAATTTAGTTCCTTGTGTGACAAGAAACACTTTACCTCTGAGTGTTACAAAGTGCTGACACTGGAGACTCCTTCTGTAAATGTCTCAATGCAGAATCCTTCACATCAATAATTATATGTTTTTTTTTACTTTTTGTTAAATAACAGCACAGTTTCAAAATCTGTAGCCATCTTGGTTCGGTGGTTCTTACAAAGCTTCACACGTTCCTCGGTCCAGCAGCAGATCCAAGTGATGGTGGTTAACTGTAGCTCTCTGGCAGTCCTGGGATTTGAACCCACAACCTTCTGGTGCCAAGCACTGCATTATGACAATAAACTCATTACATTCGCTGCTGACTTGAAGCAGAAGGTCCTGAGACTTTCCCTTTCTTTTCGTCTCCGAAAATGATCCAGTGCCTTTTTTTTTTTTTTTTTTTTCTTTTTTCCTCTAGCACTTTCTCATAAATGAAATAAATCGTATCGCAAGACCTTTTATTGTGCGTTTAACTTCCAGCTACATGGAAATAGAAAAAAAAAAAAAAAAGATCAACACTGTGTATCTTGATATGGAAATAACTTGGGATGGAAAAGGGATTTCTTTCTTTCTTTCTTTAAAAAAAAAAAAAAAAAAAAAAAAAAATCGATTTATTGTATGGTGCACTGCTTTCGACCACGCCACACTAAAGTCTGAGTCACTCCAGATGTTATGTATCACACCATCAGCAAGAAAATGTTTAAAAAAAAAACTAAAGAAAAAAAAAAAACAATGCGAGCTGACAGTATTTAAACTTAATTACTCATTCATGCCTAGCTATGTGTTAGATTTTTTTTTTTTTTTTTTTTTTTTGAAGTACCAAAATATGAATTTGTATGATGTTAAATGGAGACTAATGAGACAGTTAGAATGTTTGGTGCGCCGTTTTCACTCCAACTCCCCCGTACCCATGAGCACTTGCTACAGCTCTGATACCCTGTAGAGGCTAAAGGGAATAAACTTGAGGTTGTGTTCCAGTACTGATTTTACCACTCCATCGCTGACTTTCACCCTGCGGGAATCCATTTATCCCTACTGAGATCTTGACCTCTGACCCTAAATGGAGTAATTTCCAGTGGCTGAAGTTTGCTTCTTGCATGTAAGGGAAGTATTACGTATAGGCTTATAAACTAACATGCACACGATTCCAACCTCAAGCTTAAAGAGGGCCACGTCCTCTATCGCAGTCTGATGCTGGTGGGAGAGAGACGTCAAATTACGTGCTGAGGAAAGCTTCAGTGTTTTTAGTTCTGTTACTCGATTTTGTCTGTTTTTTAGATAAGTGACGTTAAATGACGTTTTTGTGTCGGTTTGAGGGCCGAGGGATCGAGTCAGGACCGATGCTGACTTTAGAAACATGAGATGATTATGGAGTAACAAGAAAATGCATTCAGGTCGTCTTCTGTAGGCGACACAATGGTGAACACCATGACTTTTTGTTATTGGCACTCGGAAAGTCTGCGTTTGTAGAAAATTGTGTATTCCTGAGCGTAGTTTCCTGTATCACTGTAGCAAGGCATCAAAATCGTACATTCTACGTCTAAACCGTAAAAATCTTGGCAGGTCTGACTAAGCTTACTTTGGGTTTTATGGCGCCGACAACTCCTTATGTTTTTCCCAGCGAGTTGTCAGGTGAACCAACAGCCATACTAGCTAGTCAGTTATGACCGTTTACAGAGTTTGAAGTAATTTCTTTGTTCCTGCTAACATTTCAGTCCATGTTACTCACTCCAGTCCTTTTCCTCAAGCTACTCACGTGGTACGGGGGAAGTCAGCGATGGTATGTCAGAAACAGTATTGGGACACAGCGTACGTGTAAAATTGTAATTGTAACTGTAATAAGAGGAGAAGCTAGCGTGCTAGCTGGGAAACCAGCTAGCAAACCAACTTAGAAGATATTTTAATAAAATAAAATCGCTCCCATTGATGAGTCTAAGGGGCGTAATTTTAGCGGGAATTTCAATTCATTTAATCCAGAGAGGAGAAATCAGTAGAAAAGTCGTGCCTTTATGTTGGAAGCTGATTATTTATCTTAAAGATGAATATGTGTTTGAAAAAAATGGATTAGGTTTTGGCGTGGTACCAAAGGTGAAAAAAATCAAAAATGTGCCATCAAATCTACCTTTTTAATGAGTATTATATATTTGCCATATGGGAGGATGTTATTATGTGAACCAAAGAGATCTGACAGAAATTTATTTTGCCTTCGATGTTTATTTTTTTGTGTGTAGTATATGTCACATGTTTGAATATGATTTTATTATTATTATTTTTCTGTGCACATTATACATTTAATCCATACATGAGCATAATCTGTATACATTTGCACAATTCACTTTGTATGTACATATCCATATGTATTAATGTCTTTTTTTTTTTTTTTTTTTTTTTTTTTGAAAATTTCAAGATTGAAAATAACGTGCATGTGCCAGATTTGGAGAGCAGGAAAAAAAAAAACATGAAAAAGAAAAAAAAAAAAAAAAAGCTATTGTCACTGGTGTGTTGGTGTGCGGTTGTGATTTCTTTGAGTGTGTGTGAGATGATGTCAGCTGGAAGAAGACAAAAATATATAAATGGGAAAAGGGTGTATATTTGTTATTTGTTACTTTAAAGGCACATTAGATGTTTTTTTTTTCCAGTTAATTTTCTCTTAAATAATTTTAGAAATTGGATTGAATTTTTTTCCCTCAATACAGCTATTGTTTAGATTTCTTTTTATTCCTTTGCTCAAAGATTAATCAAGGAAATTGACCTCGCATGGCATCTTTAAAAGTATTGAATGCATTCCAGAGCAGTAAACTGTGTACATTTAGATATTTCTCGCTGTTCAGAAATGCTTGAAGCCTGTTCATTCACTGTCTTTCAGTCTTTTACTTTCAATAACTGCGAAGCTGCAGGAGGATTATTAGGGGGCCAAGCACCAATGTTGGGCTTGTGTGTTTTGATAATGATACGGGAGGAGAAATGTGCCGTGACAGTCTGGATTTATAACCTAGAAATCTGAATTTTTCATTCCTTTATTTGAATTTGTAAGTGAGGTTTTGTAGTTGAAACTCAGTTTTATGAATGAAATTCAACTTTATAATCATCAGGTGGAGAAATTTCAAATTTAAGTATTTTGTGGCACCAAACTGTTAAAACGTTACGTCCGGCGTGTGTGGATTTGCTTGCAGCCAGTGATGTTTTAAAAATTTGACCTAAGAACTGAATTTCAAACAGATTGTGCCACAAAATTATTTAAATTTTTTATTACAATCACTACACATGATATATGTGTAGTGATTGTATGATATATATTTCTGTCCTAACACGCAAATTCAAGCAATAAGATTGCAATTTTGATGTAATTCGACTAAAAGAATTACTCGTATGAAAAATTGAAATAACGGCATTAAAATTCAGACTTTGAAATTCATTTCTCGTTCCACGTCACTAGGGCCTGTTTTAATCATCTTCCTGTGGATTTTAAACTCGAGAGCGCATTTCCTTGATTTCTTCCTGTAACGAGAAGAAAAAGCGCAAGGTACGGAAAGCCATGGAATAAAATTTCAGTTTGATGATTTTAAATAATAGCGTAAAAGTTCCTTTATTTATCGATTTGAAATTCAGATTGTCGTGGCACATTTTCCGTCCGTAACGTCAATGTGTTATGATCAAAGCATCCGCGAGCCGCCTTGGAAATAAATCATACAGTTTGTTTATACAGTGTTAGAAAAAAATTATCTTTAATTGAAATCATTAGGAAAATAAAAATGGATCAAGATGTCGTATTCGTAGCCGTTCTGTCGATAACAAACACAAAATGCGATGCTTCTTCTGAACCGAATCTCAGCTCGCTCAGTACTTCCTACGTAGATCGATCTATCTATCTATCTATCTATCTGTGTGGTGTACTCAATAAGTGTTTAAAAGCGCGCACTTTACAGTATTATTTAGAGAAAATAAGGCGTTTGGGAGTTGGAGGTGTATTTCTGGTACTTTGTCGCCCCCTATCGGTGGAGCTGCGCATGCGCGCTTCTGCGTGACGCTCGCCTCATTACGTAAGCGCGTGCATGCGCGTGCGAGCCCCTCCCCCTCTAGCTGGAAAAAGAAAAAAAAACTTTTTTTTTTTTTTGTATCGAAGGAATCAACAGCCGCCATCTTGTCGCGGCTTGGAAATCAGGATTTCGATACGGCGCTATTTTTTAACTTCGAAACAGCGCGTCCGAGGCGACGTTCGACGACAACTTTCGGCCCAAGACGCCGCCGTTGAATCGCGACGAAGCTTATTTTGGCGAAAAATCCTGGAATTGAGCGGCATTTCGTCGGCCACGAACCCCCCCCTTTTCGCGTTATTACCTTTGATTTCCCCCTTCGGTCCGTGTCGTTTAAACTGAGAGAGGGGGAGCCGTCGGACGACAGACAGCATCGACGGGACATTTGCAAAAAATTAGAATTAACATTATGATGCATTTATGCATTTTTAAAGGCGTTTCGGATGTTTTTTTTTGCACGATTTTTTTTTGACGTCAGAGAAAAGGTTTTGATGAGGATGCACATTTAACATCGCCGCGACGAGGAAACGCAGCGCCGAGAATTCCTCTGGAATATCTACATTTCCCCCCAAAAAAACTAAAACTCTCTTTTCTTGAAAGGAAATATTTTTTTCTCGAGGCTAATTTAACGACGATAATGTGGGTGTTGGGTGTTGGATTATCATGGGGTAAATGGCGGTGGCGCTGTTGGTACTTTTTTGAGAATTCCTCCTCCTCGCTGCTAGCTTAGCTAATTAGCAACTCAGCCTGAGACGTATAAACAAAGTGAATTTCGTGGAGCGTTGTTTCATTTCCGCCTTGAAAGGATTCCCTTTGTGATTATTTTGCTACATCTAATCTAGAAAAAATGGCTGAAAATCTGCTTGATCCTGGACCTCCGAGTGCGAAGAGGCCGAAGATGACAGCACCTGCCTCAGACGGGCCAGGTAACGCTAGCTAAAGTAACTTAAATGTCAAAAAAAAAAAAAGTTTGCTGTCGGTTTTTCTTCTCTCTCACACACACCACTGCACTCCAAACGCGACTAAAATGTCCTGACTGAGGTCCAGTCCTTGTATTTAGTGTTTTATTGCAGTAAAAGTGCTGTGTTTACTCTATATTGTCACTGACGCTAGCTTCATACCAGAACACTCCGCTAGCTAGCGGCTAACATTGCAGCGTAGTTTCTCCTGTCAGATTAGACACGTTAAAGTGGCTCTTTTTGAGTGTTTTTTGTTTTTAGAAGGAAGCGAAACATATTTAACAGTGTTCACAAAGTCATTTTGTATTCATTGTCCTTACACGTGTAGAAAAAAAACGCTATTTGAAGTACAGAATGGAAGAAAACGCCTTAACGCCCTACACGTACTAGCGCACTCACTAGTAGGACAGAAAGAGCAGCGCGCGCGCAGGGACGGATCAGCGGTCTGACACTCTGTAGTACGCTAGTATGCAAGTGTGGATTTCAGCACTCGCCACCTTCAATGCGAAAAATCTCCCTAATCATCTGCGGGTCAGTTAAAGTTAGCTAATTAACTATCTAATTCTTTCATCTGGGATGTTTATTTTGACCTAATAAGGAATAAGTTTACATTTTTGGCTTTTTTTTTTGATACTCAGGTTAACAAGCAATAAAACTTCAATAGTTTTCTATTTTCAAGTAAATATTCAGTGATTAATATCATTTCTTTTAAAAAGGTGACAGTCAATAAAAATGGCAGGAAAAATCCATTTGAAAAAGTATTTCACATTTTGGAAGAGTATTTCCTACTTTTCAGTGTCCGTACGAAAAAAAATAATTAGATAACAAGCTTTTTATACAAAAACTGTACGGATTTTGCGCAAAAATTAAGAAATAAAACATTCGCAAGGCATGTCGTGACAGGAAAATAATCAGTGCGGGAAGACACGAAGCAGAATTCAGGTATATATATCCATCCCAAAGTGTTTTATTCCTCTTACGCCACAGCGACTAACGTTTAAAATTGATCAAAGAACGTCACGTCGTATTTTTTAGCTGTTTATAGTTACATTTAACGTTAAGGCTACGAAAAAGAAACAAGTTCTTTTTACTTATCTTATTACTCATGTTATAGCGGCTATAAACATTCGTTCCATCAAGCCTTTCTTATTATAGAGAGGAAAAAAAAAGAAAAAAAGCAGCTCTGAAGATTTTACTTATTGACACTTATAAGCTGCTGACACTGGAGACTCCTTCCATAGATGTTTAAGAAACGTCTCTTCACGGATATTCTTCATCAGCAGACGACAGTTATTCGTTTTCCTTTGATAAACAGATTTAGAAAGTAAAATCATTTCTTATTTGTATTAGATTAGGTGACGCGTCCGCAATACTAAGTCTAAGCTGTTGCTATAGAAATGATAACGTATCAGGACAACGTAATATAAACCTGAGACTTTAAGGCTGCAGAACTGTCAGAGCTGCTGTGCTAGAAAATTAATCAGCACCTTCTGACTGTTTAAGCACACGAGAGGAGAAATGTAATTTAAAGCAGGCCGATGGTGCCCGAGCGGAGTTCATCTCGGCGCCCAACGCTAGCGACGGAGCCGTAACTGTGCCGTTGCATCATTTTCTAGCAGCACGTTTCATCACGCATCAGATGCAGACTTTCTGTTTCTGTACACACCTCAGCTTCGACTGTTAAACGTTTCAGCTACGGTGCTTTGAAGTAGAGCCGAGACATAAAACCAAAATATCATATCATATGATTCCTGAAATGTGAAAAAAACATGAACAGGAAAAAAAAAAGGTGAAAAAAATATGTGTGTGGAATAAATCTGGAGAATATTTGTTTAAATATAATTTTAAAGATTAAGTTCACTATTTTGACATCAGCTCCTTCCAGTTGTTTTGTAATTATATATATTTTAAACAATTTTAAAAACATATCATGATATATCACAATATGCTTTTCTGAGATAACGTCGATATCGAGATTAAATATATCAACTCGAGTCCTATTCGGATCGGATTAGTTTATCAGAGGGACGTCTGTAATAAATATTTATTACACGTCTCCTCGCATCCAGACGGCAATAAAATGACCGCAGGAGGGTTGTATTTCCTCCAAACCCGGACGTTTGCATCATGCAGTCATACGACCACGCTCCGTTCACAACTCGGCGTCCAGGCGGTCGAAGAGGCGCTGGAGTAGAGAAAAGACGCCGGCTCTTGTTTTAGTTTGGGGTGAACCTGGTTTCCAGCAACAGCTTGAAAATACAATGAAACAATAATCACAAAGCATACGAGAAGCATCCATTTTTTTTCTTCACAAAAGTGTGTAATATCTGGCGGAGGGTCACTGATACGCACAGTGTGAGAATAATACGGCAGTTAGCGGCAGACAGACGTTTTTTTTCCAACACGAGGCGACATCTGCATAGAAAATCAGGGACATGTGCATCCGTGTGTCCTCAGATGACCTCTGAGTTTGTAGAGAACAGAGAAAAACTCTGACATGACCGTAATTGGAATAAAAACGTTCATGTGTGCTTCTTAATCGGAACAAAGCGTTCACGTGTACACCTCAATCGGTTAAAAACATTCACGTGTGCGCCTCAATTGGCAAAAAACCGTTCACGCGGGCGCCTCAATCGGAACGAAAGCGTTCACGTGTGCGCTTCAATCGGCACGAAAACGTTCACGTGGGCGCCTCAATCGGAACGAAAGCGTTCACGTGTGCGCCTCAATCGGAACGAAAGCGTTCACGCGGGCGCCTCAGTCGGAACGAAAGCGTTCACCTGGGCGCCTCAGTCGGAACGAAAGCGTTCACCTGGGCGCCTCAGTCGGAACGAAAGCGTTCACCTGGGCGCCTCAGTCGGAACGAAAGCGTTCACGTGGGCGCCTCAAACGGAACGAAAGCGTTCACGTGGGCGCCTCAAACGGAACGAAAGCGTTCACGTGGGCGCCTCAATCGGAACGAAAGCGTTCACCTGGGCGCCTCAGTCGGAACGAAAGCGTTCACCTGGGCGCCTCAGTCGGAACGAAAGCGTTCACCTGGGCGCCTCAGTCGGAACGAAAGCGTTCACGTGGGCGCCTCAAACGGAACGAAAGCGTTCACGTGGGCGCCTCAAACGGAACGAAAGCGTTCACGTGGGCGCCTCAATCGGAACGAAAGCGTTCACCTGGGCGCCTCAGTCGGAACGAAAGCGTTCACCTGGGCGCCTCAGTCGGAACGAAAGCGTTCACCTGGGCGCCTCAGTCGGAACGAAAGCGTTCACCTGGGCGCCTCAGTCGGAACGAAAGCGTTCACCTGGGCGCCTCAGTCGGAACGAAAGCGTTCACCTGGGCGCCTCAGTCGGAACGAAAGCGTTCACCTGGGCGCCTCAATCGGAACGAAAGCGTTCACGTGTGCACTTTAGTTGGAATAAAAAAAACCTTAATCAGAATAAAAACGTTCACATGTACACCTTAATCGGAATTTTTTTTAAAAAAATTGCGTATACCCCTTAATCAGAAAAAAAAAGTTTGCGTATACACGTTAATCAGAATAAAACATTCATATGTCCACCTTAATCGGAATAAAATCCGTTCACGTATGCATCTTAACCGGTACAAAAAAGTTCACGTGTATACACTATTCAGAATTAAAAAAGTTCACAACTTTCATGTATGCACTTTATTTGGAATAAAATAGTTCACGTATACACCTTATTTGGAATTAAAAAAAGTTTGCGTATGCATCTTAATTGAAATAAAACATGCGCGTATATATCTTAATCGAAATTAGAAGAGTTCATGTGTACAGCTTAATTGGAATAACAGTCGGAATCGGAATAATAAACGTTCACATATACGTCTTAATCAGAATAAAACATTCGCGTATACATCTTAATCGGAATAAAACGTTCGCGTGTACGTCTTAATCGGAATAAAACGTTCGCGTGTACGTCTCAATCGGAATAAACACGTTCGCGTACACGTCTGAATCGGAATAAAAACATTCGCGTACACGTCTGAATCGGAATAAACACGTTCTCGTACACGTCTTAATCGGAATAAAACGTTCGCGTACGCGTCTTAATCGGAATAAAACGTTCGCGTACACGTCTTGATCGGAATAAAACGTTCGCGTACACGTCTTAATCAGAATAAACCGTTCGCGTACACGTCTTAATCGGAATAAAACGTTCGCATACACGTCTTAATCGGAATAAAAACGTTTGTGTGCACGTCTTAATCGGAATAAAACGTTCGCGTACACGTCTTAATCGGAATAAAACGTTCATGTACACGTCTTAATCGGAATAAAACGTTCGCGTACACGTCTTAATCGGAATAAAACGTTCGCGTGTACGTCTCAATCGGAATAAACACGTTCGCGTACACGTCTGAATCGGAATAAAAACATTCGCGTACACGTCTGAATCGGAATAAACACGTTCTCGTACACGTCTTAATCGGAATAAAACGTTCGCGTACGCGTCTTAATCGGAATAAAACGTTCGCGTACACGTCTTGATCGGAATAAAACGTTCGCGTACACGTCTTGATCGGAATAAAACGTTCGCGTACACGTCTTAATCAGAATAAAACGTTCGCGTACACGTCTTAATCGGAATAAAACGTTCGCATACACGTCTTAATCGGAATAAAAACGTTTGTGTGCACGTCTTAATCGGAATAAAACGTTCGCGTACACGTCTTAATCGGAATAAAACGTTCATGTACACGTCTTAATCGGAATAAAACGTTCGCGTACACGTCTTAATCGGAATAAAACGTTCGCGTATGTCTTAATTGGAATCAAAACGTTCATGTACACGTTTTAATCGGAATAGAAATGTTTACATACACGTCTTAATTGGAATAAAACGTTCGCGTACACGTCTTAATCAGAATAAAAAAGGTTAACATATACACGTTATTTGGAATAAAATTTAAAGCCGGTCTAAATGACATTTAATAAAATTAAACAAGTTTCCTTTCTGTAAATAATCTATTTAATGGATGAATAGTCTGATCACTTTGTGTCTGATCACTTTCACGATCGGACTCCGTGCGTGCGTTCTGCTCACGTGCGTTTGAGTCACGAAGCGCTCCTTGCGCAATCAAACCGCTCTGTGAGAAAACACGACTCCTGTTCGAGATGTTAACTGATTGAACCTGTGAGGAGGCATCGATCTCAGACGAGCATTTTACTGCAGGACGCAGAGTTTAATATTCGTTATTCAGCGAGGACGCTCAAGTGGACACGTCTTTGTTAAAACCTTTATTTCACGTGCACTTGTTTCCAAACCGTGGCCTTTAACATTAGTAACATCTGAAAATCCGCAAGCGTGTTATGTGTCTGTTTTACTGATGGCTGATGGGAGCAGTTCGTTTTATTTTTTAAAAACCAGAGCTTCATTGTTCTTGAAAATATGAAACGTTGAGCAGCTTTACCTCACATCACACTCGGAGACGGAAATAATTTAAACCTTGTTAAGTGTGATAGACTTTTTTTTTTCTTACTTACGATAATCTGGAAAAACAGATAAAATGTGATTTTAAAAAAATCGTTATAATATCCGTAATAGCATAATAGTAGGTTCTGGAGGCGGAGCTTTGTACACATGGGCGGGAATATAAACACCTTCCTCATCATTCAAATCATATTCATCTCCACTTAATTAACTTTTAGACACGTTACCCTGACTAATCTTGCTTAACGCACCTTTAAAAACACGTGCGCTGTTGTTAAAATACTGAAGTCGTTTGGCTTTGCCGTGATAGCTGTAGCTACTGGGTGCCATTTATACAGATTTTAAAAACACGTCGGTTCTCGCGTTTTATTTTAGACCTCTGAAAACGCATCTTTTTCAGTCTTGCTCTTCAAACTGGCTTTAACGGAAAGCATCAGGTTTGTGTTGGAGTGTGGATAAGAAAAAAAACATTACGTAGCTGTCATAGCTACGGTTCTAAGATGGCGGAATGTATTGCAATGCAGCATTTGACTGATTCGTATCGCAATACGAGCGTCATCGTGGCGCGCGTGAAAGCGTCGTATGGTCGCGTTTGTCAAAACAGACGCAAGTAGCTGAAATAACATAAAGGTTATTAATGGAGTTAAATATAAACAGTGTTTCGAAACTGACTCTTTGGTGCGGACAAGGCTTAGGGGTCGTTACCTCTAAATTACCCCCAGGGGATGATTTTAATACCCTGATGATGTCACAAAAATATCATTTCCTGCAAATATGCTTCAAACAGACTTGTCTTTTTAGTCATTAAAAATTTTTCTCTGTAAATTATTCTTGATTAATTCCCATCCAGCAGTCCGATCTCTCCTGTCGCACGGGAAGATGAACGCTATCAAGTGTCGGACAACCTGGATGCTGTCCAGGGCGGATCAGCACACTCAGAGAAAGATGGCTCTCTGCCCTCTTCCGCATACATGAGCTCACAGACGCATGCGATTGGCCAGTCTCGCTGTGATTGACAGGCCGGAGAGAGTACGTCATCCCGCCCCCTCTAACAGCACGGCCTGTTTGTTGCATCGGAAGTCATTTAAATCAAATATCCCACGTTCTAGTCCTTCACGCTGCTGCGTCGTGGTAACGTCGTCCTCTTGGCAAATGCAAAGCGGTAAGCTGGACGGTTGTTGCGCAATAAATTCATATCCACCGTGACCCTGACACGCATGGAAAGCAGCGTTTATTTGTTTATTACAGCTGTATTTCTTTATCCACACCACAAATGTGCTTGTATAGCGTGTCGTTAAAGCGGGATTGGAGCCGAGATATTCCTTCAGAACAAAACAAAAAAAATTATGACCTCACTCCTCAATGCTGTGTGCACTAGCTGACTATGGAGTGTACCTGTGCAGTGCCCTAGTTTGAAAGTAAGGCCACTTGATTGCACACACGGACTGCAATACAGTTTCTAACAGACGACTTTTCCTTACCGTTTCTCCTTGAAAAGATTCTGGGGTCATTTTAACAGCTATTTGGCGCCTGAAGAGAACCCGAGCCCGCTTTTCTTTGTTTCTTTCTCTCTGTCGCTCTCGCTCTGTTAACGTAATTTAGTGCGTTTATGTTTCCACAATGAAATCTATCTGAGAACAGATAGCTGGGAATGGAGTAACAATGTTTCTGTATTTTTACGCTGCTCGTTGTTTGAATGTTCGTAGTGACCGACATCTTTATTTAGATTGATGTCACGCTTTTGTGTTTCCGTATAACGTGAACAAGCTGACAATCTGGCGGCTCGATTTCGCAACGTAGCGTCGAATCGCGGAGCCCTGCATTATTGCGTACAGCTCTACGTTTATACTGTACGTGGCAAACGAGTGACTGAGAAACAATAAGCAAACGAACTCTTATTATACGTATTTGGAGCTGGGGGTGTGGGGGATGTCACATGACCATCAGGGGTTTTTAAATTGTTTTTCTCTCCCACCCACTCACATGCACACACACACACACACACACACACTGGGGAAACTTTTTGTGCTGCACCCGGGTGCATTCACTGCTGTGTCATTTATTTAAAAAATATGTTTTATTACGTTGTGAGAACAAGTTGTTCGATTTGACTGTGACACGAATGCAGCCCAGTGAGAGAGAGAGATCGAGAGAGAGAGAACCAGAGACAGAAGGGAAGGGGACAGAGAGAGAGAAGGAACCTCAGGGTGGTGGGGAGGACCAGACAGAGAGAGAGAGAGAGAGAGAGAGAGAGAGAGAGAGAGAGAGGGGGAGCCTAAGGGAGTGGGAGAGGGAGACATGGTGAAAGAGAGAAGGAGAAGGGGGAACCAGAACTGGGGTTTGGGGGGGGGGGCGATGAGAGAGAGAGTGAGAAAGAGAAGCAGAAAGAGGGAACCAATTGGGGGGGAAAGAGAGAGGGAACCTGAGCGAGACATGGAGAAAGAGAGAAGGAGAAGGGGGGAACCAGAACGGGGGGAGAACCCGAGATAGAGGGGGGAACCAGAATGGCGTGGTGGGGCGATTGGGAGAGAGAGAGAGAGAACCTGAGACAGAGAGGGAACCTGAGAGAGTGGGAGAGAGAAAGAGAAGCAGAGAGAGGGAACCTCGGAGGGGGGAGAGAGAAGGGGGAGGACCTCAGAGAGAGAGGGAGTGGGAGACATGGTGAAAGAGAGAAGGAGAAGGAGGGAACCAGAACGGGGTCGTGGGGGGTTGGAGAGAGAGAGAGAGACGGAACCTGAGAGAGTGGGAGAGAGAAAGAGCACAAGGGAGTGAGAGAGAGGGAGAATGAGAAAGCAAGAGAGAGGATGTGAAGAGACAGAAAAAGGGGGAACTGAGATGGAAACTGAGAGAGGGATGGATGGATAGGTAAAGGAGGCGGAGGAGGGGCAGCGCAGCAGAAATGTGGTCGGGTATGATGATTGTGATAATTCTGTTGCATCACTCGTTCCTTACTGACGAGTGGATCGTGTTGAGGCCAGGAAATGAGAAACACTCTCCAGTGATACAGCACCACTGCAGCTGTGTGTGTGTGTGTGTGTGTGTGTGTGTGTGTGTGTGTGTGTGTGTGTGTGTGTGTGTGCAGTGATTAATACAGCTCAATGCTGATGTCTTGCTTGTGTTTAACGTGACTAGGACAGACGTCGTGTTTGCCGCTGCAGTCAGTAGCAGTGAATTGCAGCACACGCTCCGAAAAGCTCCCGTAAACGGCGTATAAAAACCCGTAGCCTGGAGTTCAGGGGCAGGAGTTTATTAGTTATTTATCAGGGTCAGGTGGAATATTAGCACAGTAACGTCACGGTGATGAGATTTAACCTGCTTCTCTTCTCATCAGACAACATTTTAACTTTCTAGACCTGATCAAAATGTTTATTCTCCTCAAATATCTTCAGGGCAACAAACCTGTGGCCAGCGAGTAGCATTTTGAAATTACTGTCTTTATATTTGTCCTAAAACAAGATCCTGACTAAGTCTGACTTTGCACAAGCCCGCCCCCCTCCTCCGTGATTGGCCAGTAGGTTAAATAGTATCGTGTGGGATGAAACGCAGCGTGCCGTGTGATTATTTGCACGTGTCTGCCGGAGGGGAAAGATAGATTTCTCAAGCCCCGGAAATGTAGCGTGTAAAAGTGATCGGCTCTTTTTCAAGCAGGTGTTTAGGAGCGTGAGGTTTAATACTCATCACGGAGTTAAAATAGCATCAGTGCAGAAGTGAAAGAAAGAGCGTGTTGGATCACACAGCGTTTAAACCTGTGGTCTGTTTCTCTCTGACCACGCAACACTGTTTCCTGAAAGCTTCACACCATCACGATTACAGATGTGGCTGCTCGTTTTTCTTTTTCTTTCTTTTTTTTTTTTCTGGCTAAGTTCATGATTGATGTGTCAGCCAGACTTGTGTTCTCCACAAGTGCAAGAACGTCATTTCTGGAGTCTTGACAACTCCGCGGTCACGGCAGCGGTAGCGCCTCAGAGAGAGGCGGAGAGCTAGAGGAGGAAAGAGCGGCGCGATGGCAGCGCTCGGTTCCTCGCGAGCAAAACCCCAAAACGTGCTGCACCTGTTCCAGCCCAGACGGCCAACCATCACATCGGCCCACCGACCGGCAGCTGCAGCTGCCCGGCGTGTTTATTTATAGACGGAGCGAGCTGAATGAGAAGGAAAGAGGGAGGGAGAGTCTGGTTCAGAGAGCGGTGCAGTAGTAGAGGGAGGGAGGGAGGGAGGGATCAGTGTGTATAGTCGGGGTTCGTATAGAAGTGGTTCGTGACTAGCCTACAACGTTGCGTTTGCTAGCTCTGGCCAACTGAACAGATTTGTTTCAGTGACACGTCCTCAAAGCAGACGACTGCTAGCGAAGGGAACACTTTGCTTCGTGACGCGATTAAGAAAGAATTTCTTCCCTGTCGTAAGAATTATTGACAACATCGAGCCTCGTTGAACGATTAAAACGCTCCTTTAATAAAGTTTGCGTAAGTCAAACGGATCTAGGAATTTCTACTGGTTTTAGAAAAGGATTTTAACGTTCCCGACACAGCTCATTTGCATGTAGCGACGCCCACAAAACTCCATAAAAGGTCAAGTGCACAGCCAGCTGGGAGCACAAAATGATCGATCAGGGTAAAAGAAGAGGAAGTTATTTTGACTCGCTTCTATACCAAGAAAAATATTTCATAATATAACATTAATAATAATAATAATAAGCGAGCGCTAAATCTTCTTTCAGCCGATGTGTTTGTTTATACACCACCATTTCTTTTGTCATAACGAAATTAGTTTTGTTTTAATTTTTGGCTTTGTGTTAGCCCACTTTCTTTCATTTTTATGTTCTGTAATTAACGCAAATAATATAAATGACCGGTTTTCACAAAACGCTCTCGATGGCACGCTTAGTCCCCGACCTAGCGAACTAGCATGACGATGCGATTTTCGATAGAGACTCCAAAGCTCTACCGTAAAGTCGCTCTGAATCATATTTACGTTAGTTAGCGTTTTTATGTGTAAATTTGTACGCGCTCAGGAACGCGAGTAGGATATGAGCTTTTTTTTTTTTTGCCTTTTCACAGGATATTCATGAATGCCAAATTCCTTTCGTAAACGCTCGAACGATCTTAACAGCCGATTTTAGAGTTTGTTACTGCTGTTTAAAAACATCGCAATATCCGCCGTGTCGCGGAAAAGCGCGTGACGTAATTCATTATTTCCTCATATCGCGTCAGCCGGTTCTAGTAGTGACAGAGAGAGAGAGAAAGAGAGAATGTGATTGGTGGGGATTGCAGAGTGGAGAAAGAGAAAAAGAAAGAGAGCTGAAGTGTGTGTTGTGGAGGAATAAAACGCCGGAAGGCGTCGAGTCGGTGTAGAGAGAAGATGACGAGAATCCCTCTCCCCATCTCCCCCCCCTCCTTCACCACGCTGGGACTCGGGGCTTCACGTGGCTTCTGAAACCAAAACAATGCTGTGCCTCCTGGCTCTGCTCCAGGGTGTGTGTGTGTGTGTGTGTGCGTGCGTGCGTGTGTGCATGTGCGCGTGTGCGCACGCACGCGCTTCAAGTCCTCAGTGCTGCGCTTCAAGTCCTCAGTGCTCTGTAAAAGGAGTGATTCAGCACAAAGATGGCGAGATAAGGGGTGTGTGAATGAACGAGAGAGAGAGAGGGCTGTGTGCAGGCAGGCGCGCGCGCGTGTGTGTGTGTGTGTGTGTAAGAGCGATAAAAGAGGAAGAGATGATCTCCTCTCGAGTCGCTCTTGTGTCGAGCACCTGCTGACGTGTGTGTGTGTGTGTGTGTGTGTGTGTGTGTGTTTACTCTGGGAGGCGGGCACAGAGAGTACCCTCATTTACTGCCAGACGCTTCACGCTACACGCGCTGCATCTAAATCACGCGACCAGGAAAGCACACACGGCGCATTTAAAGAGCCGTGGCAGACCATAGACTGGAAAAAAAAAAGATTTAGGTCTGGATTTAGCTCACAGAGTGTTAGTGCAACCATTTCAACAAATTATTGCGTGTATCATGTCAGCATGCGTTAACGTGAATTTTTTTTCTTGGCGTTTAATTGTGTGAAGTTTTTAACTGCAGCTAACGAACTCTTAGTGAGTATCGTTACATGGCTGTGTTTTGTGACGCTTACGAGTAAATGCTTTCTCAGTGAGGAAGTGATTCAACTCTGAATCGACTCACTACAGGAAGTGAATCAAACATGTAAATACGAGCTGCTACAATGAGCCCTAGGACAGAAAATAACCGCATTTGAACTCACGCTTTAGTGATTTATTGCGTGCCGGAGCTGTGTTCTTTGTGCTTGGGTGAATTTTAAGATTTATACAAGCGCTTGACGAACATGAGCCGATGTTCTTCTTCATCTTTTTTCGGTTTGTTTAATTATTTGTGCTGTGAATAAACCAAACAGCAAACGAACCATAAGTATTCATCTCTCTCCGAGTCGGACTGTGTATCAGTGTGAAGTTTTAGCTTTTACTCAATACAGTCAGGTTTCCTGGTCTGTCTGGATTTAAAAAAAAAAAAAAAAAGATCCGTAATTCTATGAATAATACTTTGCACATTTATTGTAGTCTAAAGAAGTTTTAACTCCATGTTCTAATCTCAGATTTGTATAACTGCAGTGTAGAAAAGGAGAGTGATGGTGGCCCTGAAGCAGAGCCCTGAGGTACACCGCAGAGACTTTTAGAGAGTTTTTAACAACAGCTAATGTCTTTACTTTATTACACGAACTAAATTTAAGTGTAGCGTTGAGTGAGATTTGAACTTGTGAGAGTTTACTGAGTTCTAGCGGATGGTTTAGATTTATTAATCCTCTCGACTAACCACTGAAACACAAACGATTTAATTTCAAACTACGGCCAAGCACAGAAAGTAGTCCTCATTGTGTAATATAATATGATAGTTTTTTTTTTTTTTTTTTTTTTACCGTCAGTATACTCCGTTTTATCTTTTAGATTTTTTTCTTAAGATAAAGGTGAATGTAACTTTGCTCTTTTCTCTTGTTCTCTCGCTCTCTCTCGCAGAGTTGAGCTCGTTGTCATGGGACGACCTGGAGAGCAATCTTCCAGACGAGTTGATTCCGACCGGCCCGAACGGAGACCTCGGTCTGATGGCCATGCCCTCGAATGGCGGCGGAGCGGGCTCGACGGGGCTGGCGGACGCCGCCGCTAAGCACAAGCAGCTCTCCGAGCTCCTGCGAGCCGGCAGCGGCGGCAGCCTGAACTCGGCGGCTCTGAACTCGTCCAGCCCGGCGCCCGGGGGAGGCATGGGGCCTCAGCTGAGCGCTCTGGGCAAGAGCCCGCTGGGCCAGGGCTCTCCGTCGCACGCCTCTCCGACACCAAAGCCAGCAGGAGCCACACCAGGCGCACCGGGTAACGGCGCCATGGGCCTGAACGCCGGCTTCAACCAGGCCATGCTGAACAATGGCATGATGGCACAGAGCGCAGCCGCGCAGCAGCAGGGTCAGGTGATGAACGGGACGCTGGGGCCGGGCGGGCGTGGCAGGGGCGCGCCAGTCATGCCGTACCAGGGGCCGGCGTCTGTAGGGCAGCAGGTGGCGGCGGCGGCGGCAGCAGGAGCGGCGCCGGGAGGTGCGGGCAGCGTGCTGGCGGAGACCCTGACGCAGGGGACGCAGCAGATGGGCATGAACGCCCAGCAAGCGGGCAACATGAACAAGGTGAGAGACTGGCTCTTTCCTCCCGTCGCTCGTCTCGGGGCTGTTTCAATTTCGTAACATTGCGCTTCATCGGTGCACTAAAATACCCAGCATGCATCATGCAAGTATGACATTGATCAGTCGTAGAACAAGCATATTTCTTCATTAAAGATGTAACAAATTATTTGTAGACAGGCCCGTGGAGCCTGAAAAACTACGGTCAGATGTTGTTAGCTGTTGTTTTTTTGCTTGCTGTGCATCTGTAATGATTTGAACGCCGTTATCAGAGTTATATAATTGCAATAAAATCACGTGCTTTCCCAACAAGTGCCTCATCTCCTCTCGTCTCTGTTAGCAGCCCAGTGCCATAACAAATGAACCAATGAAAAAAAGAGGAACATTTAAAATTCAAGAGGCTTTTCTTCATGTTGTATAATGTGCAAATTTGCCCAGAAGCACGTCTGGCTAGCCG
Source organism: Pangasianodon hypophthalmus (assembly GCF_027358585.1). NCBI lineage: Eukaryota > Metazoa > Chordata > Actinopteri > Siluriformes > Pangasiidae > Pangasianodon > Pangasianodon hypophthalmus. Next base: position 16,575,027 of record NC_069734.1, read on the forward strand.
CTCTGCGTTTCATGTTTAATTGGTTGACTGGGCTGAAGAGCGACATTTTGCACTCCACGGTGCGGCCGAGCTGCTTTGTTTAAAACCGCCGATATAAATATGACCCCGGTGGGCGTGTCAGACAAGCTAGAGACCTGAGAGCAGAGAAACGCTGCGAGTGTTTGTATAGTATGCAAATAATGAGGTTAGCGCCGACTGATGTTGAATGAACGCCAGTCTGTGAGCAGTAAAACGTGTGCTAGGTTATTTGTGTACGTATACTTGTGAAAATTGGTCTGATATGCGTCTGATCTCACGACCGCTTCCGTACGTGCTACATAAACCGCATTTTAGTACAAACTGTTTGGTTTTTTGGCTTTAGAGTGCTGCGGAAATGTGGAACCGATGGCTGCGTGTCATGGGGCATCCCTGCACCTTTGTTCAACGGTGTTGTGTTACTGCGTCCGTACGGCGCATCGTAACTCGCGCACGCTCACATCGGAGCTTGTACGGCGCGGTACAGCGCGAGGTGGTTTTTAACTTTCACCGGACGCCGCTGTGGTTTCACAGGAAGCTCGTAGGAAGCCTTCGGTCGGCTCTCACGCGCTTCTCACACTTCTGCTCGCTACTCCTACCACATCAGAGCAACGCTGTGCTTTCTCTAGTCTGTGTGTCGCAACCGTACATCATTCGGGGAGCCCCCTGTTCTTATGCTTTAAGAGTATTACTAGTAGGGGAAAAAAAAAAGCATGTTCGATAAGTAACAGTATAAAATGCTCACCAGCGACGGAATGGTGCGATGCAACCCGATAGAGCTACCACCCAGGAATCGATTCGTTTTCCCGCAGCAGCGCTTACACGTTCTCTTAGAACACTAATTTGTCTCGTCATGCTGCAAACTCGTCTGTCCTGAAGACACAAACTAGTGCATTAATATCAACTTGTGATTTGGAGTTCTGAGAAAATGAATCAACGCTGTCTGACAAGTCTAGAATCAGTGGTGTGTGTGTGTGTGTGTGTTAAGAGACAGTGAACAGAGTGGAGTGGCAGCTACAGCTCTTGAGAGATGAGAGAGAGAGAGAGAGAAGGAGAGCCGAGCCAAAGAGTGCCACAGATCTGTATGTGAATGAGTAAGCACAGCGGGAGGAGGGTCAGGATAAAGCTGTGGGTGTGTATGTGGGTGGGAGGGGAGAGAGAGAGAGAGAGAGAGAGAGAGAGAGAGAGAGAGGGAGTGAGAGGAGGGCTGGCAGCGCGTGCGGCACTCAGCTGGCCTCTTTTATCTGGTCCGCTGGAGCGATGTCAACAGAGGAGAGCGAGCGGCCCGGCATGCTGCCGGAGGGAGGGAAAGGAGCGAGGGAGGAGGGGAAGTGTTGAAGTGGATGAACGAAAGTAGAAGAAGGAGGGGGGGAGGGCGCACTTGAGAGTAGGTTCCTGTCTGACGGAGAGGAAGAGGATTCTCTGGCCCTGTGCTCGAGGCACGCCTGCGTAGAGTTACGCCTGTTCCTCGAGCACGCCTGCCCTGATCATTGCAGCGTTTTCTCTCCACAAACCCAATTCAGGCTCGTTAATTAGCTGATTAGTATAATTAGGTGATTCTGAGGAAAGGAGGAAAACGGCAGACTGTGGAAGGCAGGGCTACTCCGGGATTGATAAATACTGATCTGTGCTGTAGGAAAGCTCTGATACTGCTGACTGCGCTGGATACGGAGATCAAACAGAGATTTTATATTTTATAATACTACATAGGTTGTGTAGTAAATATTGTGAAATGAAGAGCTGCATGCTTTTTGTTTTTTCTTCAGTGATGATGGGTTTGGATAAATTTCGCTAAATGACTAACATTAGATTGAATCGCATGCTCATGAGCGATCGCTTGTGTTCATTCTCGGCGTTTATAAGTAAAAGTTATTTATCATAAATTTTAAATGACTGAAGTTCAGTGGAACTATTTTGTTCTTAAATTGTCAGAGTAAATTTGTGTTGAGATGAAATAATTATAATGATCATTTTAGCCGTTATTGTACAGCCGTAAAGCCAGTGTTGTAATATGGAGTATTTCGTTTTAATATTTGTGCACGGATTTAATTAGTTTTTTATTAAATCTGAGATTTGTGTTAGTGAAACGCTGCTTTTGGACCATGAGCTGTGTGCTTGATTCTGGATTTTTAAAAAAAATATATTTCTCCTTCTCTTTCTCTCTGTCTGTCTGTGTGTCTGTAGATGGGCATGGCCGGAGGTGGCAGTCCGTTCGGGCAGTACCAGGCAGCCGGGCAGCAGTTAGCGGCGGCGGGTGTAAACGCCCAGCTGCAGAATAAAGCAGCCCTGGCCAACAGCCTGCCAGCTTTCAGCGCTGATCTGAAGGGAGCCGCTGTGCCGAACGTGCAGAACATGGTGAGTGTTTAGCGCTCGCTCGTTTCTCATCTCACTGTCACACTCACCTTATCGACCCTCAGTCCTACAGGTTATCCGGTTATATTATCAGGTTATATGCTTCTGCAAGATACATTTCATTTCCTAATGTTGCTAAAAGCTTCTCACGATCTGTTGATCATCTAAAGACAAGTTGCTACAAAGATTGAAAGATTTTTTTTTTTTTATTATTATAAATGGTGCACTGTTTCAGGCTTTCCAAGGCTACACCCAAACTCACACACTGTTCTGAATGTACGCTGTACATCAAGCAGTGTTAACGAGGCAGCTAGCAGCGTAGCAGCCTTTCCTGGTTACTGTCAAATTGCACATGTTCTGTCTTTTTTTTGGAGGTAGCTATAGACTCATTCCAATCCCATCGCAGTATCTGTTGGGCATTACGTCTCATAGTACGTGTTAATAGGATCGAAATCTGTTTATTGTCCCCAGCGAATGCACTAACATGTCCTCGTCTGTCTGTGTGCGCAGCCCCAGGCGCAGCAGCAGGTGGCAGTGGGAATGGTCGGGTGTCAGGGCGTTCCCGCCGGTCCCACAGCCGACCCGGAGAAGCGCAAGCTGATCCAGCAGCAGCTGGTCCTGCTGCTCCATGCGCACAAGTGCCAGCGGCGCGAGCAAGCCAACGGCGAGGTGCGGGCCTGTGCCCTGCCCCACTGCAGGACCATGAAGAACGTCCTCAACCACATGACCCACTGCCAGGCCGGCAAGTCCTGTCAGGGTGAGTCGCTCGTGCCAACACACACACACACACACACACACACACACACTCGTTCAGCAGCAACAAGACAAATACTCCTCTTTCTCTGCTTCCTGTATTTCTAACACTCGCTGTCTCCGTCTGTCTGCAGTGGCTCACTGTGCATCCTCGAGGCAAATTATTTCTCACTGGAAGAACTGCACGCGGCACGACTGCCCCGTCTGCCTCCCGCTGAAGAACGCCAGCGACAAGCGCAACCAGCAGCGTGAGTCTCCTAACCTCCACTCCATCTAAAAACCTCCTCCTGCTCTTCTTCATGTCTCTCCCCTCCTTCTTGTTTCTGGTTCTCTTATCCATTAGACTTTTTTTTTTTTTTTAAACCATGGCCAGAGAATTGAATGACTAGCAAGCTACACCCAAATGTTTTATCAGTCAAGGTGTTGCGCCAACAGTAGTAAATGATGAAAGTCCTCCCCTTCTGTTTTTTTTTATTGCATAACCAGTTATTTACTACGCCTCAGCAAAAAAGCCTTGCTCTGGTAGCCGGAGAGGAAGTGTGTGTGAGACAGGGAGAGAAACTACATGCACCCAAACAAAGCTGACCATTAGCAGTGCAGCTGCAATGAAACTTTTCATTATAGATATATTTTATATGAACTTTGTTTGTATTAGCAGTATTCTGAGATCAATGTTTTGATGTTAAACTCCACAGCCACACCAGTTCTCTTCAAAAAATTTCCCTTTCTGTGAAAGACAGGATGCTCAGTGCACCAGTGTATATCTTCTGCTTTTGCTGTTTAGAGATGAGGGTAATCATTTACTCTCTTTTTGTAGCGATGCTGACGTCTCCCAACGCAGGCCTGCAAAACGCAATAGGTCCAGTGGGTTCGGGTCAGAACGCGGCTCCGGCCCTAAACGCCCCGGCTCCTATAGACCCGAGCTCCATGCAGCGAGCCTATGCTGCCCTCGGCCTCCCCTACAGCAACCAGAGCCCTACGCCGACACAAACGCCTCCCACTCAGCCCTCGCAGACCCAACACCAGCAGCAGATGAGGCCGCTGAACGCGCTGGGTAACCACACACACACACACACACACACTCTTATAGTCGGTTTCCTTGTTGAATAGACACATTCTGACATGACGCAAGACGCAAACTGTCATTTCTGCGACATGATGGACTGATTGTTTTAATCTCAGTGTCTTTACAGTGTATGAGTGTCAGCTCTGGTACTGATTGTGTGAAACACTCTTTCTCTACAGGCACTAACCAGATGGGCATGAGCGGCGGCGCGATGGGCGTGCCCACGTCAGATCAAGCTAAACTGCATCCCGAAGGCAACATGCCATCCACTCTCAACGCCAACAAGTAATCATCTCATCTATACTACTACTTCTACTACTACTGCAGATGTTTCTGGATCTCGTACTTTGTAACATAGATGGTTTGATGCTTTAACGTGGCCTCACTCTCTCTCTCTCTCTCTCTCTCTCTCTCTCTCTCTCTCTCTCTCTCTCTGTCTCTCTCTCTCTCTCTCTCCTGTAGTCAGCTAATGTCAGATGGCTCAGCAGTGGGAGCTCTGGCTAACGTGCCCACGGCGGCTCCGCTGTCAGCCAGTGGAGTGAGAAAAGCCTGGCATGAACACGTCACTCAGGACCTCCGCAACCACCTCGTCCACAAACTGTTAGCATCCTATACCGATGTCTGTTTGCTTACCGTCTCCTCTTTTTGTGCTTCCACACTAACAGTGGCATTTATGTGTGTGTGTTTTACAGAGTGCAGGCCATCTTCCCTACACCGGACCCCGCAGCTCTGAAAGATCGCCGCATGGAGAACCTGGTGGCGTACGCGCGGAAGGTGGAGGGAGACATGTACGAGTCGGCCAATAGCAGAGTAAGGAGATGAACAGAAACTAAACAGCTCTCACAGCTTGTTAGAATAATGAATTCGGCCAAACGACTTTGTTTTTCGAGCTGCTGGTCGTGCCGCGCCACTGTGCGGCGTAACACGCGCTGTAGCACACGCTGTGATCTGCCCTCTTCCTCATACATACAGTATCGATCAGTCTGATGTCATATGGCGTATTCCTTCACTGTGCTTTGTTGTGCTTTTGCGTGTAGGACGAGTACTACCACTTCCTAGCAGAGAAGATTTACAAGATCCAGAAGGAGCTGGAGGAGAAGAGGCGTTCCCGGCTCCAGAAGCACATCATCAACCAGGCGCCGATGACTGCACCGGGGGCGCAGCAGCCCGCTCTGAACCAACCCAACTCTCTGGGTCCCCGGCCTCAGAGTGCGTCTCACAGACATCCACGCAAACACACACACACACACACGCTTGAGTGACACAAGCTGAAACTCACTCCAACATGCCATACAGCTGCTTCTCACACACAAACACTTAATCATTCTCTTTTTCTGCATCTTTGTTAAGATGGACCTGTGCCTATGCCCAATGTGCCAAATCAGATGATCAACCGCATGCAGGTCGCCCCAGGTACTGCCATTTTTCCCTTTTATCACAGCCGTTAAGTGGTGTGTGATAACGTTGACTCATGGTTGTGTCGTCATGTTTCAGGGATGAACCAGTTCAATGCGATGTCCATGCAGAATGTGCCGATGTCTCAGGCTCCAATGGCCGCCCGAGCGGCCTCCCCAATGAGTCACGCACCACAGATAAACATGAGCACTGTTTCTCAGGTTGGCATTTATATACACGCACATACACACACACACACACACAATATTCATTCATCACCACGTACTACTATGTTTTGTTTTGTTTTTTTCTAGTTAGAAGAAAGAGAAGATAAACGTGGTATTAAACATCATATCAAATGTCTCATTTGTGTGTTTTTGCTTTCTTTCAGATCGGCATGTCACCCACGCGGATGGCCCCGTCGCCAGCCATGATGGGACCTCACGGCGGGAACATGGTGCCGCAGGCGGCAAATCAGACGCAGTTTATGCAGCAGTTTTCCACCAATGCTAACGCTATGAACGTCAACATGGGCCAGCCCAACACGCAGGCAGCTATCCCTCAGGTTAGACAGAACGCACGCACACACACACACACATATGATGATGCTCAGTGTGAATTTTTGTCTAGTTACTGTGTACTGTATAATTACCTTGTGCGCAAGTACTGTATAAAGTGTGAAGTTTTCTTTTATTGACTCCAGTACTAAGACACGTTCCTTGTCTCTCTCTTCCTCAGCAGCCACAGAACCTCCCTCTGAATGCACTCGGCCCTCTGGGCTCTCAGATGAACTGCCCTGCGCCTCCCCAGGCCCCTCTCGGTGCCACCCCGCCCCCTAGTGCCGGAACTGCTGGCACCGGCACTAACCTGCAGCCACTGCAGCCTAACCAGGCCGGCACGCCCACCCCCGGCCCGGCACAGAGCACACCGCCGCACACACAGCCTCAGACAGAGCTGCCTGCCCTGCCACAGCCCCATCCTGGCACACCAGTGAGTACACGGGCCTCCGCGCCTCTCTTTAGCTCGATATATCCATACACGCTCAGATCCAATTCTGGGTGAGAAAGCGAAAAAAAAAAAAAAAAAAAAAAAGCCCTGTGGGATTGTTGTGTAGCTGCCACAGTGGGTCACGATGACAATGATTGACTGTTCACATTAGTCATCAGTATCTCAGATCAGATTTATAATTAATAGTGTAATAACGTAATATGTAGCGCAAACAGTATCGCATTTAGAGTTCTCATCCTCTCTCTCTCTCTCTCATTCAGAGTGCTGATAACCGAGTCCCCACCCCAGCATCGACGGCGAGTGCTGACCTGCACACGCAGCATGCCGTGCCCGAGCTGCCCGCTGTTGCCGAGCCCAAAGCAGAGCCCAAGCAAGAGGAGCAGGACTTTGAGTCCGGCGCTGCAGAAACCGAACCCAAGATGGAGGTAAACCTTTAACCGTGTCACTAGTGCATTTTTATGTCAAATGACATATGGTTATTAGACAGAGCTGATGAAATTTCCCTAGGACATTCATCTTGAGCAGCCAGTGCTCATTGTGTACAGTGACACCTAATTAAGCTTCTCTATATCAGTAAATCATATCAGTAATCAAGAAGATCTCGCATACACCGCGGCCACTTAGCCAGCGCACAAAAACGGCGGCTTTGTACGTCTTTTTCTTTCACAAACTGAATTTCTAATGCATTTTCTTTTAATTAAAAGCATTTCTATTCATTTCTTCCATAATTCAATTAGCCTTCAATTATATTGCAATTTATTCCAATATCAACATTATAAAGCATCCGGTAACGGCTGTCACATGACCCTGTCTCAGGTGGAGGACGATTCTGGCCCTGTGGTCAAGAAGGAAGAGCCCGAGAGCTCAGAGACCAAGCAGGAGCCGATGGAAACGGAAGATAAGAAGACGGACATTAAAGGAGAGACCAAAGAGGAGGAAGAAAGCAGCACGGCTGGCACGACGTCGTCCTCGCCGTCGCAGTCTCGCAGGAAAAGTGAGTGCCAAATTCTTCCCTGGAAAACGCCGACCTGGCGTTTTTTTTTTTTTTTTCGTTTTAACGAGCTTCAAACATTATACGGTATATATTTTTTTTTCAGTCTGTAAGAGACGAGCATGTAAATGACTGTACTTTTTTCGTACAGAGTAAAAGATCCTGTTTCTAGTAGAACAGCTGTTTTTCTCTCTCCAGTCTTTAAGCCGGAGGAGCTGCGCCAGGCACTGATGCCTACGCTGGAGTCTTTATACAGACAGGACCCCGAGTCTCTGCCCTTCCGCCAACCTGTGGATCCCATACTGCTGGGCATCCCGGTTAGTCCCTCATTCATACACCATACACACACACACACACACACACACACACACATCTTTTTTTCTGCTGTATTCTCCGGTTTGAAAAGCAACGCCTGGTCTGTCGCGTGTCTGCAGGACTACTTCGACATCGTGAAGAACCCCATCGACCTGTCCACCATAAAGCGCAAGCTGGACACGGGTCAGTACCAGGAGCCGTGGCAGTACGTGGACGACGTGTGGCTCATGTTCAACAACGCCTGGCTCTACAACAGGAAGACGTCACGCGTCTACAAGTACTGCTCCAAGCTGGCTGAGGTGTTCGAGCAGGAGATCGACCCCGTCATGCAGGGCCTCGGATACTGCTGCGGCCGGAAGGTAAGCACGCGTGTTTGTGTATGTGTGCTAAACTTTACACATCAGTCAGGTACACGGAGAGTACGGCTTTAAAAAGTGACCTTTATTTTATTCAGTGAAGAAACCTATTCGAGATATATATGTATTTTTTTGCACTTGCAGTCTGGAATGTGTGGTAATTAGGACGTAGAAGAGATGATTAGTGACATCTGGTTATATTCTTGTTTAGGGGCATTTTCATACGAGTGTCTCTTCACATGCAGAAATTTGAAAATTGTCAATCACAAGTTCTAGCATAAGTGAAAATGGAGAAAATCGCATTTAAATTAAACACAGTGGATGTTTTGACAGCCGGTATCTGATTACAAACTGAATTGATGTCCATTTCACCATGACAAATAGCTATTCAGCCACGTGTGACATTCGCTATTTGAGGAAAGCACACTTAGCTAGGGAGGTTTTAGACGTCTTTATGCAGATCTCCTCGGAGCGGTTTGTTTAGACAGGTGAGAACACAGTTATTCCACTCAGACGTGGACCAGAATCAATCCATGACCACCTGAGCGAGTGGTGCCGGGGTATTTGGCGAGTGGTGCCGGGGTATTTGGCGAGTGGTGCCGGGGTATTTTAGATGTGAGCTTCTGTTAACCCATAAGGCACAAACTAAGACAAAGAGCAGAGCTGTAGTGCTGCCAAAATATGTGTTCTAGACATCTAGACCAAAAGGTAATGCTGGATTCCTTTTACAAAATGTTTTCAAGTAGTTATTTATATTATTAATTAATACTTTGTTTAGCGGTGGCTCTGTGTTTTCCGAGCTGTTTACTTACTTACTTTGTCTATTTTTTTTATTTATTTTTTGGTTCACTTAATAATGTGCGGTATGAAATCCAACCAAGACAAAAATATAAATTTCACTCTGAATCAGATTCAGAGGACAAATAGATGAGGTTTCTTAATACAGTTATATAATAATATATAATACAATTACTCGTAGCTTTTTTCCCCTTTTTCTCACTGGCACGTTACATCTTCTTGTTCCTTGCAGTACGAGTTTTCCCCTCAAACGCTGTGCTGCTACGGCAAGCAGCTCTGCACCATTCCCCGGGACGGCACCTACTACAGCTACCAAAACAGGTGAGTCATAGAGTCAAAGCACAGAAGAGATGTGTGTAACGAGCCAGTTTGGTGCTTGGAGTTAGAAGGGTAAAAGGACATACGAAGGGATTTGCATAGGAAAGGCTACAGTGACTGAAGTGCAGTGTGTACACTCATGCCTTAAAAATACTAAAGTAAACATTAGTGTCTGTTCATCCATCTGAGCTCTGTGGAATAATTTTATATTTTGTATTGATGCACGAACGCACCGTTTCTCTCCACGGACATCTCCACGGACGTGCGTGCAGATCTTCATTACTTCTTTTCAGAAGATGCGGCTTCCATCTTGCTTCGCGCCGTGTTGTGTGTTTAATTGATCGGCAGTTGTAAAACACGCCGTCTCCTGTCGATACGCTTTGGGTTTTTTTTTCCTCCGTTAATTAAATACCCGATGAGTCAAAACAGACTCCCCTGCACCCCCTGCAGGATGAACACTGCATTAGCAGACTGAGCTCTCACACAGCTGCAGGGAATTAGAGATGATTCAGTTTAGACAGAAAATTGTAAAATGTGATGAAAGTAAATGTGTGTGTAAGTAAGAGTGCTAACTGATTTTTGTATAACTGTGTGCCGTCTCTGTGCGCAGGTATCACTTTTGCGAGAAGTGCTTCAATGAGATTCAGGGAGACAGCGTGACACTGGGCGACGATCCCGCACAGCCGCAGACGTGAGTGCTCGTAAACGAAACGCGTCAAGATCAAATAAACGAATAAATTAGTAATAAGAATTATTATATCATGAAAGATAATGTTAATATCACAACAATCCTGTGGTTTTTTTTTTTGGTTGTGAATTTTCATTTTATAATGATAATGATAATAAAAAAATTCTCTTTCCCTCTGTCTGTTTTCTCCCCTCTCTCTCTCGCTCTCTCTCTCTCTCATTCTCTTTCTTTTTCCCACTCTTTTTCTGTCACTATCTATCTCTTTTCTCTCTCGCACTCTCTCTTGCTCTTCCCCCCTTCTCTCTCTGTGTGTCTCTCTTTCTTTTTCTCCACTCTTTCTGTATTTCTGTTCTCTCTTCCTCTCACTCTTTCTCACTTTCTCACTCACTCACATGTGCTTTCTCTTTTTCTCACTCTCTCTCTCTGTCTCCTCTCTCTCTCCCACACTGTCTTTTATCTGTCCTCTCTCTCTCTCGCTCTCTCTGTGTGTGTGTGTGTGTGTGTGTGTGTGTGTGTGTGTGCAGGATGATTTCCAAGGATCAGTTTGAGAGAAAGAAGAACGATACACTAGACCCTGAGCCGTAAGTAGTCACACAAACACCGTGTGTATAAAACCCTAAGTCTAACTGCTCCATGTGACAAACATCACTTTATTAGCGCAGTATAAAAATGTTAGTGTGTGTGTGTGCGCAGTAGACAGAGTGGACACTACTGTCCAGCAGTACGCATTCTGTTGCATGGCGCCCCCTGCTGTAAGACTCGGGTGACACTCCCACTCTGGTGACTCTGGAAGCGATTTAGGGAATATTGTAGTTCAGAGTGTCGGGGTGTAGAAGTAGCACACACCGTGTTAACTGTAGCATTTACGTGATGTAAGAGCTTTCCCGTTAGTCCTCCTACAAAGGCGTACTTGCACTGGTTTGCTTGCAAATGCGTAAGAACCGGAGGCATAGAGAATGAACGATGATTCCTGCCTCGCTGCATGTATCTGCAGTTAGCACATCAGAGTTCACACACTTCAGATTCCCATATAAAATGATGTTGATCTAATAAAAATTAATCAATTCTTCTGCACTCAGGTTTGTTGAATGTAAAGACTGCGGACGCAAGATGCATCAGATATGCGTCCTACATTATGAAGTCATCTGGCCTTCTGGGTGAGTGTGCGCGTCTGTCTCTCTGTGTGTGTGTGTGTGTGTGTGTGTGTGAGTGATTTTACATTTTTGCATGTACTCAGAGTCAAGCCTGCTAACGGCTTTGTCTCCACAGCTTTATCTGTGATAACTGTTTGAAGAAGAGCGGGAAGACAAGGAAGGAAAATAAGTTCTCAGCAAAAAGTAAGTGAACTATTCTTCAATATTCTATGAACATATTGCTGGAATTGCTCGAGCAAAGATCGTGAGACGAGCGTTTAGAAGGCTCAAGAATCGAGTTACAATAACCATAGACTTGAGGAGCGGAGCAGAACGAACTCGATAGACCCTTAGATTACATTACGTGAAACTTTTAATACTCATAAAGCCATATTTGTAGTAATTTTGTTGCATTTAATATAAATTAGTTAACCAAGCGACCAATCAGACAAACAAACAATGATAAGCAAATAAAATGCAGGTTATAAATGTGTTACAGTAGCATTTACTGATTTTTACATGATTTGTTTGTGCTTATCAATAACGTGGACTTCAGCTAATTACACGTGAATGTCGATTTGGACTAGAAATTTTTTTCCCCCACTGAATTTTGCCTGACTCTTGACAACTCTCTTTGCTACTTTACTATTTAACAAGCTAACTGTGTCACAAATCAATCTAATTCTGAATCAGAGTCAGGAATTAAGCTTTAGTGGACAAGCAGCCTTCTATACACTCACAAGGGAGTGTAAATATTTATGATAAAGATGCTACAGAAAGTTTGTGACGCACAAAACATCAGTGTTTGTGCAGAAGCTAATGTCATGACTATGTCAGACTAAGCAGAGCTTTTCCAGCTGACGTCTTATACAGATCTCTTTAATAAACTCTCTGTGTGTGTGTGTGTGTGTGTGTGTGTGTGTTCAGGATTGCAGATAACACGGTTGGGCACATATATAGAGGACCGAGTGAATAAGTACTTGAAGAGACAGAACCACCCGGAAGCCGGCGAGGTGTTCGTGCGAGTGGTGGCCAGTTCAGACAAAACGGTGGAAGTCAAACCCGGCATGAAGGCCAGGTGAGCACGCGCAACGTGTGATTCCTCACCACTGGATTTCTGTAACGCTGATTTACGACCGTGTCTGCTGGAAATCATGCCGCTAGCTTAGGAAACTAATGGCCTGCTCTCCCACCAGGTTTGTAGACAACAACGAGATGGCCGAGAGCTTCCCCTACAGAACCAAAGCACTTTTCGCCTTTGAGGAGATCGACGGCGTCGACGTGTGCTTCTTTGGCATGCATGTTCAGGAGTACGGCTCTGACTGTCCTTTCCCCAACACCAGGTAAAACCTACCTGAGCACTGAGTATAGAGCGCTTTGCACCTTTCCTGGCAGGAGAGCCACAATGTAACGTTGCTCTTTCTCTTCGCAGACGGGTATACATATCATACCTTGACAGTATTCACTTCTTCAGACCTCGCATGCTTCGGACAGCAGTTTATCACGAGATCCTCATCGGTTATCTGGAATACGTCAAGAAATTGGGGTACGTTTTATATATAATATAATTTCTGTCCCTAGATCTTAAAACATTTGTTGTGTTGAGGCTAACCTGGCTTTTTAATTCCCCTTGGCAGGTACGTGACGGGACATATTTGGGCGTGCCCTCCGAGCGAAGGTGACGACTACATCTTCCACTGTCACCCCGCCGATCAGAAGATCCCCAAACCTAAGCGCCTGCAGGAATGGTACCGCAAGATGTTGGACAAGGCCTTTGCAGAGAGGATAATCCACGACTACAAGGTACATATGATGTTTCCCCTCCTACTTCTGAATGAACGTCTGATGAGGGGGGAGAAAAAGTCTAAATTTAATCAAATATTGCAACAATTAGTCAAATTAATCAGCTTCTTGCTATAACGTGGCACTCAAATAATCAGCTTGTGGCTGTGAATCAGCAGCCGTGTGAGGAATAAAGCATGTTTTATTTGTTTGTGAGCTGACGTAAATAACTCCGCAGTCGATCGTTGTTCAAAAACATCACGTCTGAATTCTCGCATCATTGTTGACTGTGAAAGTAATTTCACATATGGGTGCGCTTTATAGGACATCTTTAAACAAGCGACGGAGGACCGTTTGACGAGTGCAAATGAGCTGCCTTACTTCGAGGGCGATTTCTGGCCTAACGTGTTGGAGGAGAGCATTAAGGAGCTGGAGCAGGAGGAGGAGGAGAGGAAGAAAGAGGAGAACACAGCTGCCTGCGAAACTCCTGAGGTGAGATTTCTCTTTTAGCAGAAATCGTTAGAAGTGTTATTGACTTGATTTCAAGAATCGTGCGTACTTTGATACAGTAATCTGTGTAGTATTGATATTTTACACTCTCCCACGTAGCATTTATATATCCTTTTCTCCTTTCAGGGCACGCCAGGGGACAGCAAAAACGCCAAGAAGAAGAACAATAAGAAAACCAATAAAAATAAGAGCAGCGTGAGTCGAGCCAATAAGAAGAAGCCTGGGATGCCGAATGTAGCCAATGACCTATCCCAGAAACTCTACGCCACCATGGAGAAGCACAAAGAGGTGTGGCATATCAGCAGTTTGCCCAAATATCATTTGGATGCTTGCTGTAGTATTAAGCAACGTAGTCGTGTTGTACGTCGATGCGGTTGTCTTTAAAGCTCTCGACGTTTTTCCTCCAGGTTTTCTTCGTGATCCACTTGCACTCTGGGCCGATGATGAACACGTTGCCGCCCATAATGGACCCCGATCCGCTGCTCTCCTGTGACCTGATGGACGGGCGAGACGCATTCCTGACACTGGCGCGGGACAAACACTGGGAGTTCAGCTCTCTGCGCCGCTGCAAGTGGAGCACCATGTGCATGCTGGTAGAACTACACAACCAGGGCCAGGACCGCTTCGTCTATACCTGCAACGAGTGCAAGCACCACGTGGAGACTCGCTGGCACTGCACCGTTTGCGAGGTCAGAGGCAGTGAAAGTGCTTATAGTTTCAGAGAGAGAGGGGGTGGAGTCAGTTTGGGGGAAGGGGAAGGTTTGATAGTGATTGGCAAGTATTTCCTTATGTGTAATCATCTTCAGTGAGAATGATCTCCATTATGTATTTTTTTTCTTTATAGGACTTCGACTTGTGCATCAACTGCTACAACACTAAGGGCCACGAACACCAGATGGTCAAGTGGGGTCTCGGTCTGGATGACGACAGCAACAGCCAGAGCGGCGAGGCCTCCAAGAGCCCGCAGGAGAGTCGGCGTCTGAGCATCCAGCGGTGCATACAGTCCCTGGTGCACGCCTGCCAGTGTCGCAATGCCAACTGCTCTCTTCCATCCTGCCAGAAGATGAAGCGGGTGGTGCAGCACACCAAGGGCTGTAAGCGCAAGACCAACGGCGGCTGCCCTGTCTGCAAGCAGCTCATCGCGCTTTGCTGTTACCACGCCAAGCACTGCCAGGAGAACAAGTGCCCCGTGCCCTTCTGCCTCAACATCAAGCACAAGCTGCGGCAGCAGCAGCTGCAGCACCGCCTCCAGCAGGCTCAGATGATGCGACGGCGCATGGCCACCATGCAAGGCCGCGCCGGACCCCAAAGCCTGCCGTCCCCTCCACCTTCTGCAGCTCCGGGCACCCCCACAGCACACCAGCAGCCACAGCAGCAGCCGAACACACCCCAAACGCCACAGCCCCTCCTTCCTAGCCAGCCGGCCACGCCCAATGCCGGCGTCATGTCTCCCACGTATCCTACTGCTCCCCGCAATGGCCAGCAAGTGTCCCAAGGTAAGCCAGGTGCCCAGGCTTCACCTCTGCACCAGCAGCCATCTCCTTTGCCTCAGCCCCAACCGCAGCAGCATCAGCAACCACAGCAGCAACAACCGCCACAGCAGCCCCAGCAGCACCCCCCGCCTGGCGCGGTCCAAATGGCGCGGAAGATCGAGATGATGGCGCAGGCCCAACACAACCAGAACTATCGCATGGCTGTAAACGGCTTGGCCATAAACCACCAGCAACAGCAGCAGCCGCGTATGCCGGGCCCCATGCAGCCTCCTATGCAGATGGTGGGACCTCGGGGGCAGCCGGTCATGCCAGGCATGCAGCCGGGCCAGTGGGCGCAACCAGGGATGCAACCAGGGATGCAACCGGGAATGCAACCAGGAATGCAGCAGGCAGCTCAACCACAGCAGCAGCAGGCACCGCAAGGCCCACAGCAAGCCGTGCCAATGCAGAGGCCCATGATGTCTCAGCAGCCTCCGCAGCGCATGATGGTGCCTGCGCAGGGCCAGCGGCCACCCCAAGCAACCCAGAGACCTCCAGCCATCGCACCAAATGCCCTGCAAGACCTTCTGCGCACGCTCAAGTCTCCCAGTTCGCCACAGCAGCAACAGCAGGTGCTTAACATCCTCAAGTCCAACCCGCAGCTCATGGCAGCTTTCATCAAGCAGAGGACAGCGAAGTACGCCAACCAGCCCCAACAGCAGCAGCAGCAGCAACAACAGCAACAACAACAACAACAGAGCATGCAGCCCACAATGCAAGCCATGGCAGCCATGCAGGGTGTCCAAAGACCTGGCATGCCAACCCAACAACCTCAGCAGCCAAACGCGCAAGGTATGGCGGCTCTCGGACCAGCGCAGGGTCAGCTCATGAACCAGACGCATGCTGAGATATATCGTCGACAGCTCTTGCGGCAGCAACAGCAACAACAACAGCAGCAGCAGGGCGTGATGCCACAACCGCATGGCCAGTTCCCTCAAGCGCAGGGTGCTGCATCCAGCTACTCGCAACTTCGCATGCAACACCAGCAACTATCGGCGATGCAAGGCACCGGCGGACCTATGAGCCAACTTCAGCCGATGCCACAAATGGGGCAGCCGGGATTGGGCATGGATGGCGCGCAGAACTTGCTCCACCAACGCATGCTCCAACAACAGCAGCAGCAACAGCAGCAGGCCGTCCTCAAGCCCCAGATGGGCTCGCCGGCACCACCAAACCCTATGAGCCCTCAAGGCCACCTGCTACCTGGACCGCCGATGGCAGGCAACGCGCTGGGTAGCCAGGTTCGCTCTCCAGCACCTGTGCAGTCCCCGCGACCACCGTCACAGCAGCCACAGCAGCACTCCAGCCCCTCGCCGCAGGTCCAGCCGCAGCCCTCGCCCCACTCCGCCTCGCCTCACCCCGGCCTGGGCACACCCATGCCCGCTGGCGCCGCCCTGGAGCAGCAGGGGCACCTGGGCACACCGGAGCAGAGCACCATGCTCTCGCAGCTTAACGCACCTGGCCGTGGCGGCCTACCCACCGACCTAGCCATGGTCGGAGATACCACAGGAGACACGTTGGAGAAATTTGTCGAGGGGTTGTAGCATTTTCAGCGACCCCCAAAAGTGCTCCCGCCTTTTCCTATTTTTGGCTCCCCCTTCCTTTTCTCCCACATTTTCCTCTATAAATAATTTTTTGTACTGACGTGTAAAAAGTTCCTGAAATGTAATAAGAAGAAAAAAAAAGAAATAAAAAAAAGTCAGCAAATGCTAGGAATGTTGTTGTTTCCTAAAGACTGAGATTTCTTCCTTTGAGTTGAGGGATTAGAAAATGTGTTGATTAAAATGATTTAAATTGCAAAGAATATATTTTTTGGTTCAGACCGTATGTGGTCATTGTTTTGTTTTAAATTTTTTTGGTGTTTTTGTTTTCAGGGTTTTTTGGGTATGGTTTCATGCCTGCTCTTTTTTAAGAAAATTTACAAAGGTTCATTATTATTATTCATACATTTTTATTTTGTACCCTGTCTAACTATAAAAGCATTTGTGTTTAAAGACTGTAAAATAATTTGTCTGGGAATTTGGGCGATGTTTTCTCTGCTCTCATCTTTCCTGACGATCGTATTCTAGTGTTGTACTGTTTTGTTTTTCTTTTTCTTTTCTTTTTTTTTTTTTCCTTTTTTTTTTCCGTTTTTTCCAGATCTACGTTTTGGAGGAAACTCTCCTTTCCTCATTGTGAAGTCTTTTTGAGGAGAACTATTTGTTTGTGCTGAAAGGCATAACTAGGCATACACAGACACACACACACACACACACAACCGCAAGCTCATCAGAAACACAATATGGTAACAAACCTTGAGTGGATGTGCAAAACCAGATGACATCTCACTGGCCTGGACCCAGAATTTCTGTCTCGCTGATGTAGAAAATTGTTGCTTTTTGTCCTAATTTTGTGATACAGATCTATAAGTATAAAGCGAGAGGGGATGGAGGCCCCTGAGCTGAGTGGGTTTGGAATGAGTGATCACTGGTTGACTGCTTTTTGGAACACTGAGAGTTCTGCTATCGACCCTCATTCCTCTCACACACAAACTTGAACTGGGGCTCCACTTTTCCTCTTAATGTAAATCATGCAAGTTATTAAGCAAAATACTATAAATATAAGGAAGAGAGAATGGAATCACTGTATAAACTGGTTAAAAAACTTATTTCTTACTTATATACCATATTGTTAAATAAACTGTGTGCAACAGATCAAATCCTTCTGGGTTTTTTTTTTTTTTTTTTTTCCCCATTTTAACCTGTCAAAGCTTGGCGTTAAGCGTCAGGGTGAATACGGATCCATGTTTAAATGTTAGATTTTCATGTGCACGTTACAAGTAAGGAATAAAACACTTGGAGCTGTGCTGTTAGAGGAAAATAATCAACGACAGGGTGGTGTGATGTGACTCTACTCAAAGCAGAGTTACTGTTACCACCCTGAAGTTGAATATTTTGCTGTAACAGTACATCCCAAAGCGTTTTATGGAACGTCTACGGGGAAAAAAAAAGTCAGTTCCTGTTATCACATGCGTTGAAGCAGCTATAATCAGTTGTTTCCTTCACCTGCCTCTCTTTCTAAAAAAAAAAAAAAAAAAAAGAAAAGAAAAGAAAGAAAGAAAAATGCAGCTTGTCATATTACCAACAAACTGGAAAGTGTCAATTCATCTGTCCTGAACACTGTTACAAAGCGCTGACACTGGAGACTCCTTCCAGAAATGTTTATCTAACATCTCACAGAAAACTTCACCATATCAACGATCAGATGTTTTTCTTTATTCGATAACTGCATGTTTTGTTTTTTTTTTGTTTGTTTGTTTATACAGGGTGTGTATGATAGAAGTTCCTGTGTAAGTTGCAGGGACTACAGGGACTTCTATCACAGACACTCTGTATAACATATTAGAGAGAATACGTTAATATAATCCTGCGATTTGTTTGTAGCCAGAACTACTGTCAGAAAATCAACCAACACCTTCTGACCAATCAGAATCGAGAATTCAGCTGTGTTTCTTTTTAAATGTGATCTGATGTCTGTGATTAGAGCTGCTTTTTAAAAAAAAAAATTTTAGTAGATAAGATGTGGAAGAACAGGCCCTCATGGTTGTTATCTCACGGCAAGTTCTTATCGTCTGCATCACCAAATGCACTTGCACCGCCAGAGGAGGTGTGTGTGTGTGATCGTGTGTGTGTGTGTGTGTGTGGAGCAGGTATGCATGTTTCTACAGGAACACACTCTCATCTCAGCAGCAAGAGCAGTTTATCTGAACTATTTCCTTAGTGATTTAAACACTTCATTGCCTTTCATTCTTGAGCTTCATGCACCGGCTCGCTGACCGTAGTCGAGGATGTGTAGATGGTGTAGTGACCTCCATCACATCCAGTTTTAACATGCCATCTTATCTTCTAGCAGAAGGGTTTCTGACTGTAATTCAGCATCATCTCTACAGTGTAGACTGCAGAAATAATCATATAATCTACTTGCATTAAAGCCACACACACACAACCATGTCAGTGGCAGTGTGCTGAGGTAAACATGTGTCGTTCGTGAGCGAGTCGACTCTTTGAGTCGATTCTAAGGAGTCAATGATTCTCCCTTTCACCTAAAAAGTTGCTTGTATTATTATTATTATTATTATTATTATTATTATTATTTGTTGGTATATTTTTACATGGACGTTATGAAAACAGGTGAACGACAGTGTCTTGGCATTTTTTAGGTTCATTTATGCTTTCTATTATTTTATAAAACTAATTTTAAAACCCCTTTTTATCTTCTGTGTAGAATTTCAACTCATAATTCTTTAACTTTTGTGGATTTGAAGCGTTTTGAGTTTGTTCAGTTCAGGATTTTGCCGCGTGACGCATTAACAAGGCGACGGAAACATGTCACCGGAAGTTTTGAGCGGCGGTTGAGAGGAAGAGGTTTAAAAAACAGGAACTAGACGGATTGAAAATAGCGATATATTTTAATTTAAGATATTTAAAGGTAAAATGGCGGGCTTCCTAAACGATATTTAAAGGTAAAATTGCGACTTTGGAGGAAAAAAAAAAAAACGTTTAAAGATAAAATGGCGACTTTGACAAAAAAAAAATGTTTAAAGGTAAAATGGCGGCTTTGGTCTTAATTATTTTTGTATAATCAAAAAGCGCGTGCTGGTTCGTTCGCTAGGTAGTTAATTAAATTTGTTATATGTTAAACGTTATTATAGTTGAGCAGAATTTGTGGTATATTTGTGATATAGGAAGCAGGACATGTCAGATTAATGTGAAGCTGCACATCCAGCTGTGACAGTCAGCTCTTCTTCACTGGATCTCGCGCATAAACATTAGGATGGTGTGATATAATCTGATGCTCATGGACGACTCGGACCAGGACTTCTCCTTCCTCTGCTCCCGGCTCCTGAAGAGAGTGCGACGGAAAGGTGGAGAGTCTGGGGATGAGAAGAAAACAGTGGTGCAGGATGAAGGAGAAGAAGAAGAAGGAGGAGGAGGAGGAGGAGAAGGAGAAGACTCGGGATCTCAGATCCAAAGCAGGAGCAAAGCGCCTTGTAAAAGGAAAAGGGAGAAGAAGTCTGTACTTTTGCACTTTTTTGAGCGGAAAAGTACAGACAAGATCCTTACTGATGGAGGATCAGAGGCTGCAGTAGTAGTAGGAGGAGGAGGAGGAGGGGAGCAAAAGGTGAATATGCAGTTCCTCTTCTTCTTTTCCAGCTGTTCTTATCTCCATGCATTATGTCTTATGTCAAGATCCATCCACGGTGTGACCCTGTGCTCGAGTTACTGGGTTTCCTCCGGGTTCTCCGGTTTCCTCCCGTCTCACAAAAGCATGCGTTATGCAGATAGACGACTCTACATAGCCCCTTGGTGTGAATGAGTGCACGGAGCGCTACGATGGACTGGCGTCCCATACAGGGATCCGGCTCTGAAGTGCTTACTGAAAATGATTGCGTATCATTACCTCTATTTACAGAGCCTCTGTACTTTCATGTACTGTATGTTGCATCCTGATTCCACTTTGTCCCGCTGAATACAGAGGTTGCATTGATTTGTGTTAGCAGAAGGTGCGGGCGAAGGAAAAGGTGCTCAGCAGGATGCAGAGGTTTAAGAGAGCGACTCCGCCTCGCCTCGTGCACACCGATGTGGAGGCGAGTGCGGAATCTTCTGTCCAGCCCACCGAGACACAGTCACTTCCCACGCAAAGTAAGATCAGATCAGATCAGATCAGATCAACCCCCGGTGCGTAATGTTTAACAGATTTGTAGGAATAACACAGCAAGTGATAAACATTTGATAAGATATGATATAAGAGCTGTCCAGGTGGCTTGGCATACCTTAAAGATCCAGCATGTATAATTGTGACCATAAATGCTACATTGGAGTGTAGATAGACTTGTACTTGAATTATTATTATTATTATGTGTGTGTTGGTGTTTTAGGGCCTGCTGAGAAGCAGGAATGCGACGAGCTCTTGGCTCAGAGGTTACAGCAGCAGTTAGACCGTGAGGCTGAGAGTCAGGCCGTAGTGGACGTGGAAGACGGAGGTCTGTTCTTCTGCCAGCTCTGCTACAAAGACCTGTCAGCTATGAGCCATCAGCTGCGCACTCAGCACATCAACCGGTAGCAAAGCTCTCGGTCACTGACGAAAACTGACAAACACAGAACGTATGTTGGTGTTATGATGAATACAGCATTGCTTGCTCTGTTCTGCTTGGATTCAGGTGTCTCGACCAGCGTGAGAACAGCACCTCAAGGGTTCCTGCTCCTCCTCCTCGTCCTCGTCCTCCTCCTCGTCCACGCATACCCGAGTGCCCTATTTGTGGGCGGGGCTTTAAGTCAGAAAAGACCCGCTCCACACACTTAAAGCGCTGCTCGGCGAGCATGGGCGTGTCTCCGGCTGAGCTGCTGCAGGCCCTGCAGAGACAGGCAGCCGAACGGGAGAACGGGTAAGTAGTTTAATCCAAAACGGCAGAAATAAGTTGTACAAAGTCGTGATTCTTTGTACGCTTCTGACTTTCACGCTTATGTCTAGGCAGCAGGCAGGAGGCAGCAGCGACACTTCAGAGTCCAGCATGCCAGCCAGGAAGAAAGCCAGAAAAAAGGCGCCACGCATGGATGAAGACACCATGGTGGCTCTGGCCCTGTCTCGCTCTCTGCTGGAGCAGGAGAAGGAGCGAGAGAGAGACAGGGAGGAGGAGAGACGTATACGGGCACAGCTGTCGAGCGGTACGGCAGTCACGGCTCCTGTGGTACAGGGGAGAGCTGGAGCCGGTGAGTTAAGTGCAACTTATTGCATTCATATGACATGGAAAGGCACGACGTTAGTGCGTCCAAATGTAGTGCTATTTAAGCTCAGATTAAATACCTGCATCTTTTTCGATCCAAGATTGAACGCACAGGTTTAAATCAGAAAACAGATATTTGGAGCACTGAATAGATACGCCCCAGAGTGGCCCTGTGTTACACTCCTATAATAAATATTCTATAATAATATTAGTGTGTGTGATGTGCTGTTGAGTGTACGATAGTGCAGTGTGAGATGTTGTGTATAACAGGACCTTCTTGCTCAGGTAAGAGTCGAGTAAAGAGGAGGAAAGGAGCCCCGGCCGCTCCCCCTCCCCTCCTCCTGGTGCAGGACCCACAGGCTGCTCTGAACCGGATCCAGGAGCGAGTCTCATCGTTGCTACTCATCCCCAGACCTCCTACTCCTCCCAGCCCCACCCTGCAGCCCTCTGCTCTCTCCACACACAACCTTCTCTGGCTCCAGAGTGCGCTGCCTGGAGGAGGACCAGCCTCGCTTTCTGAGTTTTACACTGCAGAGCTCGGAGCGTTCATGCAGCCTTGGAACAGAGAAGAGGTGAGATGTTCTCACACACACACACACACATGTTTAAAGTGAATGACGTCTACAGGATCTATCATGCCATGATGTGTTTAAAAAAAAAAACATCACAAAGAATCTTACCTCTAAGAGTTGGCATTAATAGGTCCTAGCTAAGAGGAACTAAGTTTCTTCCCTCTCATTGTCACTTTAATGTAGAATAAAAGAAGTTGTAACTGTTTGCCAATTATAATTTGTGGTTTCTCCACAGAATAAAAAATCTCCATTGTCAGAGGTGACACCAGTAAAACCGCGTCCTGCAGCAGCCTCGGAATCCGCCGCGGCTCCAGAGCAGCACGTAGCTGCTTCGACTCCACGTTGCACCTCCACCCCGAGTCTGGGGATACCCGGGACACAGGCCCTGACCGACCTGGTGGATCTGGCTGAGGAAGGCATGACGCTCACCCAGTACAGATACACCGGTGAGAATCTATATACACCAGGAGCTCAATAAGATCACGCATCTCTTCTCTTGTTTTATAGAAACCAGAAACTGATCCTTCTGTCTCTCTCTCTCTCTCTCTCTCTCTCTCTCTCTCTGTCTCTCTCTCTCTCTCTGCTGTACAGATAACAATTCTGCTCCGTTATCAGAACCTCCTCTCAGTGGATTTGTTCCCGAACCTACAGAAACCCGGAGACCTCCTATAAACTCAGTAACTCTTCATCTAAAGCCTTCTTTATCTAGAAAAGAAGTATTATGAATCCAATGAACAGAATCAGCTGTACATGCAACACTTGTTAGGATGGACTGCGAGTCTTTATTTGTCGTTTGTGTGTCCTCAGACGAGTGTGTCCAGGCTGTGTTCTGATCTGGGTAGCATGGTGAACAACCCTCAGCTCAGTGATGTGCAGCTGCAGGTGGACAGCGGCGACGTCTACTTCGCTCACTCGTTCATGCTCTACACCCGCTGCCCCCTGCTGGCTAACATGGTAAATACACTGTAAAGTCTAATCTTTAGTGTCTATGTACTGTAACTGGTTCACTTGGCCCATGATTGTCCACATCATAACAGTTTTTTTTATGCGGATGCATAATTAGTGTGATATTGTTAAAGGATTTAAGGGTTAGTATTTCATAAATGAGGAATAAAACAGGACAAGGTGGGCTGTTATAGGAAAACAATCAACGACAGGGTGGCGTCTTGTAGCCCCGTGTTTTATTTCTCTTTCACATCGGCTGTCTGGTATTAATATAAACCTGTGATTTGCAGCGACACTACTGTCAGAGCTGCTGTTAAAGAAAATTAATCGATACCTTGTGACAAATCACAATCCTAAACCGCATGTGTTCTTATTTTCTTAAGACTAGATTTGCCTAACGTGGTCTTTTTTTAAAACATGTGTCCAGGTCCATGATGCAGGTTTTGGAGTGCAGGAGGAAGGCTTTCCTCAAGCTCAGAGAGTTTTGTTGAATGATGTGTCAGGTGAGGCGGTGTACGCTCTGTTGCAGTACCTCTACACTGCTGTTTGCCACCTGACACTCACCCTGCTTCCTGATGTACTCCAGCTAGCCAGCAGGTCAGTGTGACGCCACAGTGACGTCACAGCGATCAGCTACAGTGTGAAGTTTTGTTCATGTTTATAGTTCACATGTATTAAATCAGCAAGTCAGACATTACTTGTTAGATGCATTAACCTTAGACCTCTGATGGGGTTTTTTTTTTTTTTTTGAAAATTGTCCAAAATTCAGTTTAGCCTAACCATTTTCTTAACAACATTTGGTATGGTCTGTGTAACCTAAAAAGGACAAAAACTGATGGAAAAGAGGGGGGCAGCAATAGTGTCTAGTCCCAAGTTGTCAGCAACATGCCTAATCCAGACTTGTGTTATGGCAGTTGATGCTTCATCACTTAGAAACAGCATGTTGGACCGTCTCTGGTCTTTTTTGTGTTCGGTACTTCAGTATGTTGTTGTTTATTTGTGTGTTTGTGTGTTAGGTTTGGTCTTTCTGAGCTGCAGCAGCAGTGTGAGCAGTACACTGGAAATCCAGTGGAGGACCCAAGAGAACAGGAATGGGACGCTTCCCTGGCTCATGAGCCTGCAGCTGAAGCCCAGCAGAGTCTGGCCGATACTCAGTTCCTGGAGCTCCTGCGCTCCATGTGGGAGCAAGAGGATGGCGATGGCGAGGATGTTGGGGAAGCCAAGAGAGGGACGGAGGGCGAGGACGAGGAAGGCGGCGGAGATGGAGAGATTAAAGAAGATATCGTCAATGAGGACGAGCTGAATGAGATTTACAAGTTTGTGGCCACGCAAAGGAAGATGGGGGCTGAGGCAGAGGTGAGCACTGACAGTGGTGATGAAGATGAAGAGGAAGATGAGGGAGTGAACATCTGCTCTAACGCAGAAAAAAGGGGTGAAGGAAAGCAAAATGTCAAAATGGAGGAGGCAACAGACATGCCTTGCAATGCTGAGGTTGATTTGAACCCCGGATCTAATAAAAATGTGCGTCAAAGCGGAGGTCCGGACGCCGGTTTAGACCGGAGCTACAACCGTCTGTTCTCTGAGTCCTGGGGAGAGTACACGGAGCCATCTCAGCCGCAAACTCGGCATTTAGACCAGAAGAATACACCTACCTCTCGGCGCGCGTCTTCAGTCGACGAAGTGATCGATCTGTCCGTTAGTCCCCCGCGGGAATCTGGAGAACCAGCCAGGTCGCAGTTTCCTGTGACCGGCATGTCTCCAGGAGAAGTGCCAGGACAGACTCCAGACCGGAGTGTAGCAGTTCGACAGTCGCTGACTTCGGAGAGTCCGAACGCTCACGGCATCTCACAGGTCACAGCAGAACACTCGAAACTCTGGTCTAAACACCCCTCAACTTCAGCTCTTAGTAAAACCAAGCTTACAGTAACTCCTTCACTGCCCAGTAGTACCAAACCCAAACTCTCCCCTCTTACACCCGATCGCAGCCAGCCTGAGCTCATCGTCCTCTCCGACTCCAGCGATGACATGGAACATGACCGCCCCGATAAAGTTCCTTCACGTGGCGACGCTCCCAGAGCACCAACCTCAACTCCGTCACGACTCAGTCTGCGGTACACTCGTATTAAAGCTAGAGAAACCACACAAGTTGGACTCTCTTCCACAAGATCAAACGAGACCCCCAATTCTGTGCATCCGGAACCTTCCAGATCTGACCGAGCAGGCGGCGAGAGCGTATTGGACGGCTCTGCTGAGGTTTCGTGGTTAATCCCGGCGACTCCAGAACCTTCAGCTCGCACCAGCACCACGCAGACCTCCAGTGGCATGCGCCGCGTTCAGCTCTTCCCCGGATCTCGCTCTTCGTTCTCCTCTTCCTTCTCTTCTTCCATTTCTGACAACCCCAAAACTACATCGTGCTCAAACTCAATCAAAGACCCTCATACAGAACATTCCCAAACATCTCCAGCTTTCAAGAAGCTCACATCACATTCCAGATTGTCCAAGACCTCACGCAGTGACTCTGTAAATCAAACTTATCCTATTTCTGCCTCCGAGCCTTGCAGCAGCACTCCTCTCCACTCAGAACCTCGTCTACAATGTGTTGACCCTCTTGGATCTCCCTTACTGAGAGACAGCGAGCTGAGAACTCAAGGAAGATCAGGTCAAGAGGGCAGACTTGGATCCCTCCTTCTTAGCCCATCTGAGAACTCGCAGTCAGAGAAGGATTCAAGCAAAAGTCCTGCCAAGTCCCGGCACTTTGATAACCCTGGAGATACTGGAGATCAGGGGATGAGCAGTGGAGATCAGGGGATGAGCAGTGGAGATCAAGAAGACAAGGAACCAGTGGAAACAAGCACAAGCAAAACAAGTGAAGTTGAAGTGATAGAGGAAGGCCTGTCCTTTGTCTTCGATGAGCCGCCCATTGCGTTCGATGACTCGTGGGGTCTGGGCGGAGCGATTGCCGAACAGGGGCCGTGCTTCAGTCTGAAGCTGGAGAGCAGTGGAGACCAAACTAGTCCTCCAGAACAAAGTGGACAGGGTGAGGCAGCTTCCCCGCACACCCTCTCTCCTCCTGGACATGGAGCTCAGCACAACCTGCCAGATCCTGAAGCTCCACACAACCACAGCTTGCCTGATGCAGCGATGTGGGACAGCTGGAAGGAAGATGATGAGGATGAGGTGGAAGTGGATGCTCTTCCTCTCTCTCAGCGAGTGGGTGCAGTGGCTCTCGCCAAGAGAGTGTCTCAGTTAAGAACGCCAGGTAACAAAGTCTCGATGTGGCATGTGATAATGCGTTAGTTTTGGCACCCACTTTAAGACCGATGTTATGGTGTTGATTTGTATGGAATATAAATGTATTTATTTATTCAGTGGCTTGCAAGAAGAAGAATCAAGCCCCACTGGTGCCCATCACGCCCATGCCAAGCTTCTCGGACATGGACACGCCTGAGCTTAAGAACAAACTGAACAGGTGAAGGCTCATTTGAATTATTAGCGCTGCACACAGTTTTGGTTTCTGCTCCCGGTCATTCACACATCTCTGCCAGCCAATCAAAGTAGAGGTGGGCGGGCACTTCAGTCACTTTTCCGTTTCATTCAGATAGAAGTTTAAATGGGCCTTGACTCTTATCAAGCAATCCAGTATACTTCAACATGCAAATTGAAAAATGGCCCCAAACGTACATGTGGCCCACCTCCTTCCTCTGGTAAATTAATTTCTATAAAAGGATTTAATCATTAAAAAAAGTTTTAATTTTTAATATTTCATTTATCGAAACATTAGCACACCAACGTGCAGCCAGTGAATAACACGAGACACACTATCCATGATTTTGGTAAGAAGCAGGTTGGCTCGTTTTCCACCAAATCTTTCAAGTTATAATTTAAAGGTATCACTATTACACAGCCATTTAATTTATTTGCAGATCAGAAACTCGACAGTTCATTGATATTCCTCAAAACTTTGGAAAATTTGGGTGACGGAGAATGAGTATCAGAACTCAAAATCCAGAGCTAGTGGGTAGCATATCTACTTACGATCTACATCTGTGTAGATAGACATCATCTGTTTTGGATCAGTAGCTGTGAATGAAGTTGTGTATTACACCTGTGTCTATGTGTGTAGCAGGATACAGGACTGTATGTGACATTAAAATAACTGAAATTGCTGTTTCCACATTTACAATATTTGTACTACACCAGGTACGGCGTGCGCCCCCTTCCTAAGAAGCAGATGGTCCTGAAGCTGAAGGAGATCCACCAGTACACCCACCAGCTGATGAGCTCCGGCTCTGAGGAGGAACCTTCTCCGCAAAACCGCCCCAAAGCTGCCCCGGCTGCCTTCAAACAGCCCACAGCGCCCCCTCCTGTCTCACCCAGGAAACCGCAATTTGGAGAGGAGGAAGAGGAGCAGTTACCTGCATCTCAGGACTCTAACACCTCCTCCACGGCCGAGTCAGAAAGGTGGCGCACACACACACTCACAAATACCAACAATAGCTGCTGTACACATTCATACATGTTCATTTGTATCTTATCTTAACTTATCTTAAGTTTATTAGGATGTCTAATGAATGCATTTGAATGTTAAAGAGGCAATAATTTTTTTTTTTTTAAATTACGTGACCCAGGATTTATGTGTAAACCCACAACATATTCGTACATCTTTTATTATTTAACTCACTCCTGGCTTCTTATTATATCTATATATATCTCTGCTACTCAAGATATAATGTACAGAACCCAGACTCAGTGACTACTGGCCCAGTGGAGCAACATTCAACAACACAGAAAAAGAGTGACTTCAATAAGTGCCTGCTGGAAATTAACTGTTTACTTGTGATGTCACTTTTAGGAGATGTACTTTAGCTTTTATTATATAGATAAATCTATGCTACTTTAATTTACAGCCCTTTTCCTAAATCAAGGGTCTTTCAGCCAAAGTTTAGGAAGCGTGTCTTGAAAGAAATGACGTTCTTTCCGTTTTGCAGTACGATTTTATTGCGTGTAACTGCGTATGATCGATTCCTCCAGATCCAACCCAGAGATGTGCGACTCTGATGGTGACGGATCCGACAGCGAGGGTATCACGGCGTCTCAGGCGGCGGTACGTGAGAAGGACAAACTCCAGGCTGTGCATTCCTTCATCCTGTCTGACCCGCTGCTGTACAGCCGCGTGCTGCAGTACCAGCCGCTCTCTCTGTGCGAGCTGAAGGCAGGGCTCCGGACAGCGGGTATCAGGCTGGGCACCACCAAGCTGCTGGACTTCCTGGACTCCCAGTGCATCACTTTCACAACGGCAAAGCAGGGCCATCCAGCACCCTTGCGCAGGAGAGCTCGCGGAGCAGGTAGAGGGAGGAAAAGACTAGCTAAGGCAGTTGAATGAGCTGCATGAGAAGGAATTATGAGAGCCCTCTGGATGAGCTGCGTGAGAGGGACTACCAGAGAGCCTTCTGGATGAGCTGCGTGAGAAGGACTACCAGAGAGCCTTCTGGATGAGCTGCGTGAGAGGGACTACTAAAGAGCCCTCTGCATGAGCTGCATAATTAAAATTCTCAGGGTTTTTATTCATGTGTTATGTTTTTTTATGTTATGTTTAAATAGAGTTTTTGATATGAAATTAAAAGAAAAATATGCCTTAACACGCTATCCTTTAATGTATTTCATCCTGTTTTCCCTAAATGCAGCACTTTCACAACCCTTAAAGGTGCAGTTTGTAATGTTTCTATATTTTAAAGATACCCAATAATGCCTGGGAATGGCCCTGCTCGTTTTGTCATTTCAGGCTGCTTACATTTTTTACAGGCCTGAAATTAGCCCCGCCCCCAGCTGATGCGGCGCCATCTACAAGGCAGACCGTTTCTGCAGGCGGTGGATCAGCAGAGTCTTCTAAAAAAATTACAGACTGCTCCTTTAATATTCTTAAGGGTCCACTGGTTTTCACTTTGATCCGAAAGAAAGATCCCAACACAAAGTACTGAAATACGATTTACTGTTTTTTTTTCATCATTTTTTTTTTTTTATGCAAAGACCAGCCAGAAAAAAAAAAAGATGTCACATTTCAGCACACTGCTGTCTCTCAAAGTTATAGCAGCAGAATGAAAATCTCACATCTCTCTCTGTCTATTGTGTATGTGTGTGTTTGTAGTGCAGTCTGGCCTCTTGGACCTAGTGTGTCAGCCTGGACCCTCACCCCATCCCCACCCCCACCATCCTTCATAACCCAGTCCAGCTCCCACGATCCCCCGCTGCTCCCCCGTTCTACACCTGTCACGACGGGTTAGCGATGGTGGCCAGGAAGCGCTGCGCCCACCACTCCTCAAGATCGATAGGCACAAAGTCTGCAGACAGAGAGACAGACAGAGACAGAGAGAGACAGAGAGAAGGGGGACAAATCAGGTCACAATCCAAGAGACACTAGTTTAACTACAATGTACAGTTTATAGTGTAATCAGAGTTGAACACCAGACAGGTATGCACAGGGAAGAACGGGTGTAAAGTACAATCCAGATTCAGTTAATTTATAATCTATTTGCATTCGAAATCTTGTTCTGAAACTGCTGTAAAGCTTTCTGAAGCTGGTTTGAGTTCTGGAGATGGATGGGGAGGAAGTGAACATGGTCATTATAGATGTGTGTATGTTACAGAGATGGTATACATATTAGGAAAGCACAGATACTGACTCTGTTAAATGCTGATTCCATTTTTTTGAGCATTTATGACCCCTTGTGGCAGCGATTATGGAAGCCACCTAAAAACTGTGGGAAAAAATGCACATTTGCTGTGGTTACTTTCACATTCTGATATTATCTAGGTGAACTCTGACCTATGAAGTCTCAAGTCTCGGCCTCCGGTCAGTAAAGGCGCAGGGTAGAACGTGCTGTTGGCATGGAGCCGTCTCATTCGCCTGGGTTTTATGGTAAGATTTCATTTTTTTTCTCTCTGCCTGCTTGGATTTTCATGCTAACGACGTTATTACCTCTGGGATTATATTGGATTTTTTTTTTCTAGAGTTTGATTAACTTTCCACCAGAAAAACAAATGAGCTTTTTAGAGAATTTATAAATAAGTTGTAGTGATATACGGATAAAAGGTCAGATTTTAATAGCAGGTTGACTTTAAACATTTTAGTAAGGCATGTTGAAAAATTTACTAGGACATGGCAGTGAGGACGCAAACGTTTCGGCTTAAAAGAGAACTGCTCCTTAGACACGATTTCTGTAATATTTAGTCCATAGTGTAACAGGATTTTGGTTTAACTGTACAACAGAGCTACATTTCCCCCCATCCAGAATCAAAGGGGGGTACAAACTTTTGCACTCCACAGGAAGGTCTCATGGTGTAAGCAGGATAACGACACAAAAGTGTCTCAATATGATAAAGTGGCAGACTATGACTGTGTTCCTCATCCAAAAGTTTCTCCGACATTCAGAGTAACTATAAATGGATAAAAAAAAACAAGCGGTGATGTTTTTAATAAATAATTGTAATCCTTTACAAACTGCCTTGGTATAAGAGGAATAAAAATATCATTAATAATAACTTCAGAGTGGTAACAGGAACGCCCCTTTTTTGCGTCTGATGACATCACAGCACCTCGGCGTTGATTATTTTCCTAATGGAACGATGTTTTATTGCTTATGTTTAAATGCTGATAGTAGCACGTTGTGTAATTTTGGTCTGTCGGGTGTTTGCAGTACGAGTGTGTGTATATAATATAGTGTGACTTACTCTTCATGCTGGGATTGGGATTCCTCTCGGCGTACTGCACTGGGCCTTCCCCGTTCTCCGGCTGAGCTCCTTCACCGAGTTTCTGCTCCACTTCCTGCCATGCTATACACACACACACACACACACACACACACACACACACACACACACACACACACACACACACACACACACACACACACACACACAGAGTGATTTTCAGTTTTGTTAATTCACACTTAAAGCACCTATTACAGCACGGGATCAACAAGCAAAGACTGGCTGCTTAAACAGAGATTACTCCGTGCAAAGCACGTGAGCTCAGTTTAACACACCAGGTCACATTACAGCCCAAATTTATTCCCGAATAAATCACACGGGGGGTATGCGGTTATCAGAAAACGATCAACAACAGGGTGGTGGAATGCAGATGCAAAGTGGAGTTACTGTTACCAGCCTGAAATCGATTATTTTCCTAAAAATGTACATGCGATAGATGATTTATCCCGTTTTATTTCCACAGCAATTTGCCAACACTACCAATTTCTACTTATTATTATTTTTTTAAAAAAACATGACACATCATACCTTTCACCTGTTTATAGATTCTACAACTTTTAATGTTGTGGAACATTATAGCAGCTATAAACATTCGTTCCCTCATCAGCCACTTTTTCTCTCTCTTTTAGTTAACAAGACAAAAAAAAAAAAAAAAAAAAAAAAATGCAGCTTGTCATGTTACTGAGAAACTGGAAAGCCGTCCATCCTGAAGACTTTTTTAACTGTACCTCTGACACTGGAGACTCCTTCCGCTAAAAGCTAAGTAAACACCCCCTCACAGAAACCTTCACCATATCGATAACAATTACACAGATCTTTTTTTTTTTTTTTTTTTAATCCGTTTAAGTGGAGTGTCCGCCGTACCCATGAGTGAGTCGTTACTATAGAAACGACATGTATGAATATGTTGTATGAATATTCCAAGTGAACAATAATAGTAATCTGAATTTTGTGAAATCTCAGGAACGTGAAGAGACAGACTCGGGTTGGAGGTTTGGCATGTGGTTCGGCCTGTAGTTTGAAGCTGGATCTGCACTTTAGAAGGGAATTTTGATTCATATATAAATACACGCTTCAATATTTTATAAAAGTGTGCACATGTGGTGTTAACTGAGATTAATTATGAATTGTGAGGCGAGCGTTTGTGGATTTAGACATGAACCTTGTACAGTGCTAAACTGAAGGCTGTTACCTTCCGTTATTCTTTAACAATCTTCAGACATTAAACATTTTGGCTCGACTGCAGTCAAGTTTTTTTTTTTTTTTTTTTTTGCTAAACAGTCTTTAAAGCAGAAGCTTGTGTATTAAACTACAAACAGATCGGGGATATGGGCAGTGCTCTGACTGGTTTTTGCAGCGAGTTGCATCAGCCGCTTGGTGGGTCTGCTCTGGAGAAAGGAGGAGCTGCAGAGATAAGAGATTTGGGTTCGTTTCAGCAAAAGCAGCGTGGCAATTTAACACACTCACTAAACCACCTCCTGAGTGCTGGACGCTAGTACAAAGTCTAGAACCAGACCAGCTCAGAGCTCCTGTCGGTAACGCTTAATTAGAAAGTTTCCATTAAACAGACACTGAACTAACTTCATCACATGTACAGCCTTAACTCCTCAGGCGTAAAAAAACAAAAACCCTGACCATGCCATCTATCACCGCCATCCCTGTGTCATGGTCAGTTCCGGCTTTGGCCTCGTTCCCAACTACAGAGACTTTGTACAGACAGTTGTACAACTCATCACCTCACCTTCGTAGACGAATCGCACGTTCTCCTCGTGTGCTGGCGTGAAACCTTCAGCCGTGTCTTCCTCCTTTGGCGAGGTGGATCTGAGAAAGCGCTTTGTGTTGAGGCGCTGAAATACAATTTTAGGGGCGGGCGAGCTACAAAAACAACAACAAAACCCATGTTAACAAAGTCATACGCTTCTTGAGAAGCTACTGAAATGAAAATACATTTGCAACGTCCAGCTTCAAATATTTAAATATACATATCATCTTGAAATGATATTTTCATCTCAATCTAATGGCTTCACATTTTTGGCCACGCCTCCTACCTGAGAAATGACACCAAACTACATACAGAGTTGTTCTCTGTGATGCATTTTTTCCCCCATTATATATATATATAGTGTCCAAAACCACAGAAGTCATGGTTTGAAATACTGAATAGCTTCGGACAGGATGCTAATCTGGTAGCTATAAACGTCCCTTTCTACATTAGCTCCAGTACAAACCTCAAGTAGCTAAAGTCTTTAATGAAACTCTTTATAGAGACGTCAAATATGTGTGTTGTAGAAAAACTGGGCGGTGTGACGAAGCAGAGTTACAGTTACTACCACAAAGTTGATCATTTTCTAACAGCAGTATTAGTAACAGTGCAGTGTGTATTAATGAACAGCACCTCATACTGTTTATCCATTTAGAGTTACATTTAATGTTGTGGAATGTCCACGAAACTAGTCAGTTCCTGTTATCACTTGTGTTAGAAATGTCAGATAAATATCTCCTTACGCATAACTTTTTTTTTTCGTTTATGTGGAACATAGATCATACAAGTCCCCCGTGCAAATTATTACAGAAACGCTAACACTTTAGAACAAGGGCTTTAATATAAAGCTTGTGCGATTTTGCTGTTCCGGAAAACTAATCAACACCGTCTGACCAATCAGAATCGAGAATTTAACAGCGCTGTGGAAAAAGCCATTATGAAATATAGTTATGAAATCCTCTCATCAGCTAACTGAAAGAGGAACCTGATCTAAAGTAAAACATATCTCACTGTAGGCTTGATAGTGCTCTGGGCTGCGTCCCAAATCGAGTAATAAGTAAACAATGATAGTAACGCTATGCCAGAATATTACATAACTAAGTGTGTGTTTTTGTGACGCAGCCACTGTCTGTTTAGCCATAGGATACTACTTTGAAGCACTATCCAGTGCAATTTGTGATGCGTCCTTCCGAGTGAGAACACGCGCAGGGTTTCTAACGTGGAAATGAAACACCGAACGTTATTTAAAGGGAATAAAGAGAGAAAGAGGTGATTAAAAGTGCATTAGATAAGATTAGTCCTTTTTTTCCCCCCCAAGATTAGAATGATTGTTGTTATCTCCTTGAACTCCTCCCCCATTCCCACCCATGTTCACAAAGCTCCGCCCCCAGGATCTGTCTTACAGCAGTGTGACTGGAGGACATTCCAAATACAAAAACAAGCTTTCCGGACCGGAAGTCACTTTTCCAAATGAGTTTTCTCAGCCAAATAATACTTTTATCCTGATGGTCATGGATTAAACAATCGTTTTTTATCATGTTCTGTATATTTTTGTACAAATAAGAAGGAAACAAACAATCGACTATTGCACCTTTAAAAGGGTTTATGGCTGTGTAAACACCGGAAACACACGCGCACGCGCTGAGGTACAAGGTCATAGGGTGCAGACGAGCACGCGACACAAAGCTAGTCAGTCACTGTTTAAGCAGGATTGCTCCACGTGTGTGTGTGTGTGTGTGTGTGTGTGTGTGTATGTGTGTATAGTCTCTTACTCACTTGGACTCGAGCCAGTGGCTCCGTTTGTGCTTCAGGTCGGTGGCTTTGCTGTCGATCTGCTGCTGTGTGGGACCTGACAGAAATAATGCCCAAAAAAAACAAAACACAACATCACCATCATCATCATCATCATCATCATCATCATTATCATTATCACCTGACCGGAAACGCATGTCATTTCAAAAGCGCACGCGATAGTTTATGAAGATTTCGCACCTGTTCTCCGTTGTGTAACGAGTTTGCTCGGGCCTCTGGTAATTGTGTACATCATGCGCGAGCTCGAGATCCTTTGGAGCACCACCACACACTCTCACACACTCACACACACACACTCACACTGCAGCGTTTCCCACACGAGATGTTAATTCAGTTCCCAGGTTGCGCGCGAGCTGGTGAAGGTCTGAGGATCAGCCGGTTGTGACTGAGGTTCAGGATCCACGAGCTGAACTGAACTGAGCAAGTCAGTGTGCAGGTCACGCGGCTGAAGGTGAGAGCAGGGAGCAGCGCGCGCGCTCAGCCCGGTGTCCTTGATCGCCGGTGTTAGAGGTCCCGTCTGATTTCAGCTCAACTTCCCTCACGCTGCAAGGACACTGTTATGTAGTGAAGTGACTGTGAAGGGGTTACACAAACCAAAAAAAAAAAAAAAAAAAAAAAGACAGAAGGTCACCTGCGCCTCCCGCTGTGACGTCAGCACACGCCCCCTTTTTTAAGGCGGAGCTCCAGACACACGCTATGTCCAAAACCCACAAATCATAGACTCCTCAATATAAATAAAATATTAATATCTGCTAAGAAATTTCAAGACTGTAAAGTATGCCTGATTATATCACCCTGCTGGATAGACTTACACACTTCTCCACAACACTTTCCGTCCTCTGTAGTGCACTTATACAGCGAGTGGAGAGTGATTGAAGAGTGATCCCTGCGTGCGTTAAAGATCAGGGTTGCCAGTGTGGTCGATTTTAACCACCAAGAACAAGAGATGTGAAGATCAACTTAAAAGGTAGTGATATCTGGTGAGGCAATGAAAGTGTGATAGAAAGATGTGATAATGTGATCATGCGGATAAATGAATATAAACATGACAGGCGTGTGTGTGAGTGTGTGTGTGAGTGTGTGTGTGTGTGTGTGTGAGAGAGAGAGAGAGAGAGATATGTATACAAAATGGCAGCTGTGTGATAGGTAGGGAAGATCTGAAGAAAAAAAAACAAAAGTGGAAAATTTGATCCCTTACAGACAAGTCACATGATTCATGAGAATTTTACACTTGGTACTTTTATACACTTATAGTGTGTGTGTGTGTGTGTGTGTGTGTGTGTATTTTCAGACGATTCATCATGTCTTACATTTTTGCATGGGTTCACATGCACTTTCATAGCATACTGAAAGCTATACTGTATGTATGTATGTATATCATATATATATATATATATATATATATATATATATAAAACATGGTGACAGTATTCAATCACATCAATCTGGCAACCCAACTCTAGACGTGTAGGTTAGTAGGTGAAAGGTTTTGACGCGCCATTAGGATAATTAATTTATCTATCTTCATTTGTGAGGTGGTACAAATAGATATTCAAAACCTCTTTATGAATATTACGTTTATTTTTTTTTTTATCATCAGACAAAATGACGCAGAGGTCTGCGTAAATCCTGCGCAAATGTCAGCGCAAACCCCGATTACAGGTCTGCGTAAATCGTGCGCAGACACGAGCAGCTCCAGTGCGCCGCTGTAGCGGATCAGGCGGCTTCATAAAGTCCGGGCTTTTGAGGTCAAAGTGCGTCACGTCGTACAATCCGACTTTTACAACCACACCGAGATAAAAATGATCATTAACACTGTCTTTTATAACTCCCTACTGAATTAAATGAGAGTTGGGGGGGGGGGGGGGAGATTGAAAACGTGCTGGAAAGCGAATATGATGCAACTCTTACGTCACCACGTCACGTGTCTCTCTGATGCTGATTACACAAGCAGACTCAAACCCACGATCAAGCTCTTCAACCAGTTTATTTATCATGTACAGTACTCCAAAAACATTCAAGTCACATGATTCTTTACATATGGAATTAATCTGTAGATGCAGTTAAGTATTCCTACTGAACTTGTTCTCTTACTGTGTTCATTTCCTTATTTATTTAACAGGGCAACATTAGTCCAGTGTTAAGTGGGCTGGACCAGAAAAAAAAAAAAGTTTTTTAGCTCAATAATACATCAACAACTCCTCTTAAATGTGTTCATTTATTCTCTGAATTCAGCATTTACACTATACAGCCAAAAGTTTGTGGACCCCTGAAAATCACGCTCGTATGTGCCACAAAGTTGGAAGCACACAATTGTATAGGATGTACGCTGTACGCTGTTTTACAATTTATACAGATACAGCATTACAATTTCCCTTCACTGGAACTAAGAGGCCCAAACCTGTTCCAGCATGACAATGCCCCTGTGCACAAAGCGAGCTCCATGAACACATGGTGTGTGAAGGTTGGAGTGGAAGAACTCGAGTGTCCTGCACTAAACCCTGACCTCAACCCCACTGAACACCTTTGGGATGAACTGGAACACTGACTGAACCCCAGACCTCCTCACCAACATCAGTGTCTGATCTCACTAATGCTCTTGTAGCTGATCGATCACAAATCCCCCTATCCACACTCCAAAATCTAGTGGAAAGCCTTCCCTGAAGAGTGGAGGATATTACATCAGCAAAAGGTGGAATAAATCTGGAATGAGATGTTCAACAAACACAGTGTCCACAACCTTTTAGCCATATAATGTACATTCTGAACACACAATCAGATTGAACACAGACCTAAAAAAACACATTTTATATTTTCAAATGTAGTTTGCACAATCATTTACAAATAAAAGAAGTTCACCCCTGTTACTGTGAAACCGCTAAACTGGTTCTTTTGGAAATGGACTCCGGTACAACGTCAAGTTTTTATCTTGCTAATGACGAATTAGTTACGGTCAGCGCGTTTTGTCGGTAGCTGTCAGGTTATCGCTCTAGTTTGCTCCCTAGTGGAATAACACAGACTAGCTAAACGTTTCGAATAAATTACAGTGCACAATTTACTTCACGGATTCTAAAGAACCTTTATCGGGCCGACCAAATGAGTTTAGAGTCTGTGTTGTAGATGTCTGACACCTTACTAACGGGGATTTCAAATTCAGAGCGATTTTGTTCTCATGTTCGAGATATTTTCACAAAGCTTTTTCAAATGCAAATATGATTTTTTTTTAAAATACAGAAAGTCTTCTCGAATTAGCATGCAAGATAGCTATATATATATCTGAAACGGTGTAAGACTTTGCATTTCAGAGTCTTCTTAAAGTCTAAATCTGCTGACACACTCTTATACTGTGAGAATATTGTGTTGCTGCTGAAAGTGCAGTCTGATAGTGAGATAGTGAGATAGTGATTGATTTATTTGACATAAAATTGCCCAACCCTCCTAATCAGGACCAAACACACCCGTGGCCTGTAAGACTGGATCCGGCTACTGGACTCTGGGGGTGAGTACATACTCTTTCATTCACAATCATGATAACCGTCATTTACCAGATTCCCTTAAAGCAGCTTATTTTCATGATTATCTACAGCCTGTCTGATTAATCTGCTGCGAAATAAATAGCAATGCCGGAGAAGAGTTTGATCTCGCTGCCTTCTTCAGGGTGATTTGCGTAGCATGGGATTCTACTGGAATTTTACAAATACAATATAATAATGCAATAATATCATAAACCATGATAAAAGTCTAGCCAATTATTAACTACACTAAGAAATCTCAAAGTTCCCTTTCTGTTAGTGAAAGCCTCATGCTCTGAGAACAGTTTCATTCTTAATAACGGGTCAGATTTTAAATGCCAAAGCACTGAAATGAATGAAAAAAAAAAAAAATTATATTTATATTGACATGCTCACCTGAGTAGTTGATATATCAAGTACAATGAAACACAGCTAACGTTTTTGTCTTAGGAAGTATACAATATTAACACAATTCCAGTTATTGTGCATGTAAATCACAGGGCGTCTCACACACCATCATTCAGAAAAGATAATAGATTACTATGATGCATTCAGTGCCTGAAACAATCTATGGCACTGTTAAAAAAAAATTAATATTAAAGGTTTGACTGAGGTTTTAAGTGTGTGTGTGTGTGTGTGTGTGTGAGAGAGAGAGAGAGAGAGAGAGAGAGAGAGAGAGAGAGAGAGAGTGCTATCTTGTTTTCCTCACAGAGAAAACCACCAAATGTGTTCAACATGATCTCTGGCCTCGTGGAACACAGCAATCTATTTTGCTGAATAAACCTAAAACACATTTGGGAGCATGCTGTTATAGGAAAATAATCAAGTTGCTCATTTGCTTATAACAGCACACCTGAAGTGTTTTGTTCCTCTTATACCACAGCGATTTGTCAGTGACTACTATGTGTATGTGTATGTGTGTGTGTATGTATGTATATATATATATATATATATATATATATATATATGACACTTCATAGTTTTTATGCGCATATTGTGGAATGTCTGCGAAAAGAACAAAGCAGCATGTCACGTGACTGAGAAACCCGGAAAATTACGTCAAGCCGTCTGTCCTGAAGACTTTCCTGTGACGGAAAACTTACTGACCATTAAATAAACGGCACCGTACCAATTATTATACATTCAGGTTTAGATTGTGTGCCGTGTTAAGCAGCTGTTACTGTAGAAACGATGACCTATTAGGACGAGTGCATTAATAGGAACCTGTCATTTGTAGCTGCACTACTGTCAGAAAAATAATCAACACCTTGCGATCGATCAGGATCGAGCGAGCGCTGTGGTGTAAGAGCTTTTGCACCGTTTGCTCTGAAACTGCGAGAAGACCTGATATTAGGATCGCTCTCAGCTTTCAGCAGTTTCTCGATGAACATCGCTTCCTCAGTTTTATCTCTTTATCCTAACGTCAAGACAAACAGCGTACCCAGAAGTAATGTTTTCCGATGTCAGTATACATACCATAACTGTGTAACTACCGTATTTCTGTACTGGAGTACACCAAGGTTAGCGGATGTTAGCGCCACCTCGTGGTGTACTCTAGTCTAGATTCTGTCCCGAGGTTTGCAATGTTATGTTAGCACCTTCCGATAACTGCTGGTTTAGCACGTCTACCATGAAAACATGAACAAATACGTGAATATCTGTAACTTATGACATATGCTGCTTCACTATATAATCCCCAGGACCTACTAGAGGAAAATAAACGTGTCACATATTCTGAAAAATATGGTATTCCAGATACCGACTTGTACATCGCAACACGCCTCACCACACACTTTATTAAATTACTACCCATTATAAACTGATGAACATGGTATTAATAATTACTAATAATTTAAGGCCAAATGCTGTGTGCATTTGCTTTGGAAATGAAGTTGACTCTGTGTGTGTGTGTGTGCGCGTGTGTGTCAGTAGTGCGGCTCACAGTCCTCTGTCAGACTGTCTGTGATGTAATTGATGTTCAGTTGCTGCTGGTAGAAGTTCTTCTCCACGGCTGTGTTCACGGTCCAGGCCACGACCTCCACGCCACGCTCGGCCCAGTACTGCACCGTGTCCCTGACACACACACACACACACACACACAACATTACACATTCAGACTGAAAACCTGTTAAAGACTTCACACAGGAGTCATATAAAAAAAAAATGACCAGGTGTCATACACCAGCCTTGTCACAACACACACACAATGATTAATACACACTGAAACACACTCTCTTAAACCCTACCAAGAGTACCTTGATGGAGGAACACACACGGCAACCATTTTGCAGCCGAAGTGTACCGCTATCCCTCATTCCTATTGGTAGCCACCACTTCACTTTGTTTCTTATGCGCAAAGTTCAACTTTTTGTGTTGAGTGGCACAAGCTGCTTCGCTTCTGTCACTGTAAATTTCCAGCTCTTTAAAAAAAAAAAAAAATGCTGTTCTGCTGCATCACTCCTGGTGTAAATGCAGGGTGAAGTAGTGAAGGAACCAACTGATGGACACTTGTTATTAATCCGAATGGAAAACAATAACCACAGCAACTGCCATTTTTACATAAAATGTATATATCTTACTGGTAATAATAATATTATTATTATTATTAATATAGGTCATGTTCAAGTACAAATGCTATTAATATTAAATTCTGTAATAGGAACTAAAAGAATAAAACAGCCCAAACTACTGCTGTGGCCAGGCCCTATGGTACAGGTTTGTGTGTTTTTATTATTATTATTATTATTATTATTATTATTATTATTATCTGATTACGCTCCATAACTTGTGAATTTGTATGTGTTTGTATTGTAAATGAGCCTCAAGTACAAACCTCCGACTACGTGTACTGTAACTTGTAAATGAATTTAATAGCAGTATGGAAGATGTTAAAAGATGTTAGAAGTGCATTTCATGTTAGAAGTGCATTACACAGGACAGCTGAGCACAGCACAGCTCAGTAACTAATCCAAGCT
This sequence comes from Pangasianodon hypophthalmus, assembly GCF_027358585.1. Taxonomy (NCBI): domain Eukaryota; kingdom Metazoa; phylum Chordata; class Actinopteri; order Siluriformes; family Pangasiidae; genus Pangasianodon; species Pangasianodon hypophthalmus. The sequence goes on from NC_069734.1 coordinate 16,616,147, forward strand.
CAGGACTATCTGGATTCTCGTCGAGTCCCTTTGTCGGCATCACGTAACGCTACTCGTGAAAGTAGGAGGAGCTCTCTGGGGGTTGGGGGTGACTAGTGATGGCGGGCACGATCAGTCTAATTGCAAAGTGATTTTCTTTGCCAAAGTTCTGTACAGTGGAAGTAGATCTTCCCCCACAAGGTTTTCTAATGAGCACAAGGCAGAGTGAGTGAGAGCAACCCCCCCCAAAAGAGAAAAAAGCCAATGGTGCCAATACTTTAATATCAGTGACATTAGAGAGAATTTCTGAATGTACATATTACAAGGCAAAGTAAAAATACTGAATATCAAATAGAGTTTCACTGCAAATGGAGTGCACTAGGTAGGGTCTATAGCTCCAATATAATAAACCCTACGAAGGGAGCAAAGGAAGTGAAAAGGAAGACTTTAAAATGGTGGATGTTACTTGGGTTACTGTAAAATGGCGACAAGAAAATATTTCTGTGCTAAATAAAATAAAAAGCTAGATATTACCTCACTTTTATGTAATATCGACTGGACTCACATGGAGATGTAGTTTTTCTGCAGTAGGAAAGCCGACACGCCGCACAGTTTCCACAGCAGGTGATGATGCGCCCAGTCCAGCAACACGTCCATCACCTGCATCCAGTGCTGTTTCCATGCCGACGAGAACCGCGGCGACCCGTCGCCAAAGTGACTCAGGCTCCACGGCCGATGCGTCAGCGCCGTCACGACGTCTGGATCGGCTTGCCTCATCTGGGTGGCACATAAGATGCTCACATCATTCCAGTGTGGTGAGTTACTGAGAGGGCGTGGCTTATCCAGATGTTTCTAAGTTACACTGTATACAGGCTGATATATATATATATATATATATATATATATATATATATATATATATATATATATATTCCTACAAGTCGCTTAATGGAGCTGTGTGGTAGAAGGTTTACCCTGTAGATGACTTTGGGTTCGAAGGAGCACACCACGCTGGAGTTGTAGAGCACCGGGTGTTTCTCATAGAGCTGCTTCAGAGCTGCTGCGGCCTGCGAAGAGCAGAAAACAGTGAAACCCTGTGTTCCAGTACTGCTTTTAATACATCTCACTGACTTTCTTACACAACTCCGAAGTTCAAATCAGCTAAATAAGTTGCAGCGAAAGGGGAGGAGTCTGTAAGAGCGTTATCTGATAGCACTGAACAAGGCATTTGTATGTAGGGCAAAAATCCTCTCATAATATGCCTTTCCATATGATTCTCTATCAATAATTGTAAATATTTAACTGCCTGAAACAGTCATCAAAAAAAGTACTGAAAAATCATCTAAATCTAAACAAACTGAGTGTATGCGCTAGCAAACTGTGTGTACGCACTAGCGTTCTTTTAATTTCCCTTTTAAAAATCAACCCTGACATAAGAATATGAACACTATATGCTTATTCTTTTAGCAAACAGAATGTAGGAGTTCTGTCATATTTATAGTTTATATATGTATTGATATCGTATTTATATTTTATATACTTCTTGATATCCAAGTTTACAAATTTGCACTGTAGAAATTGCAAATTGCATGTTTTCTGTCAGGATGCTACTCTTGGTATTACTTGGTATTGGATTGATAAAGAAAATCAACCAATGATGTGTAAATGCCTGGCTAGAGTTCCTCTCCTGAAGTGCTTTAAAGAGAACAGAGGAGATAAAAGCCTAAATGTTTAAAGTTCTCCTGTTAATGCTCAACCGAACACAGTCATTTTATCAAAAATACTCCATTTTTACACGTAAAAATGTTGATTTAAGGAAAAATGCTAAATATAGGTGGTTATCATTACTGTTTTATCATCAAGCCATATTCTGACAGTCTACTTCCTATCACTACTCAGCATTTTGGAAAGATAATCACGTAATCACCTAAAGACTTCTGGCTAATTTCTGCTCCTGAAGTGACACCATCTCTCAACCCTTCAGTGGTCCATCTTCGGACCTTTCATCTAATCTATGCAATGACTAAAACTGTTTCTAGACCTGTTCCTGAGATTCACAATATTGCCATCAATGGATCTTGCTCGTTTCCTCATTTTAGGCTCAGCTCTGTCCCTTTTCCTTAAAAAAAGCATCTCACGTGGCTTATATCTGTTTCCACGTTTGGTTGGAGGGAAGAAGCGAGGCTTGTTAGTGTTTTGCACTGTAGCTGTGATTCGCCTCACAGGCTGCAGAGGCCGCTTAAAATGACACACGGCTCCTTCGATAAAATTAAGGGGAAAACTGGTAATGCTGGAGAATTTCTCTCGACTGTTTGGAAGATGACGTGTGGAGAAGATCCTGATGTAGTAACAGCAGGTGACAGAAACACACACTCGCCGCGTTCAGCGTCTCGCCGATGACCCTACCTCATCTGGGTGACCTTTGACATCGAAGTAGATGATCAGCTGGTGTTTGATGCATTCCTCTACCGCCTCCTGCAGAGTCGGAACCTTCTCTCCACGGAAACGGTCACTGCGGGAACGATGAAAAAACACACACAGCTGATTATGTCGAAGGTTAGTAAACATTCTGAGCAGAGTGAGTGCACAAATACAGTATTTTCTGTTAGTATTATTAACACCTTTATCATGTTTTAGCAGTAAATTTGAAAAGCTTGACGATGAAAGTTTCAATGCAGTAGGAATGAAGAAATGCGTTTTATATTTATTTGGACAGCTCCAGCTCCTGGAAAACGACCCATTCAAGCCCTTCTCTGATTATAACCACGCCCCCCAGTACAGCGTAGAGCTGTGATTGGACAGTGATTGCTTTTCAGTGTGGCACGACTGCAGCGCAGTGATGACAGTGAAATGCAATTCAACAGGGAATTACATTCTCTTCTGATATGAAGTCCTTAAAAAGCAAACTCCTGTTGATAAGAACCTTTGTCTGTCTAATATGAGTATCTAATAACTCTTCCGTCTGTCTCCTACCTGAGTCTATGTTTGGCGGCGGCGTCCAATTTGCCAACCTCCGAGAAGCGCAGCTTGCTCAGTGGTCCCGATCCGTTGGTGGTCCGGTCCACGGTTTCATCGTGCATCAGGATGGGAACGCCATCGGCGGTGAACTCCAAATCCAGCTCTACTCCTGTCGCTCCGTTCGCACTGGCCTAGGCGGAAACATCAGGAAAAGTATACGATTTTTTTTTTTTTTTAGAACAAAGTTTAAAAGACAATCCTGGGCATTAAAATCATAAACAGAGGTGGTACAGAGGGTGGTGTTGCCTCTTCACAGCTCCAGGGTCTCCAGTTTGATCCTGAGCTGGAGTTACTGTCTGTGAGGCACTTTGCATGTTCTCTCCATGCCCACGTGGGTTTCCTCCGGGTTCTCCAGTTTCATCAAAAATATGCAGGTAGGCAACCCGACTATGCTAATATGGCCCTAGGTGTAAAGGTGTGTGTGTGCATGAGTTAGCCAATGATATCTGAGGTGACAGTCAAGCCAGTTGGGCCCGCCCACTGCTGGCAAAAAAGAAAAAGTATTCAGGTGAGCAGAAGCAATAGTTGGGAAAAGACGCAGCTCCTGAGTGTGGGGAATGATTTTGTTTGTGCATACAGATTGTTCTGGGTTTAAAACGAGCACGCGAGTTCTCCCCTTTCACCGCCGGTACAACTAATTTGCTCTTGTGCTTGTAATTTCCTCTTGCATTTGGGAAAGAGTGACATATGGGCAGAGAAGGGTCTGTCTGCGTCCTGCAAGACTACTAACCACGCCCATTACAAGGAACGCCCACTACACAACATTACCACGCCCACTCCCCCCTAACCCTGACCCTAAGCCTAACCCTATCCCTGCATCTCAATCTGCATACTTATACTATACACTAAAGTACGTACTCTTTTTGAGAATAAAAAGTACATACTTTTGAGTGTGTCGCACAAGAGTACGGGGACGTACCAACACGTCATGTGACGGGTGAGAACGTAGTTACGCACACAGTCACCGTAAACAATCTCCTCGCTGCATTTCAGCTTTTCTTCATTCGTTCTTCCTTATTTAATTTACCATTGATTTATTTCTCCACATTTCATTTCCACCTCTCAAAAATGCGTCCTTCGATTCGCCAAAGCAAGCGGTCACAACACTCCTCCTCACTCACTCGCTCAAGGAATTGTGGGTAATATTAGCTGTAAAAGTGTCCACGGAAATCTGCCGGAAACAGTCGACCATCCGGGGACCTTTGGGATCCTCATTTCAACATACTACGATTTGGGACGCACTAATTCTGATCTCGGATATTATTTAGGACGGATAACGAATTGAGACGCAGGGAAGGTTATAATAACAATATAATAGTGGGCGTGACTTGTAACAGTGGGCGTGACTTGTAAGGGGCATGGTTTGTAATCCTGGTAGATAGACTTGGATGGGCGTGATGGTGACGTGTCCACAGACTTTTTTTTGGGGGGGATGGAATGGGCGTGGTATAAGCATATAGGGGCGTTCCTAATTTGCATATTCATACATCCGGGTGTAGAGGAAGAGGAGGAGGAAGAGAAACAGGAGTTCCTGTGCATTAACAACACATTGAACAGCTGTTTATTCTCCACAGGTGGAGATAATGAAGTGTTGTTAAACTCACCGCTCTTATTGCTGCGATGGTGTTCTCAGGGGCGTCGTGAGCACCGGCCCGGTGAGCCACCACCGACACGCCGCCGGGCGCGAGCCTCCCGGGCCGCAGCACCTGCCTGGCGCGGCTCGCGGGGACTTGTGGGAACCGGAAGACCACCAGGAAGAGGTAGAGAATCGCGGTGAGGCTGATGGAGCACACTGCGCTCCTGGTGCCGAGCAGCACGAACACAAACAGAGCCGAGAAGCAGGTCACACCGTCTCCTAACTGCAGCATCTTCAGCACATTACACACTTCCTTCCAAAAAAACAAACAAAAAACACACACAAAACTCTCCACACTCCGAGGTCAAATAAATCCCTTCAGCTCTCAGGTGTGCTCTCATTCAAACCCCGAGGCTCACTTCAGGCTAGCTTGCTGTTGTGTGTGGAACAGAAAGTGCAGAATTAGCCATTTTCACCTCCTCTAGCTGTACTGTCAAAATCCAAGCAGCACAATCTGCGCATGCGCGAAACACGCAGCTGCTCATCTCTAACGCTTCCTCGCTCCCTGTAAGTGTTCACTATAGGGCACGTGCACCCTGTGTATTTTATTTAATAAAATAAAATTTATGAGCAATAATAATAAATCATTTCCTTAATCTTTGTGTGTTTTATAATTATAAATTTTTTTAGAATGATTGTTTATTAATAGTTTGTTAATTAACTAACATTACTGTTAATTAATTTAATTATTTTTATTTTATTATTGCCATTAATTTTATTAGCTATACTTGGATATACTTGAATTACAAAGATAGAATCTTTTGGAGGTTTTTTTTTTTTTGGTACACACACACATACAGTGTCTTTTATTTTGATGTTTATCTAGGATCTTTTATTTTGAAGCCTGGCGTGTCACGTGGTGCTTCACCTTGCAGAGCTGAAATGGTGAGTGACTAGCGAGTGTTTTTATTTGATATAAACTATAAGACTGCTGAATGTGAAACCTTTTGCTAAGAAGCTTAAGCGCTGAATAAACACCTGCAGATGTGTTCAGTGCTGTCGTGTGTTTAACACAGCAGCTGATGGCTCGTGTAATGATCACTGTGTAAGGAACAGAAATCTGTGTGTGGTGCAGTTACAGGAAAACAATCAACCACAAGTTAATGTTATAACCAAGAGACTGATCATTGATCTTTTTTTTTTTTTAAATAACAGCACGTGCTAAAGTGTTTTATTCCTTTTACACAACAGCAGTTACAATATTTAATAATAATAATAATAGTAATAATAATAAAGAGCAACGTGTTGTACTTTTTATCCATTTATAGTTACATTCAATGTCAACGCGCTAAACTGGATCATTGTTTTGATTTTGAATCCTCACATGCTACTATTTTTGTCACTCTCTCTTCCAGCTGAGATTGCCACGTTTGATCGGCGTGACCTTATCCTTAGTGGCACCCGGAATCCGATGCCGCCGTCCATCTCGGCGCGTCCAGCCGTTCTTCTTCCATCCCCACACGCGGACACGGATAAACGGACCGCCTTTGTGGGCGGGTTGTCCAGCGAAGCGGCCGTCGCTTCATTCACCACAGCATCAAGCTCTCATTCCGTGCTCGGACCTGGCGTCACGAAAGTACACCTTGATTTACGCGTTCCCCGCCATCCGAGGACTGCGTGCGCTCTCCAGGCTCAAACTGGCTCAAACCGGCATCACCGGCGTCCTTCTGCCCACAGTCTATTATTTCTACCTTCAGGGACAGGCGTCATTCAGTCTTCTAAGCTACACCACGGGCATTGCTGCGTTCGCCGGCATCATGCTCTACACCATCAGCTACTACGTCCGGCGAGTGGTGGGCATGATGTACCTGGACCACACACACACCACGTTAAAGGTGGCCCATCTGTCGTTCTGGGGCCTCCGCAGGGACGTGTATCTGCCCGTGTCGGACGTAATGACTCTGGGAGACACGGGAGACTCTCCAGGTGAAGTTATATTAAAGCTGAAGCGCTACAGCTGCTCAGACACACTCTATTTCTCCACCAGGCTGGGGCGCGTGCTCGATAAAAACGGGTTTGAGAAAGTGTTTGGGACTTTGTCTCGATAGACTGCCGTGTGTTTTAATCGTGTCTGAAATGATCATGCGTTCACATTTACAGTAAAGTTTTCTTCACAGCCACTCTGGTGTGTTCTTCTGTGCTCCTAACCAGTGTTAACTGATTCCCCTCACAACTCTGAAGTGTGTATCGCCTTCATCACCCAGTCTGTTTCCTTTAAACTTCAGAGAATCATATGAGCGTTCTAACTACCTGTTAAACTGATTCGCTAGCTTGCCAACTAGCTAACAACCTTTTTTAAAAATATGACACCATAGATGTAACTATTTATATAATAACTTGTGACAGAAACTGATCCAAACACTCATGCACCCGTGTTCCTAATATAGTGGACAATGTGTGTGTGTGTGTGTGTGTGCGTGGATACATGTACTGGTCAAGAGCTTCAGTTAATGAATGGGGAATGTGGTCTCTGTGACCTTAAGCGTGGTTGTTGGTACCACATGGGCTGGTGTGAGTATTTCAGAAACTGCTGATTTACACACACAACAGTCTCTAGACTTTACACAGAAAGGTGCAGTAAAGAAAAAAACATCCAGTGAGCAGCAGTTCTGCGGATGGAAAGGCCTTGTTGATGAGAAAGGTCAACGGAGAATGGCCGGACTGGTTCAAGCTGACGGAAAGGCTACAGTAACTCGGATAAACACTCTGTACAATTGTGGTGTGCAGAAAAGCATCTCAGAATGTACAACACATCAAACATTGAGACGGATGCGCTACAACAGCAGAAGACCACGTCGGGTTCCAATTCTGTCAGCCAAGAACAGAAACCTGAGGCGGCAGTGGGAACAGGCTCACCAAAACTGGACAGGTGAAGACTGGGAAAATGTAGCCTGGTCTGATGAATCCTGATTTCTGCTGAGGCGCACAGATGGTAGGGTCAGAATTTGGCACCAACAGCATGAATCCATGAACCCAAACTGCCTTGTGTCAACAGTCCCGGCTGGTGGAGGTGGTGTAATGGTGTGGGGAATGTTTTCTTGTCGCACTTTGGGCCTGTTAATACCAATCAACCATCGCTTGAATGCCACAGCCTATTTGAGTTTTGTTGCTGACTATATGTCCTTTCATGGGCACAATTTAACCATCTTCTAATGGCTACTTCCAGCATGATAACGCACCATGTCACAAAGCAAAAGTTGCCTCAGATGGTTTCATGAACACGACAATGAGTTCAGTGTTCTTCAGTGGCCTTCCCAGTCACCGGATCTGAATCCAGTAGAACGCCTTTTGGATGTGGCAGAACGGGAGATTTGGAGCATGAAAAATCTGCAGGAATTGCGTGTGATCAACATGAACCACAATCTCAAAGAAGTGTTTCCAAAATCTTGTGGAATGAATCCATGCCATGAAGAATTGAGGCTGTTTTGACAGCAAAGGGAGACCCAGTATTAGTATAGAGTTCCTAATACAGTGCTCGGTGTGTATGTGTGTGTGTGTGTATATATATATATGTATGTGTATATAAAGCTCTTGACCTGCATGATTTTATGCATTGCGCTGCTGCCACATGATTGACCGATTGACTGATTGGAGAACTGCATCAATGTGCAAGTGTACAGGTATTCCTAATAAAGTGGATGGTGAGTGTATATATAAAGTGAAATTATATATATAATAATAAATTACAAATACTGAAATGCTGCAACTGTCATCTTTAATGAAGGTGCTAATGATTTTTTTTGTCTAATAATGAACAGTATATAACAGTATATCTGTTTTTTTTTTTTTTTATTTTTGGGGAAATGTTCTGCCTGAAAACGATGCTTGTGGTATTTTTCTGGAAAGTAAATGGCACTTGGTTTGTTTGAGTGAAATTCATACATATGTGTATATATATATATATATATGGGGCCAGTGTGTGTGTGTGTGTGTGTGTGTGTGTGATCTTCCAGAAGTCGTTGATCAGCTGTGGAAGCAGCACTGCAGTGAAGCCAGCGGATGTTCAGGAACAAAAATGGAATTATTTATTATTATTATTATTATTATTATTGCGTATTATATTATGACGTCACAAAAGCTGTGCTCAGAAAAGGTGCGGAATTTCACAAACACGGAGCGCTGATCTCGATCACCACAAAGTGACAAGATAAACCGATTAACGGGTAAATAATAAAGCTGAAGGTAAGGTAATAAAGGTATGTATCTCTCTCTCTCTCTCTCTCTCACACACACACACACACACACGCACGCGCGCGCGCTGGTGCAATTAAGCGCTATATAATGATATAAAACATTTCTGTTGCCTCCTCTGCAGTGAAAGAGTCATGTGAACTGAACTGATGCCACATGTTTTGCGTTTTAAAAGCTATTAGGAACTTTTTTTTAAAGCTTACAGGGGAAAATAAAAGCGTTTCTACTGTATAATTGTATAATTATTTTTTATCTATTTACATGGTGAAGATCTCTATTATATATATATATATATATATATATATATAAAAAAAAAAAAAAAAACTAAAGCTTTACATAAATCAACACACTCAGCTAAACCTGACAAAAGGCCATAGATATATGATGTGGCTAAATTTATTCCTTTTTATCATTAAGGAAATGTGTGTGTGTTTGTGTGTTAGTGGACTGGCTTTTCAGGGCACACTTTATTTTATTTCATTTTGACTTTTAAAACAGCGAGCTACATCAGTGTTCACTTTATCAGTGGAGCTTTTAGTGTTAGAGTTCAGTAACTCTGTCCATTTTTAAAAAGTTCTCCTGTTCCTCTTGTCTTGTGCAGATGGTTAGACGAAGCCCTCGGTTGGCGGCACGGAGATGCAGCCCACCTGATGACGTCAGAATCTCTTCAGGACAAAGGTGTGTATGTGTGTGTGTGTGTGTGTGTGTGTGTTGAGTGCATGTGTGTTAACTTAACCAAAAAAAAAAAAAGTATTTACTGTCTCATTGGCTACGTTTACTATGCACGTCAATATTCCGATATTAATCAGAATTTGGTAATAATCTGATTAGTATTCAGTCATGTAAACGCTGTAATCCGATTGTCTGATTCAGATTAAGACAGTATTCTGATTCCCCACATTCCGATTCCCATCCTGGAATATGCCTGTTTTAATCGGAAATTTGTTGCATGTAAACACCTTATTCAGAAAATCCACTGAAATGAGATATATGCACATGCTCATTCCGCAAGGAATTGTGGGTGCTAACAGATGCAGGATTGGCAACTCACATGGCATACTTACAACAACCATTTGTACAGGAATATTCCGATGCCTGTACGCATATAAACATCGTATTCGGAATATGGCTGCAACCCGAATATAGACCTTGAACGGATTTTGATGTGCATGTAAACGTAGCCATTATCTGTCTATATCTACACACTCTCTCTCTGTCTCTCTTTCAGGATGGTCAGGAGAAAGAGAACCGGCAAGCAGGAAGTGGATGGAGCTTGTAGCTCCCCTGTCACCACATTCAGTAACATTAGTAACAGCAGAAACAGGGAATCTCTCATTCCGAACACAAGTAAGTTCCTCAAAGCGGACTCCGTTACATACACAAGAGTGTGCGAGTGAGAGATCACGCCCGAAGCTGATTATTTTCTAACAACATCACGTCCCGAAGTATTTTATTCCTCTTATACCACAGTAATTTGCCATTCCATGTCTCCAGATCAACTCAGTTTACTGTTATTACTTACATTCTAGCAGCTATAAACAGTCTTTCCCTCACCAGCCTCGTTTTCCTGTTTCTTAAAATTAATAAGACAAAAAGTGCAGCTTGTCATGTTACAAAGAAACCACAATGTTCATAGTCCTCTGTCCTGAAGACAGGTTACAGCTGAAACTGGAGACTTCTTCTATAAATGTTAAATAAACTCCTTACAGGCAACTTAAACGGAAAACCTCATATCACAATTACAGAAGATTCTAAACACATCCCTGTGTAAATTGTTACTGCAGAGATGATAACGTATTAAAATTATATATATACATATAATATATATAACAATTTTTGTTTGTTTGTTTACGTGTTTAGCCCGTGCCCTTAGGAAGCTCTGTTTTTGGCTCACCACTGTGTGGGACTGTCTGAAGCTTGTAATCGCTTCCACACTTCTGGAGTTTCTTTGCACTTTTCTTCTCAACAGGTAGGCTGTGTGTGTATATGTATGCATATATGATATGATCATTTCAACATGGCTCAAGATTTTAAGATGAAATTATATCATACAAGACCAATACAACACCAAATGTGGCCCCTACCTACACCTATACTCCTCCTACATGGACACAAGTGTATTGTTTTGGGTTGTTATTATTATATTTCTTAATAATAATTCAGTATTGTAATGTAAGCAGGAATAACAAGAAGAACACTGATGAGAGTGCAGACTGAAAGAGCGAAAGCCTGAAAGGAGGCCAAATTCATTTTATGGAGTTATCATTATTAATATTATGACTATCTACACCGACTACTGACTGTCTACACCGACCACCTACACTGACAGCTGACTACTACACCGAATACTGACTATCTACACAGAGTACTGACTATCTACACTGACTGCTGACTATCTACACTGACTATCTACACAGACTGCTGACTATCTACACTGACTGCTGACTATCTACACCGAATACTGACTGTCTACACCGACCACCTACACTGAATACTGACTATCTACACTGACTATCTACACTGACTGCTGACTATCTACACTGACTATCTACACTGACTGCTGACTATCTACACTGAATACTGACTATCTACACAGAGTGCTGACTATCTACACCGACTACCGATTACCTACACTCACTATCTACACTGACTGCTGACTATCAACACTGACTCCTGACTATCTACACCGACTCCTGACTATCTACACCGACTCCTGACTATCTACACTGACTGCTGACTACTACACCGACTGCTGACTACTACACTGACTGCTGACTATCTACACCGACTCCTGACTATCTACATCGACTGCTGACTACTACACCGACTGCTGACTACTACACCGACTGCTGACTACTACACCGACTGCTGACTATCTACCCTGACTATCTACACAGACTGCTGACTATCTACACTGAGTATCTACACTGACTGCTGACTATCTACACTGGGTATCTACACAGACTGCTGACTACTACACTGACTGCTGACTATCTACACCGACTCCTGACTACTACACCGACTGCTGACTATCTACACCGACTGCTGACTATCTACACTGACTGCTGACTATCTACACCGACTGCTGACTATCTACACCAACTCCTGACTACTACACCGACTGCTGACTATCTACACTGACTGCTGACTATCTACACCGACTGCTGACTATCTACACCAGCTACTGACTATCTACACCGACTGCTGACTATCTACAATGACACTCTCTCTCTTTCTCTTTCTCTGTCTCTGTCTATCACTTCCTTTCAGTGTGGTCAGGTGGAGTAGAAAGAGAAACCAGAAAGGGGGCGGGGCATGTAACACGGTCAGCAACACTGGCATTGGCCCCACTCAGAACTCGGGTAAGTTCCTGAAGCCGGACGCTGTTACATAACCTCTGTGAAAGAGTGTGAGAGTGAGAGATCATTTCACTGTGCTTGAATTCTTACTTTATTCCTTTATTGTTTTTTTTCTAATTTAAGATATAAGGAATAAAACACTCAGATGCCTGCTGTTAAAGGAAAGGAGTTACTGGAGTTGATTATTTTGCTCTAACCGCACATACTGAAGTGTTTTATTCCATTTATACCAAACAGTCTGTCAACACTAAAAATTTTTTTATGTTTATTAATGTATTTATGAGTATGAAATGTCTCAATAGTAATGGAATTGTGTGGCAGTGTGGACACTTGACTAGCTAATTTGACTAGCTACTCTGGTACATTAATTAATGGGAAAATCCTAAAAAAAAAAAAATAGAATTGCCAGTGTGTGTCAGGATTTGTATTAAGGCTTGTGAGTGTGTGTGTATGTTAAAAATGAGAAATTGTAAAACTGGAAGTAATTGTTAAATGCCTTTTCTTCTACCATGACCGAGAATTTGTGGTAGTGGGATCAATGGGATGGAAAGTATATTTATTTATTTATTTTTATCTTGTAGCTAACAAACTAATTTTGCTAGGTAACCCTAATGAATGTCACTGATGTTAACTAACTTGCGTAACTAGCTAGCTAGCTGTGTTACAGTGTGTTTAAATATCTGGTTGGGAAAACAGCAACAATCTCAGGTTTTCTGACATTACTTAGAACTCAATATTTCGATAAATGTTCAGTAAAACCTTTAGAGGACGTAGTAACCCACTTCTGCTGTTAACATACAACTAACATAATTCGCTAAATATTATTTGTTTGTTTGTTTGTTTAGCCTGGACCCTTGTGATGCATTATACAGGGCACTTAATTTTGTGGCATGGTCTGAAGTTTGGAATCACTAGCCTTGTTGACGGCAGGTAAGCTGTGTGTATGTGTGTGTGTGTGTGTGTGTGTGTGTGTGATATTGATATTAAACTTTAGTCAATTTCCCAAATCCTAAAAACTGTGAGTGGAGTTTGGAGGATTGGATGTCACTTAACTGTAGCTCTGTTTTTTTCTTCTTACTTGTTATTATTCATTTGATTAACATGTGTATTCTAAAGTATATTCATATCCATGACTCACTGTAGTGTGTGTGTGTGTGTGTGTGTGTGTGTGTGTATGTATGTGTGTATACTCTGCATGACCATGCTGTTGCTCCATCTCTCCTCAGACTCACTGCATATGTGAAGAAGTGTGTCGTCCTCTTCCTGCTGCTTTTCGGTGAGTGTACACACACATTCATCAACTGTTTGTATTCCATCAGCTACCAGGTTTTGAAGTGCTTGATTGTCACTGTTGAGTTTAGAACAGTCCGCTATCAACAATGTCCAGTGCTGGTAAAGAGAAGAGCACAGTGTTGTACTGTACTGTACTGTATGTACTATATCTCACTTACTGTATTGTGACTACTGTGTTAATCATAGGTGTGTGTTGTTGTTCTTGTTGTTCAGGTGTGTGTTGCGTGTACAGACACACACAGATGGAGGTAAGACACCAACAAGGATTATTTTTGGTTTGGGGGCGACATGCAAAATGTACAGTAAGATAATCAAAAACATGTTCTTGTAATGTGTAGGGTATACTGTTTAGGGTGTAGGGTGTTGGGTGCCAGGTATAGTGTTTAGGGTATAGGGTCAGTGTTTAGAGTGTAGGGTATAGGGTTTAGGGTGTAGGATATAGGGTTTAGTGTTTAGGGTGTAGGATATAGGGTTTAGTGTTTAGGGTGTAGAGGATAGCGTTTAGGGTGTAGGGTATAGTGTTTAGGGTATAGGGGTCAGTGTTTAGAGTGTAGGGTATAGTGTTTAGAGTGTAGGATATAGGGTATAGTGTGTAGGGTGTAGGGTATAGTGTTTATTGTGTAGGGTATAGTGTTTATTGTTTAGGGGGTAGGGTTTATGCTGCATCTATTGATTCTATTCTGTTTATCATTAATTCTTTCAGAACGAGATGAAGTTTCTAAAACAGACTGTAGAAAATCAGAAGCTTGAGTATAAGGTAAGAAACATGCATCACACGCACAAACACACACATGCACATACACACACATGTACGCGCCCACACACTCACACACACACACACTATGTACAGTTTACAGCAATCACAAACAATCAGGAAATGCATGTGCATACTCTGAGTAACACATTTAATTCCCAAGTGTGTGTGTGTGTGTGTGTGTGTGTGTAGATGCTGCAAAAAGATATGCAGGAGCTGTTGATTCGAATGAGGAGGTAAGTGTGTATTTTGTATCAGTTCAGTTGAGCATCTTATTTTGCTGCAATCTGTTAAACCACATGTTGTGGGTGTGTGTGTGTGTGCGTGCGTGTGTGCGTGTGCATGCATTGTTTGCGTTTATTTGTGCATCCTCTTAGTGTCGAATCGGACATGTATAAACTACACATGGCCTCTGAACACCTGAGGATCAAAGTCGACACCAAGAAGTCTGAGATCATAAAGGTTAGACACACACACACACCTGAGCGTTTACTCCCCAGGTCTACATTGTGTATCATTCATGCTGTAGTGTTGACATGGGTGTAAAATATTTTGTTTTGCTTTGTCATGTTACAGGAAGCTGAACACATTGTGCACATGGCCATGAGCCTCCACAGGGCCGATGGGATTGGAATGGCCGAGTTTGCCCTGGAGTCTTCAGGTAACACGTTAAACATCATGTCCTTCGTGTCAAAATAAACTAAACTGAAATGATTTTTAAAAGTTAATAAAACGAAAAATGTTGCATGAAGACAAAACTGCCATGTTGAGGCTCCATCAGTATCGTTTATTTTGTTAGTAACAAAATTGGATGAAGTAAATCATAAAACAGGTCGTTTGCTGGTTCTCACAGATTTGTTTTAACTCTAACTATCTGATAATAATTAGTAAATAATTTGTGTGTGTGTGTGTGTGATTTTGATTCACGCTGTTCAGAGACATGCATCAATCCAACCCATCATAGTCTTTTTGGATTCCCTCTGCAGCACCCCAACAGCCCTAACACTATTATACAGGTAAGACACACACACACACACACACACACACACACACACACACACATCATGATAATGGTCTAAACATTTATCAGATTGAAAATTGAAGACGTGTTTATCTTCTCGACAGGCGGCATTGAAAAGGAAAGGAAGCATTTCATTCAGAACTTCCTTCAGTATCATTGTGTGTTGTCACTTGAACTTTGTTTAGTAAATAGAGTTACATTTTGTATCGATGCGAAAGATAGCTAGCTAGCAGCTAATTCTAGCTAGTAAATTACATGCACTGCTGTTATATTAGCTAGCTAAATTTAAACACAGGACAACTCTAGCCAATCGACTAGCACAAATGGGTTAAATCATAAAGTAAATGTTATGAGACAGGCAGCTAACCATTTGATCTTTAAACAAACTGTCGGAGAAACAATCCACCATGTTTTTTAAACTTTTATATTTTCAACTTGACATATTCGAAACATTATTACATTTGCTTGTTTTCCAGGCAATGGACAGTGAGGAAGAGGAAGAGGAAGAGCTCAGGACATTTACCTGAGACCAGGAGGGAGAACCCATCCAGACCCTCAAACGTCTGGTGAGAAAACTCCTAAAATGTATTTTATTCAAATACTTATGTTGTCATTGTTAGCTATTAGATGGCAATGTTGTGTTATGTGTATTACTGATTAGAACTTCTGAGAACTTTCTGTGTATTATATTGTGGATGATTGTGTATTTCAGGGCTCTCTGAGTGAGGTGTACGGGCTGGTGGAGCTGTAATTGGGGGTCAACTTGTATACACCTGCGTGTATTGCTTCAGGCTCCACAGCCAGCCAAGGAGCAGGTAAAAAAATGAAATGAAGTGGGTAAGGAATGAGTAAGCAGGTAAAAGAAAGAAAAAGGACTACAAAAAAAAAGACTACAAAAAAAAAAGACTACAAAAAAAATTAAGCAGGTGAAAAAGGGAAATTAAAAAAATAACCCAAACAAACAAACAAACAAACAAAAAAAACCCCCACCAAAACAAACAAAACAAAACAACAAACAAACAAACAAACCAAAAACAACAAAAAAACAAACAAACCAAAAACAACAAAAAAACTAGAAGTAAGCTGGTAAGAAACAGGCAAGCAGGCAAAAGAAAGAAACAAACAACAAACCCAAAAGATAAAAACAAAAGTGAAAATGAACAAAAAAACTAAAAACAAGACAAAAATAAAACAAACAAACAAATAAATAAATAAATAAATGAATAAATAAGTCTTTGTGTGTATTTCATAAGGTTATAATTTGGGATCTAGAGGTCTTCATCAAGTTCATCATATTTTTCCATCAGCTTTATTAAACCTCGAGATCAAAAACTCATTATTTCTGTGGAACTCTTCAGAACTGACCATCATCCGGATCACGAACGATGCTGTAGCGTTCGTCTCCCCGGAAGCAGAGGTGTGAGACGCGTTGCTCTCGAGGATGTGTCTTAATGGAGGATGGGTTTAATACATTAGAAGGCACAGATTTGTAAGCTGGAACCCAAAACCCTGCTGCAGGATCCACTAGATAGTAGACTAGGCTACTATCTGCACTTCTTCCTCTTGACCACCAGATGGCTCCAGCGCACAGTGTAATGAAATCACACACTCGGGTCGTGATGACGCAGAAACATCACGTTATGAAACTTGAGTGCCGCGGTTATAAAATACAAACTTTTGTCATAACATAAATATTCAAGAAGTCTGTTTTTGTAAATAGTATTGAGTATGGTGGTCTAAAGGAAACATTTACACGCAATTTTTCTGAAAGATTGCTAAATGAGGCCCAAAATCGAAGAGATGGCTGGACAGAGGAAGCTGTAAAGACCACTCGTCTCTGCAACGGTCAATTTGTTTAGCTAAGAAATCTAGCTAACTATCAATCATTAGACAGATAAAGCAACAAAAAAGTTTCTTTTTGAAGGACTCCTTTAACAGGTTTTTATTATAGACAGAATTGGAGACAAGAAACAGTATGTCCTGAATGCATACAATAAAATAATTGCATGAAAGCTACAAGCTACAAGCAATGCAAACTTGGGTTATTAGTTAGGGGTGTGTGTGCAGCCACTGAAGGTCTGGCCATCGTTTTGGATCACTGAAAAGTCAATTTAGCATTTCTTTATCTTCCATATATTCATTCTTTAATTTTGCAGAATGACATTAGCTGAGGATGCATACTTGCACAACCGCTAAGGTAAAAGAGCATACAGTACTATATAAGCACTACAATACACTACTGAAATTTCAATACTGCTACTCTGATAAAATGCCAAAGCCGCGCCTCTTCTCCTGTACGGTTTGGATACAGAACAGAACGATCACATCTCTCTCAGCTCGTTCTCTTTCTGGTGATTTTCTGGATCTTGCTGTAGATCTGAGATGAATCTTCTGCCGCTTCGTCTGCCACGAGCCTGTGGAACAAAAAGAGGTGATTTAAAGACTAGAATAGTGTAATGTCTTACATTTCTAATCAGTCACTTAATGGACTTAATGAAGTAGACTGAGCAGCACAATTAGTGTTGGTGTAATGATAATGATTTGCTCACTGGATGGCAGCAGTGTTCCTGCTAACGTTCACAGCAGCGTACTGAACATCCTCTTCCTCTGTGGTGTCTGGAGGAAGTCTGGGTGACAGAGATGCTTCCTGTGTGTGCGAGTTAAAAACAACACTGGCATAGTGAACGTTATCCTGATCATCTGAGGCGACTCTCCCTCTGAGGTTTGAGGCTGGGATATTTTCATACACAGCAGCAGACGGAGGCTGAAAAGGAGCACAGGATAACGTTCATATTTGAACATGTCACATGATCAAACTCCCTCTTTTCACCTGCATTCACCTGTCCGCTGTCACCAGCGCTGCTGTGGCCATTAGCTGAGCTCCTCTTCCTCTTCCTGAAAAACAGCAAGCACCTGTTCATGCTAATTGTAAATCATGTTTCAAACATATTCTGCATGTTCACGTTTTACATACCACATCCACAGAGCTCCTGGGAGGAGTGTTAATGCCAGGAAGACGACCAGTCCCACCATGATGTCCTTTAACACTGTGTTCTTCTCTGAGCCTTCAGAAACAGATCATAAGGACCATGAGGTTTTGTTTTCATACCAGTTCAAGTGACTTTGCCGGTTAATCTCAGTATGTTGCTATTTTGATTGAATGCAAGCCAGTTTTATTATGATTACACTCTTTTGAAATTGCCCCCTGCGCCGACATTCATGAAGATTCACCAAAAACATTCAAGACACTAAACAATGCTACAGACCTCAATGGCACATGTTATTACATTACATCATTATACGAGGTTATGCAGCATGACTACATCTGATTTCTTGCTATAAGCTGCAGCTTTCTAAAACTCAGCACCATTTTTGTAAATCACAGAGGTGTTAATTCCCCGGTGGCCCCAACAGTGCAAAACATTAACAAACCAAAAATGCAACAGCAACATCAAAAATCACAAGAACAAATTCAGAAACGCATCAATATACACTCAATACAATAAAAGAGGATCACATGATGACTGCAGATTGGCCACAGCACACATCATTGTTTTTTTTAATCAAGGGCATGAATAGGATTTTATTTTAGATATGCAACATTGCATGGCATTAATGAGTATGTGAACGCTGAAAACCTGTTTAAAGGAAGTCAGATTACAAGTACTAGGAATTCGACTTGGCACAACTGATGTACATAGATGAGCAACATAACAGTGAAGGTAATATGAGACAGTGCAACAATGGAGACTATACAGATTACACAATAAACATAAGGCAAGAATATGCAGATATAGGCAGTTGTAGTGTAACTTACAATATTTATGCAACCACTTTTCCTCTTTACCAGTACAGTGTGTCTGGTGGCCTGTGGTCCTAAGCTTGCCGGATGTTAACATTTTGAGCTCTGTTTATTTTATTTTATTTATTTCCTTGAAAACTTTTTTATTTAATTGTGTTGAGTGTCAAATTTTTGTTTCTGCAGCCATTTATTGTGCTAAATGGCATTGAACCTAACATGACTGAAATGTATAATTGCATTTAAAAGTAATTTTTCATGAGGCTTTTGTTTTTTTTTTTTCACATACTGTACACATCAAAAGATCTTTCATGAGGCGCAAATTCTTTTTACATAACTTTCCATATTTTTCCATTTTATTATCTTGAAATCATATCTTGCTGTTTCAATGTTTCACAACTTGCTGTTCAGGAATTAGTACAGATTTAGTGCAGAAATATTCAATCATCATTTAAAAACCTACAGGTACATAAAAGACTGACACTGCACTTACGTAACACATCCAGGCGTGTTGGTGTAGAGTTGTGCTGTCCCAGCTGGTTGTGAGCAGTGCAGTAGTACAGTCCGCTGTGCTGGGAGCTGATGCTGCTGATGCTGTAATTCTGGCCTGTTGTCAGCAGTGTGTCTGCTCTCTGCCTAAACCAGGTGTAGTTGAGAACAGGAGGGTTTGCATCACTGCTACAGCTCAGAGTCACTGAATCCCCCTCCACTGTGTCTCCAGAGGAAAGAACCACTGCTCTGGTGTTTTTAGGGGAATCTGAATGGAAATAAAACACCTGAATCAGCTGGTGTGTGTTCATCTGTTTCTAAAGGTGCAGACTCTTTATTAGTACCTAGAATAGTAAAGACTGCAGCAGGAGGGATAGTTTTTTTCCTACAAAGCCCCCAGGTTATGGAACAGATATGGCCTTCCTATTAGTATTTGGGACTCAGACACAGTGTAGTCTAGGTCTAGGTTGAAAACATATTTGTTTTTGTTTAATAGCTTTTCTCGCAGATAAAGGCACAGGTTCGTAGCCATAGAGAATTTTGGTAAACTGGGATGTTTGGATGCTGTCGCTCACCCCTGTCTTACACAGTCACTCAGGTATGTTGACAGTGGAGTGGTGAGACGCTTTATGTCCCAGGGTGCCATCAAAACTGTGTTATCTTCTGTCCCATTTAGTTATACTGTCATAACTAGTACTGCTGGAGTCCCTGCTTGCACTCACAGTGTACACCCTGTAGTGGAGGAGCATCCCAAATAATCTGTTCTCTCTCTCTCTCTCTCTCTCTCTCTCTATCTATCTTGTTATACATGTACAGATAGCATCTGATTTTATAAAAGTCCTGAATAACAAGCTGTTAAAATAGTTGAACTTTTTGTTGTTGTTTTTTCATGTAATACGTCATTATTTTGACTTAAGATCTTGTTATTTCAAGACGTTATATCAATATTTTGAGTTATTATCTCATTGTTTTATTTAAAACATGCTATTTCTTTTTTCCACACAAATTGTGGTTCAGGAATTGCATAGCCTTTTGTGTAGAAATGTCATTACTAGAAGAATTTTGCTTTAAAACATCTACTTTATACAGCCACATAAAGGTTTTACACTGCACTTACATAACACATCCAGGTGTGTTGGTGTAGAGTTGTGCTGTCCCAGCTGGTTGCGAGCAGTGCAGTAGTACAGTCCGCTGTGCTGGGAGCTGATGTTGCTGATGGTGTAATTCTGGCCTGTTGTCAGCAGTGTGTCTGCAGCTGCTCTCTGCTTAAACCAGGAGTAGTTGAGAACAGGAGGGTTTGCATCACTGCTACAGCTCAGAGTCACTGAATCCCCCTCCACTGTGTCTCCAGAGGAAAGAACCACTGCTCTGGTGTTTTTAGGGGAATCTGAATGGAAATAAAACACCTGAATCAGCTGGTGTGTGTTCATCTGTTTCTAAAGGTGCAGACTCTTTATTAGTACCTAGAATAGTAAAGACTGCAGCAGGAGGGATAGTTTTTTTCCTACAAAGCCCCCAGGTTATGGAACAGTTATGGCCTTCCTATTAGTATTTGGGACTCAGAGACAGTGTAGTCTAGGTCTAGGTTGAAAACATATTTGTTTTTGTTTAATAGCTTTTCTCGCAGATAAAGGCACAGGTTCGTAGCCATAGAGAATTTTGGTAAACTGGGATGTTTGGATGCTGTCGCCCGCCCCTGTCTTACACAGTCACTCAGGTTTATTGACAGTGGAGTGGTGAGACGCTTTATGTCCCAGTGTGCCATCATAACTGTTATCTTCTGACTGTCCCATTTAGTTATACTGTCATAACTAGTACTGCTGGAGTCCCTGCTTGCACTGTCAGTGTACACCCTGTAGTGGAGGAGCATACCAAATAACCTGTTCTCTCTCTCTCTCTCTCTCTCGTTATAAGTGTTAATCCTGCTGCCTGATGGTATGCTGCTGTCCCTGACTCCTTCTACCTGGCCTATCCTGATACTCTATTTCTGCTTGGATCTTTGTGTTTCAGCATGAGAAAATGTTCTACAAATACAGCAATCCATTTGTGGGTTTTAGCCACAGGCACATTTCAACAAGAAATTGCGGACAGTTGTGGCATTTCCCAACCAGCTATGAGTGGAAATGACATGACTCGTATACCTTAATATCGCTCACTTTGCAATACATTACATTCCAAATATAGTAACAGAAAAGACACAAATAATGAAGGAATTTCAAGCCATCGCAAGTTTTCTACGTCATTGGGCAATAAAGTAAATACATATCGATAAAAAAAATATATTTCTTAAACAAACCACTCATAAAAGTACCATATAAACCATTTTTGTTTTACACTACTTTGGGCAACAGTATCGCTAACTCATTGTCAGTAAAGTTTATCTTCTTAGACCTTTCGACATGCTGTAGATGACATGGAGCATGTCAAAAGGTCTAAGAAGATGAACTTTACTGACAATGAGTTAGCAATATATTTATCTGCATAAAGGAACACCCCCAAATCAGTGTATATGGTAACCACCTTCCCTTTGAAAAGCCCAGTGGCATGAGCACTCTATTGGGCTTTTCAAAGGGAAGGTGTTTACCATATATAGTGATTTGGGGCTGTTCCTTTATGCAAATAAATGTGGCCATTCTTCAACTTCCATTATGTACAACTGTGTGTATGCATGTGTGATAAATGCTAATTTCCTTATGCTGGTTTTTAGGCACAAATTTAGAACTTGTTCAGTGCATGCTTTGATAAATAAGGCCATGACCTTGTAAGGCAAACTGCACATTTATTTTATTTTTATTTGGGAGTTGCCAAAATCTTTATCTTACTTTAAATAACTAACTTCTTTCAGAAAGGTTAGTAAATTATTTAAAAAAACTTTAGCTCTAAGTGATAGCATCTGATTTTATAAAAGTCCTGAATAACAAGCTGTTAAGAATAGTTGAAATGTTTTGTTGTTTTTTTTCATGTAATACATCATTATTTTGACTTAAGATCTTGTTATTTCAAGACGTTACATCAGTATTTTGAGTTATTATCTCATTGTTTTATTTAAAACATACTATTTCTTTTTTCTACACAAATTGTGGTTCAGGAATTGCATAGCTTTTTGTGCAGAAATGTCATTACTAGAACAGTTTTGCTTTAAAACATCTGCTTTATACAGCTACATAAAGGTTTTACACTGCACTTACATAACACATCCAGGTGTGTTGGTGTAGAGTTGTGCTGTCCCAGCTGGTTGTGAGCAGTGCAGTAGTACAGTCCACTGTGCTGGGAGCTGATGCTGCTGATTGTGTAATTCTGGCCTGTTGTCAGCAGTGTGTCTGCAGCTGCTCTCTGCTTAAACCAGGAGTAGTTGAGAACAGGAGGGTTTGCATCACTGCTACAGCTCAGAGTCACTGAATCCCCCTCCACTGTGTCTCCAGAGGAAAGAACCACTGCACTGGTGTCTTTAGGGGAATCTGATTAGAAATAAAACACCTGAATCAGCTGGTGTGTGTTCAGGATCAGCATTTGATATAGATATAGATGTACTATGATTGAGGAGAGTAAAATCCACACTCACACACTGGACTGTCATGGCCTTCAACAGCACAGCTGTAACTGACCGCACCACTGACTGCAGCTACAGAGCAGGAGGCAGATTTACAGTCAGACACACGCTGTCCGTTCTTGTACCAGATGTAAGTGGGGTTGTTAGAGAGAGTGCAGGTGGTGATGCAGCTCAGCTTCATGTACTGGTCACTCAAGTCTGAGACTGTAACCTTCAGATCTGCAAGTAATTAACAAATGTATTATTTTCATCTAAATTAATTAAGTTAAATGTATAATTGTGTGGCATTACCTGTGACAGACAGAGAGACTCCATGTTCACCAGTGTAATTACCCCCATCAGTGTAGAATCTGAATCTGTAGGTTTGAGCGTCTCTCTCTGTCAGGTTAGTGATTTTTAGACTACAGTTATTCTGGGAGCTGTGTGTGTACTGCACTCGGCCCTGATACTCCTCATCCTCTCTCACATCCACAGGCTCAGCATCAGCCTGCTTTTTAATGAACCAGAACACTTTTGTCATTTTCTGATTGTTAGGAAAGGTATAGTAACTCAGTATGTCCACTGATGAGCCAATCAGAGAGCAGATAGTCTGGGTGGAGTAAGTCACACTCCAGCAGCTCTTCTCATCAAAAACACCTGAAACACACAATATGAGTTAGAACAGAAATCCAAACTTTAAAAAAAGTCTAAAGCGTCACTTATTCATGTATCACTGCATGTGAGTTTACTGTAGTCTAACAGAAGCTGCCAGTGAGATGATGACAGAATGAGTGAAGTGTAAAATGAGTTCTTACAGACAGCAGGAGAGCGAAGCTCCTCATGTCCTCTTACAGCACAGGAGTAGCTGCCTGCATCCTCACTACTGACAGACAGTTCATTTCTGTCCTGGTCAGTGACATGCTGTCCGTTCTTGTACCAGATGTAAGTGGGGTTGTTAGGCAGAGTGCAGGTGGTGAAACAGCTCAGATTTTTATACCCATTACTCCAGTCTGATACTGTAACCTTCAGTTCTGCAAATACTAAATTAGGTTAGTAATTACTTTCACCTATTTCATTTGTGTAAATGTAGATAAGTAAATATATAATTGGGTGGCATTACCTGTGACAGACAGAGAGACTCCAGGTTGGCCAGTGTATCTGTCTTGGTCAGTGTAGAATCTGAATCTGTAGGTTTGAGCGTCTCTCTCTCTCAGGTTAGTGATTCTCAGACTACAGTTATTCTGGGAGCTGTGTGTGTACTGCACTCGGCCCTGATACTCCTCATCCTCTTGCACATCCTCAGGTTCAACACCAGCTTGCTGTTTAATGAACCAGAACACTTTTGTCATTTTCTGATTGTTAGGAAAGGTATAGTAACTCAGTATGTCCACTGATGAGCCAATCAGAGAGCAGATGGTCTGGGTGGAGTAAGTCACACTCCAGCAGCTCTTCTCATCAAAAACACCTGAAACACAAAATCAGTTAGAACAGAAATCCAAATTTTAAAAAAACTTAAATCGTCATCTATTCATGTATCACTGCATGTGAGTTTACTGTAGTCTAACAGAAGCTGGCAGTGAGATGAAGACAGAATGAGTGAAGTGTAAAGTGAGTTCTTACAGACAGCAGGAGAGCGAAGCTCCTCATGTCCTCTTACAGCACAGGAGTAGCTGCCTGCATCCTCACTACTGTCATACAGTTCATTTCTGTCCTGGTCAGTGACACGCTGTCTGTTCTTGTACCAGATGTAAGTGGGGTTGTTAGGCAGAGTGCAGGTGGTGAAACAGCTCAGCTTTTTATACCCATTACTCAAGTCTGATACTGTAACCTTCAGATCTGCAAATAATAAACTAGATTTGTTTTCATCTGTATAAATTTAATTAAGTACATGTATGAGTGTCTTACATTACCTGTGACAGACAGAGAGACTCCAGGTTGGCCGGTGTAATTGCCCCCATCAGTGTAGAATCTGAATCTGTAGGTTTGAGTGTCTCTCTCTCTCAGGTTAGTGATTCTCAGACTACAGTTATTCTGGGAGCTGTGTGTGTACTGCACTCGGCCCTGATACTCCTTATCCTCTCTCACATCCTCAGGTTCAACACCAGCTTGCTGTTTAATGAACCACACTGATTTTTTCACTGTATGGCCTGCAGGGTGTTTATAAGAGCAGGACAGATCAATCGATGTGTCTTTCAGAGCACACACATGTTCAGGAGTGTAAGTCACACCCCAACACTCTTTACCCAGTACACCTGAAACACACAGAATGGTAATAATTATGGGAGGATTTTCTTTTGATGCATGTCTCCCACACTTATCATGCTCTTTTGTTTATAAATGTATGCAAAGACAGGACATACTGAGCTTTGATTTAAAATAAAATGTCTACATTGTTTAAAATTTCCTCAGATATAATATGCTTCATATTTTATTTGAAACATGAGAGTGAAGAATTCAAATCTGGATTAATTCGTTATTAATACATTATTACTGGTTTCAGTTTGATGCTGAGGGACAGATTTAGTCTGACACTTACACACTGGAGGAGAGCGGTGTTCACTCCCATACACCCGACAGGAGTAGCTGCCTTCATCATATAGACTGGGTGAGTAGAGCACAATGGAGGCGTCAGTGGTATATCTGAAGAAATTGCCATTCCTGTACCAGTAGAAACTGTATGTGCTGATGCTGCAGGTGGAGCTACAGGTCACTTTCACTTCTCTCTGTCCTACAGTGTTAGGATCCACCTTCACCTGCAGATCTACACATAATTATGTACCAAAACTCTGTAAATACTACATACCTGAAATACATACTACATATTTTACATTGTTTGTGTGTATTACCTGTAACAGTCAGTCGAACTCCAGATGAGGCTGATATCCAGACACTTCTCTGTGTTTTATATCTAAAGTTATAAACTCCAGAGTCACTCATTCTCACATATCTCAATGTCAGATCACAGTCAGACATCACTGTGTTTACAGACACTCGTCCTGAGTATTGTGGATCTTTGCTCAGGTCTTGTGGTTCTCCTTCAGAGCTCTGGACTCGATACCACTTTCTCTGTGTGACACTGGAGTGGTAAGGTTTTGTAAATGTACAGGGGATTTTTACTGTAGATCCAGTAACAGCACAGAGACTCTGAGAGGAGAGGGGTGCTGCACTGGCTCCACTGTGCTGAGCCTGAAACCCTGGAATACACACACACACACACGTGTGAAAATTATGACAGAAATAGAACTTAGTTTGAAACCATTCAGACACTTCATCTGGGTTTATAGAATTAACAGAACAAATAAACTCACAGATAAAGAAAGGTGCAGGACGTTATATAATTATACAGTCAGGTATTTGGACAATGACACAATTTTTGTAATTTTGCCTCTCTACCCCACCACAGTGGATTTGAAATGAAGCAATCCAGATGTGAATGAAGTGTAGACTTTCTGCTTTAATTCAAGTGGTTTTACCAAAAATATTGCATTAATCATTTAGGAATTACAGCAGTTCTCACAGGATCAAAATTAATTGTACAAATTGCATGTTGCAGCATGGCAGTGGCTTGTTTCCTTCCTGGAACGTCAGTCATATTACATGACATGGAAGGGGTCCACATCTGCTTCCCGCACACTCTCCACTGGTGTCCCACAAGACTCAGTACTTGGTCCTCTTCTGTTCTCCCTCTATACTCAATCTCTGAGTGCAGTCATATCACATGGGTTTTCATACCACTGCTATGTGGATGACACTCAACTCATCCTCTCCTTCCCTCCCTCAGACACTCATGTTTCTGCTCAGATCTGGCAGACATCTCATCATGGATGACAGCTCATCAGCTGAAACTTAATCCCAGCATATCTGAACATGCGATCTCCCTGGACTGTCTTTTCTCACCTTCGGTTACTGCACGCAACCTTGGGGTAACCATGGACAATTAACTGTCCTTTTCCTCTCACATTGCTAATCTGAAACGATCATGTCGATCGTGTCAATTTTTCCTTTATAACATCAGAAGGATTTGTCCGACTGGTCCAACTTCCCCTAGATGTCCGAACAGCTGAGTCACTGGCAGTCTTCAAACGACGTCTAAAGACCTACCTCTTCCTAATGTACTTAAAGTAAAAAAAACAACTTTGTATTGTCTGAGTACTTGTTACCTTATTACCTCACGGTATTCCTAGTTTGTGACCTAGCGAACCAGTATCAGAATGTATTTATTGAATGAGACTTCAAAGCACTTCTGTTAGTCACTCTGGATAAGGGTGTCTGCCAAATGCCTTAAATCTTAATGTAAATGTAAGTGAAAAGCATGCTTATGTAGGAAATTAGCTATTGAGATTAAGCTTCCTGTATTCTCCACCAAAATATGTAGGGGAAACTAGCAGATCAGCCCAGAGGGGGAAATTTTCCAAGCTAAATATCGCAACGACTTATCATTCAGCGATAAGCTGAAATTAATATATTTGTTAATTCTGCATAAGATAGTACTTTCGTGGCCACCTGCAACAATATCCTAAATATAATCAAAACACTATATTAGGAGCGCAGTAACAATATTGGAAGTTAATTAAGGCAGTAAATTACAAGCACAGAGACACAAGACACTTGCCTTTAAAATCAGATAAGACCTTATTAGACTATTCTAAAACACAGAAACTAATCTAACACAATCTAACACACACACACATGCATGCACACACACAAAGATCACCGAAGAAGGGTTTTGAACAGAGAATCTTGAGTTTCTAGCACTGTATGCTGTTTCACAGCCCATGACCTGAACAAACCATCAACTTATCAATTTAAAGTTCATTTCATTTAGACTTTAACTTTTAAATGTTTCAACATTTAAACCTTTAAAAACAATTTTGAAGTTTTTAACCTTTAACCATTGTAACCTTTTAACTTTTACACGTATAACTGTTAAACATTTTAAAATGAACGACAACAAAACAGTGTAATATAAGAAGTGAGTAGCTTCAAGCCGACATCAAAGTTCATCGATGAACTTTAACCTTCTCGTTTATGTTGTTGCTCTAACTCTTGTCTTTTACTCGACGACCTCCCAATGTTTCTGTCTTTACGACTTTTGTCGAATTGTTATATTCATTAAAAATACTTCCAAACACAGAGACATGTTTACGGCTTTTCTGAATTGTTGCAGTAGTGACACAACAGCACATAAAAATAGTAGAAAGAGCTGAAATATCTGAAAAGTTTACCTGTCATTAACATGAGGATTGCTGCTACTGTAATATTTCTCGACATTCTGTAAAACTTGGTGACGTCAGCCTTCAGACAGCCGACGCTTGAAGATCCACCACGTGTAGAATTTAGACCAAAAATATCCTTATAAATACAAAATAAATCTATCTTACTCTTTTAATGAATATTAACCGCGTTATTCAGCCTGTTCCTCCTTCAACTGTACTGCAGTTATGAGCTTCTTCATGAGACCAGTTTTCACACCTCCCTATTTTAGTTTAGTTTCTTCCCCTTTAGTTTTCATGAGAACAGAGATTCAAGTGTGACTGATGCCCCTTTTTTACTCTGCACCTATATACGCTATATCTTTTTATCTTTAAGCATCTCTTTATCTTAATTTCTTTTTCTAAACCTAGTTAAAGATGTACTCTGTCCTGATTTCAGTTTGTGCCTCTCTTTTGTTTCATCTGTTATAACTGTGTCTCTGTCACTGTTCCTTCAAAAGGCTGTGAGCTCTGACCAGTCAGGTTTGAGTTTGCTCAGACTGTCTAATAATAAAATTTAAAAGTTTTGCCACAAAATGCTGAGCTTGATTTAATCAGATATGAATCCAGAGCTTTCAGTCACAGACATCAGCTCTCAGTTTTTTAATGGGAGAGGGTTTGAATTTGACCTCACAGCTCTGTGGTTTGTGGGCGTTGTTCTGTAGAAGCACCTTCACACTTCGCACCACACACTCTGCCCCTCTGCACGATGAGCTTGATACACATCAGTCAAGTCTATTTTTGAATTAACGACATTTCCATTACTTCAAGCTCTCATTCTCTTGCTCAGCACACACCAGTTTCACACACAGAGGTGTTTGAGTGATCTTTTCTTCCAGAGGCACTTCCTGTTGTACATAAACATGTTGTTTTTAAACATAAATTAGATTAAATTAGTAATAATATAATAATAAAATGGTAATTATAATTAATTAAAACAATAAAAGCCCACTTACAATCTTTCTCAAGTAATCACATGCATTTTTAGACATGTTGTTTATTGATCACACTCACACTGCATAATTCAACCTAGTAATTAGAAACTTGTTTAAATTAAATTTAGTATAAGCAATAAAATCACATTTTGATGATTAATATTTTTATGTAAACTGTACATAGTATGTTCTGTTAAATCGGACCGACCCCATGTTCCCTTTTTCTTTCAGTGTACTCGCCTTAAACCTGAAATGGTGGAAATCCTCGTTTTCCTGTCTTTGTAGGCAGATTCTGATCAATTAAATTGTTTATCGTTGCAATTTTTTAAAATGTTACATCACAAGCAGGGAAAAATCAATATCGCGTAAGCCTAGTATGTAGGCTAAATGTCATCATTTTCATGTTATATTATTTTAAAGTTTTTTTGTTCTTAATGAATGGACAAATGAATTTATCTGTTTGATGTTTTTCTTTCATAGTAATAACTTCAGGACATTTTTTTTGTCAAAATCTGTGTACTGCTGCTCAAAGTCAGTTAATCTCCAGTAAATATTTTGTTCACTACAGTTGTAGTTAGATTATTATTAACATCGGACATGAACTGGACTGCAGACCCGACACGTACTTTTCTACATTCAATTTAAAAAACTACCAACTGTCACTGTCATTGTCATTATATTAACGAACTGTCAAAGTGTGAAATAGTACCAATGCATAAAACATCTAACCGTAACTCTACAGTGTTTTACCGTTTGATAATGGATTTACCTGCCTGTGTCAAATCTCTGCATCAGCTCTGTTCACTTTAACACCCTTTATAACCTTTATATAACTCTTACAATATGGAGATTTGTTGGGGTGCAGCAGCTTCTGGAGCGCCTGCTGGCTCTTGGCCTGCTCCTGCGCGAGGGCTTCGAAGTGCCGCTGCTGCTGCTGGCACAGGTCGAGGAACGCTTGGTGTTGATTTTGGTGGAGGGTGGCGAGGGCCTTGGCGATCTCGGCTAGTGGGGAGGTTTCCATGGCGGCATCAGAGTCTTCTCCAGAACCTGGGTTTCAGCACCACTGTAGAACTCCGGCGGTCTCGTGTTCTGTCTCTCTCTCAATCGTGGGTTATGGGAGAAAAAAAATCTGAACCACAAAGAGACACAAATAGGTAGACTGCAGGTAATAAGACACAGGTGAGAATCATCATGTGTTACCTGCTGGTTTGACCCGCCTCCTCTCTGTCTACAGCTGGCGCTCGACCGCGCCCCTGGCAACACACCTTACACTCGGGTTTTTGATTTTCTACGATCTGGTTTAGAAACTTCATCTAATTCTGAAAGAATTGCACATCACAACACACCGTGCTCACACACTTTCACACACTCATTCACATGTACTGGCAAAATCAGCCTTCTATCATCTTAAAAGCAGTCTTGATGTCCCATCAAGACCTGGAGAAACTCATCCATGCTCTTATCTCCAGCAGAGTAGACTAATGTAGTGGCCTTTTAAATGGATTTCCCCCCAAAAGAAAGACCATTAAAAAGCTGTAAGTCATTCAAAATGCTGCTGCGAGAGTTAACCAGGACAAATAGAACAGAGCAGATCACTCCAGTTCTAAAACCTTTACACTGGCTACTGGTTAGTTACGGAATAGGACGTGAGTGCTTGTGTGTGTGTGCGCATGTGTGCAAGTATGAATCTTTTGTGCACTTTGTCACCACCTCTAGATGGTGTAATTGGCTCATTGTGCTAACCCTTTAAATAAAACTGTTTATTTAGCATCATTCTCTTATCAATCCTTCCTCCTTTTGGGCATCCACATTCTGATGTTTAAGAGGAAATGGGTAATAATGATGGTTTTGAGATGTTCTACTGTGACCCCCATGTTTGCCTAAAGCTGATTTGTAGTCCTGAACATGTAGTGCACCAAGGTAATTTGTAATAACTTGACTATTTAGCCATATTTTTTAAAATTAGAACCCCATAGCTTAACTGTCATGTCTGTATTAATGCTGTGCAGCTTTGCTAATGTAGGAAGATAATTATTAACCACATTTATTTGCCTTCATTTCTAGTCTCTCTCTCTCTCTCTCTCTCTCTCTCTCTCTCTCTCTCTGTGTGTGTGGGTGTGTGTGTCCATTCTGCAAATGGTCAGTAAATCTAAAGCTATAACATATAAACACTCCAAATTTACACTAGGTTATTTTTAAATTTTACTGAAGTTTTAATGTACACAGGTTGTATTATGACTTGAAATGTATTATGTTAAAGTGACATGTCCCTGTAAGTGACCTTTGTGACGTTACAGGGTTTGATTTAACATGCCGATGTTGGAGTGAAGTAAACGTGTGTCTTGCTGTAATTTGGAGGAGGAGACATGACCTCCAACATAAGTGTGTCTGGAAAACAAGACTTAAAGAAAGATGAGAGGTGAGTTACTTTTACATTCACCAGCAGAAAATCCACACCATGGCTTACACGGGAACAGATCTGTATCTCTAAAACAAAAAAGATCACTAGTTAACAACTAGTGAACTTGAACTTTGTTTCAAGATGTTTAGTATCAGCAGATCTGATCTACAGAGAGTTTAGAGAAATTATTCACTGAGAAAAGAACAATGAGGACTGTGTAATGTGTAGCATAAGACTAGCATAGCTTTGAGATGATAATCAAGTATACAACTTGATTAACTTGGTTTTAAACTAATTACTGGTGCTTAATGCTGAGCACATTCTTACAGTTACAGCTGAGTGCAAATATTTCCATCTCCTTAAATAAAGACAAATACATGTATTTATACCAACAAGACATTTAGTGTCACTTTTCACAGACTAAAGGAATTACTGGAATCGGAAAAACAGTCTCTGTTCAGAAGTTCATTCTGGAGTGGGCTGAAGGAAAAGCAAATCAGGATGTCATCTTCATGTTTCCACTTCCCTTTAGAGAGCTGAATTTGATGAAACAGGAAAATCTCAGTCTGATGAGCCTTCTTCATAATATGTTCCCAGAAATGAGAAAACTACAATTAATAGACTGTGACTCCTACAAAGTCATGTTCATCTTTGATGGGCTGGATGAGTGTCGACCTCCTCTAAATTTCCGGAATAATTTGAGTTTGTTTGATGTGACAGAGTCAGCCTCAGTGGATGTACTGCTGACAAACCTCATCAAGGGGAATCTGCTTCCCTCTGCCCTCCTCTGGATAACCTGTTGACCAGGAGCAGCCAATCAGATCTCTCCTGATTGTATAGACCAGATAACATAGGTACGAGGGTTCGACGATCCTCAGAAAGAGGAGTACTTCAGGAAGATCAGTGATCAGAGCCTGGCCAAGAAAATCATTACACACATGAAGTTTTCAAGAAGCCTCGACATCATGTGCCACATCCCAGTCTTCTGCTGGATTTCAGCCACTGTACTTGAGAGAATGTTGTGTGAAGTGTCGAGAGATCCCAAAGACTCTGACTCAAATGTTCACGCAGTTTCTGATCTTTCAGATCAAACACAAGGACCAGAAATACCATCAGATATGTGACCCTTATACTCATCAGACGAGAGAGAGTATCCTCGCACTGGAAAAACTGGCTTTCCAACAACTAGAGAAAAGAAACCTGATCTTCTATGAGGATGAGCTGAGAGAGTGTGGCATTGATGTCAGAGAAGCATCAGTGTACTCAGGAGTGTGTACCCAAATCTTCAGAGAGGAATTTACGAGGCTTAATGTCACAGATAGGAAGCAGCTCTCACAGCAAACAGAAGATAGTCAAGTACATCAAGGAGAAGATCAGGGAGAATCCATCTCCAGAGAAACCATCAATCTGTTCCACAATCTGTGTTTGAGATTTGTGTGTTATTTTATCATTTCTCTCCCAGTCTGCGGTGTAGTAATCTCACAGAGGAAAGCTGTAGAGCTCTGTGCCCAGTTCTCAGCTCAAACTCCTCCAGCCTGAAAGAGCTGGACCTGAGTTTCAATAAATTGCAGGATTCAGGAGTGAAGCTGCTCTCTGCTGGACTGGAGAATCCACACTGTAAACTGGAGACACTGAGGTCAGATCATCACTTTATCACTAAAGATTACAAACAAACTTGATTATGTGATTGTTTATATCTGACTTTTGTTTAGAGCTTCAAAAACTAATATTTTAATAGTTGATTATTCATGTAAATGAATCAACAAATAAACCATTAATTGGTTTTAATGTGACACATTAATGATATGTCGTAATGATATCAATATAGATATGTAGAAATGGAAGAAGGTGGCCTGGTCTGATGAATCATGTTTTCTTTTACATCGTGTGGATGGCTGGGTGCGTGCGCATCGCTTACCTGGGGAAGAGATGGTACCAGCATGCGGTATGGGAAGAAGGCAATCAATATAGATAAAATACAGAAATCCACATCTATAACTTTTAATTATTTACAATATTGATTATGCAGGGAAAACATAGCAGCCCTACATTTCTCACAGAAAACAAATATATATGTGACCATGGATTTAGATTTACCACCAGGAACACATTTAAGGGGTTCTTCATTCATTTGCATTTATTCAGTAATCGATTTGGAACAGTTACTTAACTATGGTATTGCTAACAAATTTAGTTGGCAAGAGCTTTCCGATCTGGAACAATTGTCAAAGAACTGATAATACAATCATTTATTTTTATTTTCTTTTTCCTATCTAACAACACTATGTATAACTCACTGTATGACTCCGAATAGGCTGCTCAATACGATATGGTATTGTTGCACCATACATGACCGTAACATTTACACTAGGCATGATCATATAGTTTGCAACCTGGTACTTCTAACAATACGGCAATCTAACAATTATAAGCTCCTGCACAACACAGTACCTTCACTCCATGAGAGTTGAAATTTTCAACATTTTAGTTGTACACTCTGGATGACATGAAATACACCAAAAAAGTCCAGAGAGCATGCTTATCTCCTGCACTTCTCACTGAGCTTCGAGTAGTGTGAGTCTGAGCATGCATGTGCAGAGTCTCTTTGCTTGTATCTCACATTGCCACTTACTGACACCTCCAGGATAATTCAGGCAATAACAGCTTTTCTTGTCCTTATACTTAGCTGGAACCATTCATCTGAACAGGAGATAATTTTCACACAATGCAAGGAAAGAAACAAAATAAAGGGACCATTTACCACCCGGTTACATTCTCCCCTGCAATAAGTCAGCATCAACGATGACTAATAATTCAACAATATCGGCACTTATGGCACCCTGTATTGCCTTTTTGAACAAAGCAGCACCAATACTGGTTAGTACTTGGGACACCATATCTGCGCTGACACTCACTGCACTAGAAATGGATCTGGGCACATGAAAAGGATTCGTGTGAACACCAGCAGTGGTTTGTGTACTTCTCCTCACCGCTGGAGCTGGCACGTCTCTCCTGACTGTTTTACCCTTTACGCCAGTTTCTAATTCGCGTGACTGAACATGCTCTGCTTTCAGAGCAACACCATCAGAACCTACAGAGTCCCTACCAGTATCCACTGGTACTTGTACCTGACTACCTCCAAAGTTGTCATCTTCAACCCCTGGCACCTCTCATCCAACTGGCACGTTTGAGGCCACACTTACGGAAGGTCGTAAAACTTCCTCGACCACAACAAAATCTGGCTCAGAAATCTCAGTCACTACCATGGTGTCAGACGGACTATCTAAAGATGGCTTTACCTTACTCCTAAGTCTAGGAATGGGCACGGCACCCGGATACAACTCTGCCCTGTGGACCCTTTTGACCGGCCCCCCTCCAATGGTTCCACCATGTAAGTAGTTCCTAACATGTCTTCCACCCTGTATAGAAGCGGACCCCAGACATCATCATCTTGAACCTTATTCCGGCCTCTGGGCCGATGGCGCAGGTATACAAACTCCCCAACACCGACATGGGGACAAAAAGTCTTTTCGTTCTGTCGAGTCACCCCATCCAGAGCTTTTTCCTCTGAGTACTCCTTAGCCTTGTTGTGGGCGTACTTCAGTCTCTCTTGATAAACAGACAACAAGTCATGCTTCCCCTCTGAAACCTCCTCCCTACCCAACAACGCATCTATGGGCAGATGTGGCTGCACTCCAAAGAGTAAATAATAAGGGGGAAACCCTGTAGTGGCATGTGGAGTCACGTTATATGCACAGACCAATTTGGGCAAGTACTCTGGCCAATGCCGTTTCTTTTCTGGAGACAATATGCATAATAGGTTGTGAAGTATTCGGTTGTACTGTTTGCAGTGGGCATTTCCCTGAGGCCTATAAGAGATCTTACAAGTCTTTTTCACACCATAAATTCTGCAAAGTTTGGCAATTATCTCGCTCTCAAAGTTTCTGCCCTGATTGGAGTGCACCCTCTCTGGGAATCCATACTTCATAAACCACTCCTTTAGCAAGATTTTTGCTGTGGTGTTTGCCTTCTGGTCTTTCATGGAAAATGCTTGCGTAAACTTTGTAAACATGTTGGTCACAATGAGAACATTTTCACAGCTGTCAGAAGCAGGCTCTAGGACAGCGAAGTCCACTGCAATCACCTCTAGAGGTCTGGAAGCTAGAAATGCTCTCATAGGGGCACATACTTTGGGCTGAGGCATTTTGGTGAGGATGCAATGCTGGCACGTCTTTACCGTCAACTACTCAGCATTGGTCTTTCAAGCATTGTTGTAGAAACAGCACCCATCAGAAGGGCCATCTACAACTCGACACAACAACCCTTTCCTTTTGCTTATGAGATTCCATTGCTTCAACAGGCACTTCACTGACCCTGCTAAGGACTTCCTTTCCAGTTGAACTAGTCTTTTCTGTTGTAGACAGAGCATCACTCTGGCGTTGTCTGTACCTCACCTCAAAGTCAAAAACTGACAGGTGCACTGCACATCTCTGTTCTGTGGCTCCTAGCTTGGTAGTCTGCAAGTGACAGAGAGGATTATTATCCGTAATCACTTCGGTTGTGTCTCTCAGCATTACGCAACTTTCTGCTCGCATACACAATGACCCTCTTCTCATCAACTTGCTTCTGGTACAGGATGGCCCCTAAACCATTCTGGCTTGCATGAATTTCCAGGATTAAGGGCCAGGTGAAGTCAGCGAAACCAAAGACGGGCCGTGGCAAGTTTCTCCTTCAACTGGTTGAATGAACTCTGACATTCCGCAGACCACCCGAGTACTAAAGTGGCGGCAACCTTTCATACACTTGCTTTCATGCAAGCAAGAATTCACAGGTCATGCAGGGGCCAGGGCTACCTTTGAGAAGCCCTTGATAACTTCCT
Organism: Pangasianodon hypophthalmus; assembly: GCF_027358585.1. NCBI lineage: Eukaryota > Metazoa > Chordata > Actinopteri > Siluriformes > Pangasiidae > Pangasianodon > Pangasianodon hypophthalmus. The sequence goes on from NC_069734.1 coordinate 16,652,682, forward strand.
TTAGTAACTGCAAAACCCTAAAAATGACCTCAACTCTTTAACAGGTTCAGACGTTTTCCACTCACTGACAGCGGCAACCTTGCTCGGATCAGGAGCACTCCCCTCTGCCGACACTTAATGACACCTAATAGAAATGTTACCGCACCCTGGAGAAAATGACATTTCCCCAGCTTGATCTTTAAACTGGCTTCAGCCAAACATTTCATCACCATCTCTAATCTTTCCAAGTGTTCCTCAAACGTCTGCGAAAATAGCAGGATATCATCTATGTACACTATCAAGACTTGAAAGATCAGATCACTCATGATGGCCTTCATGAGCCGCTAAAAGGTCGATGGTCCATTACATACCCAAAATGACATCCTCCAATACTCAAATAAAACAAAAGGCATATTAAAACTGTCTTGGCCCTATCTCTTTCATTTACTGCAATCTAATGGTACCCGGACACCAAGTCAATGGTTGAAAAGAACTTAGTGACCCTGAGGGCATCAAAGCTCTCTTCAATTCTGGGTAATGGAAATGCATCACGTCTCATTTTGGCATTGAGCTTCCTGTAATCCACACACAACCTTGGCACACCATCAGCTTTGCGCACTAGGAAGACAGGTGAGGCATAAGCACTGACATTCTCTTGAATAACTCCCCTCTTCAACAACCAACCTCTCTAACCTCTTGATACCGGTTAGGTGGAATTCGCCTATGCGGCTGATTCAAGGATATGTCATCCTTTAGATGTATCTTGTGCCTTTTCGGTATAGCCTAAACCCTCTCCCTCCATGGCAAACAACCTTGAATAGTTATTCAGCACTGCTTTCAACTGGACCTGCTGTTCAGGCATGCCTCCCATGTTGACGTGATCCAAGAATGACTGGGCCGGGAACTCAGAACTGTGATTTACACCCATAGTGACCTGCTCCGTGTCTGCGGAAATCCTCTGAAACCTCAACTCCCAGGACGTATCCACACTGGAGCTGTCTACCGCCAAAGGTCTTCCCGAGACAGGTTAAGCACCGTACTGGACACACAGGTAGCGTAGACGCGATTAAGGTAGGCATTACAACCAAGCCTTCTGGTAAAGGAGTATTTGCTGGTTCTAATACCCATACAGAACCATCCCTCTTTCCTACTTCCTCCCACCTAACCATAACTGTAGCTGAAGACCAGGCAGGCAAATTCTCAGCAGTCTTACCTGTGACACTAGCAAAGCAAGCTTGTTTGCTTAACTCAACCGACTGTGCCAGCTGGAAAGCTGTCCTCCAATTCGAATCAAGACGACCACCCAAAGTGGTATCAAATTCCGTGTATACGATCTGTCAGCATTTACTAATAATATTCATGCCGATGAACACTGTTGGAGTTTGGATTTGGAGTTTCTTTAATGATCAAGAAACCACACTCGAGTAGAATCATCCCCATAATCTCCGTGTTATGGCTAACCTCCACCTTTGGCTGCAGTGATCTTCAACCAACCTGATGTAGGCAACACATCACTCTCATCCCCAAATAAATGCTCTTGGAAAAAACCTTCAGTAATAGTACTGACCTGACTACCAGTGTCTATCAAACATGACACAGGCACACCTCTGATTTTCAGGTCCACCATCAGACATGTTCCAACAGCTCGTTCAAGGAACCTGTCTCGATTAGTTCCTTTGGGTGGTGATCCAGAAATGACCCCTTGCACCACCTGGCTGAGAGCAACTGAGGGACCTCGTTTTCCCTGCTCCTCTGTAACTTTGGCACCACTCTTGGGATGCCTGCCCTGTCTCATGATGCAACGTCTAGTGATATGCCAAACCCCGCTGCATCTGAAACAGATAGGTTCTCCCTCCTCTGTAAACTTTGGAGGAGTCTTGGACAAGGGCTCACAAGTCTGAGGAACTGACAGTGACCATTGCAGTGTCGGCTCCTTAACCGCTTTAGTAAGCTTAGAGATGCTCCTGTTCCTGCTCACTTATTCACTTGTCCTGCTGGGACATCACATGTAGAATATCATCTAACACAGTAGACGTTTGGTTCTCGGCCACAACCGAAGAACACCCAGTTTCACCAAGCACTTCTGAATGGACGGGTCTGCTACTCACTGCTCTTACAGGACTGGTCTCCTTTATGGACCACAGAATGGCCTCATTACGAATCTCCAGCAGGGTAAGGTGTTAGGGGCTTTTCTCTGATGATCTTATGTAGTTCCTGCCTTAACGCTGCTTCCCTCACACCCTCAACAAACTGATCGCACAAATTCACCTGCTCATTAGCCAAGCCTCCTAGGGATTGTTTTGCAATGGAGCTTAAGATACGAGCAAGTGTGTTAGAGTAATTCCGTAAATTTTCGCCTTCTAATTGTTTGTGGTTGTAAAAAGTTTGCAACAATTGAGTCTCACTAAGCCGTTCGCCAAACACCTCACGCAAGAAACTGAAGAGCCTGATCACCAGCCTACATGGACTGATTTCCCCCAAACAAACATGCCTCTTCTAGCACAAGGCCTCTCAAATGTGAGACAATAAAGTCCTGCATTTGATCTCTAGCTCTACGGACCGCCCTTCTTTGCTGTTCTCCCGACTAAAAGGTTGAACCTGGCTTTCTTGAGGAACATAGATATAAGAGCGGGGTCAAATTACCCCCACTGGTAGCCCTATGTGCCAGGGTATCATTTCTCCAATCCCTTAACTCCTTTGACTTCTCATTTGCTCTATGTCATCATTACCCACAGCCCCCTCAATGGGAGCTTGTAACCCCCGAGATCCCCCATCTCGTCAGAGTCAGACATTTCACAAGAGTGGGTCAGATAGAAATGTCTCCTAGTTAAATCGATTCAGTGCAGAGTTCCTGTCCTTGGTGTACAACTCATTGAGTTCTCTTGGTCCTTTCAGTACCTCAGGCACACCCCCACGCTGGTGCACTGCCCCCAGGTGCGGCCATGGAATTCCGGGAGCTAAACTATGACTGTAGGAACTACTTTGTGCAGGACCAAGCCATGCAGTAACTGTTGGTCCATTACACTGGAAACCCTCCGACAGTCCCATGCTAACCACGGCTTCCACAACTGCGGTGCCTTCTGCTTCTACAAATCTTCACTACTGCCGTATTGTCTAGCTTAGCTATGCCGCTTGGTGCAAATTGGTCAAACTAAATAAACAACCTCACTCCTGGTACCAAAAATGTGTGACCGTGGATTTAGATTTACCACCAGGAGCACATTTTAGAGGCTCTTCATTCATTTGCTTTTATTCAGTAACTGATTTGGAAAAGTTACTTAACTATGGTGTTGCTAACAAATTTAGTTGGCAAGAACAGCTTTCCGATTGTTTCACACAATGCAAGGAAAGAAACAAAAAGGGATCATTTACCATTTACCACCCAGTTACATATAAATCCAACTTTGACGCACACACTCATGACTCATAACATTTGAGTTGCTTTCTGTGCAGCTCTAACATTTACAATATGCAGTATGCAACTATTAATGACTATATAAATATTGTAAATATGACACGGTGGCATTCAGTGGAATCAGAATTTAATCTTTAAATGTGATTATCTTTTTATTATTATTATTATTTTTTTTTTTTTTGAAAACTGACATCCAGACTTTTTTTCTGTAACATTCAATTTTTTTGGCTGGAAAATTAATGTTTGGAAATCTAAAATGATTTTGTGCTGACTCAGTAATGCAGAAGTCATAAAATAAACATTTATAACAAAATTTGCACTAAAAAAAATAAGATGCCTAAGACTTTTGCACAGGACTATATAGTATTATATAATAGAAAATACCAAAATTTCAAAATGTGATTATGTGAAGGTTTCTTTTATAGGTTACACTTTAGTTCTAACATGGCTCTGTGTGTGTGTGCGTGTGTGTGTGTGTTTGAGATCAGTATTATTATATTTTATCATTTCTCTTCCAGGCTGCGTGATTGTAATCTCACAGAGGAAAGCTTATGTTTTTGAGGTGTGTTTACCTTTCTGTAGTAGGAACTGTTATGCTTCAGTAACATGATCACGTCCTGACTCTCAGCTGCAGCTTGTACCCTGAGAGATGGTGGGTCCAATTGAAAGTGCCAAAATAACATTTTGTGTATATCTTTGTGTGTGTGTGTTTTTCTGTGGTATTCTATCAATTAACACTATTAACCCAAATAAATAAATAAAGATAAAAATAAATAAATAAATAATCTCTCTAAAATTGCATGTTGTTGCAAGTTATTAATGTTATATGATCATTACTATTACTATTATTATGTTATTGTTACTCATTTAATGTATTTCTGGGTTTAAAAACAAATCATTATGTACAAACAGGAAGGCTGTGGAACAAAAAATCATTAAAACACTAGTGTGTAGGAGAGTTTGAAGTACCGGAAATGTAATTTATTATAAAAAATATCTTGCAAAGGGGTAGAGTGTGGGGTGAGAAGTGTGAAGTGTGAGAGTGCTTCAATGTTTATTTATAATTTTATTTATATTATGACATTCATCTGACATTCTAAGCAGCTAATGACTTGAGTTCGGATTGGAAAGCGTGAGAAGCAATAGTATGGCAATAATCCAGCACAGCTGGAACAGTTGTTTGAACAAAGTGTAAACAGATGAATTAAAAGAAGACTTATTTCTGTAATCGTTCACATTTTCTGCTATATAGTCACATAGCTGCTCAATTTCTAAGAGATAAATAAATGAAACACCAGGATGTCTGAATGTCTGCCGTGGTAGGCAGGTAGGTGATATCCTCCCAGCTGGGCAATAATGTAAAACAGAAGTCTTCTAAAATGACAGTCACCACTGGGAGGTGCTAGAAGCAGCCAAGCAATAAGTGATCATGGTTACGTCACATGGGTGATTTTTTTTGGTTTCTTTATTAAAGTACCAGCAGCTTTATTATTGAATTTCAATATCAGACAGTCTCAACAAACTCAAACCTGACTGGTCAGAGCTCACAGTCTGTTGAAGGAACAGAAATAGAGACAGTCATAATAGATGAAACAAAGTAGAGACAAAAAAAGTACATATTTAGCTAGGTCTAGTAAAAGAAATTAAATTAAACACTTTTTTTTTTAGCTCAAAAGAAAGAAAAATAGTATAAGAATGCTGTGTTAATCAGACTTGAATACCTTCACATGTAAAAACAAAGAGGAAGCCAAAACAGGGAGGTGTGACAACACAATGCTGTGTCAAGTGCACTACTCATCTTCCGTGTCTTTACTGCTAGTGTCATGAAGAAGCTCATAACTGCTTACAAGTGCAGTACGAGTGAAGGAGGAACAGGCTGAATAAGGCAGTTAATATTCATTAAAAGAGAAAGATAGATGTATTTTGTATTTATAAGGACATTTTTGGTCGAAATTCTACACGTGGTGGATCTTCCAGTATCGGCTGTCTGAAGGCTGATGTCACCATGTTTTACAGAATGTCGAGAAATATTACAGTAGCAGCAATCCTCATGTTACTGACAGGTAACCTTTTCAGATATTTCAGCTCTTTCTGCTGTTTTTATGTGCTGTTGTGTCACTACTGCAACGGAAAAGCCGTAAACATGTCTCTGTGTTTGGAAGTATTTTTATAAATTTGACAAGATTTGGGTGCAGGCAAGAACATTTGTAGGATGTTGTGGAGTAAAAGACAAAAGTTATAGAGCAAGAAACCCAATGAATAATTGCAAATTATGATAAAACCTACATATATCAAATCATTATATGATATTATTTTTATATTATAAAATCATTTTATTACAATATATTATTAATGTATTATATAATACATTAATATCCTGCAACTTTCTTTTTCTGTGTGAGGTTATTTGTACTGTTAATTCTATAAACCCGGAAGAAGTTTAAGAACGGTGTCACACTGAGTTCTATTTTCATCATCATTTTCACGCCTCCTTGGGCCACACCCTATGTGTGACTGAGAACAGCAGCAGCAGCAGTGTTTAAAACTGTGGTTACACTCTTGCTGGTTAATGCATGAGCCATTGCTTTATGTGTTTAACTCACTGTTTAACTGCTGTGTGTGTGTTCCAGGAGTTCAGGCTCAGCACAGTGTAACTCTCTCCTCTCAGAGTCTCTGTGCTGTTACTGGATCTACAGTAAAAATCCCCTGTACATTTACAAACGGTGATCACTCCAGTGTCACACAGAGAGAGTGGTATCGAGTCCAGAGCTCTGAAAGAGAATCACAAGACCTGAGGAAAGATCCACAATACTCAGGACGAGTGTCTGTAAGAACCGGGTCGTCTGACTGTGAGCTGACACTGAGAAATGTGAGAGTGAGTGACTCTGGAGTTTATAACTTTAGATTTAAAACACAGAGAAGTGACTGGATATCAGCCTCATCTGGAGTTCGACTGACTGTTACAGGTAATACACACACACACACAAACACACACTTTTTGTATAATATGTAGTATGTATTTCAGCTATGTAGTATTTACAGAGTTTTGTTACATAATTGTGTGTAGACTTGCAGTTGAAGGTGGATCCTAACACTGTAGGACAGAGAGAAGTGAAAGTGACCTGTAGCTCCACCTGCAGCATCAGCACATACAGTTTCTACTGGTACAGGAATGGCAATTACATCAAACCTACCACTACCGCCTCCATTGTTCTCGACTCAACCAGTCCACATGATGAAGGCAGCTACTCCTGTCAGGTGTATGGGAAAGAACACCGCTCTCCTCCAGTGTGTAAGTGTCAGAGTAAATCTGTCCCTCAGCATCAAACTGAAAACAGTAACTCATACTGCTGTCACTAAAACATCATGCTTTGCTTATATCATCATTTGCTTATATATTGTTTCTGAAATGGTGACCTGAATAATTAAAAAAAAGTTTCTAAATCAGTGATGGTGTGAGATTTCATTTAATATTTTAATTAATGATTTAGTAAATAATTTAATAATAGATCAGTTAATAAATTAGTGGTGCTGCTCAACAAAAGTCTAAACACGTCACTTCACTTCACAATTCTACTTCACAATATTTGCCTTCATTTTCAGTGACACAGAGAATAAACATGTCTGAGCTGCTAAATGTTTATAAAAACAGAAAATATGGTGTTTTGACTCATAAATCTATTAAAAGCTCGACAGATACAATAGGTCCTGTTGCTACTTTCATTTTGTTATACATTGGAAGAAGAAATGCTTTAGATCAGATGTTAGAATTGTATTGATCTTAATTGTATAGATTTCTGTTCTCATTTTGTGTGTTTCAGGTCTTTTCGATGAGAAGAGCTGCTGGAGTGTGACTTACTCCACCCAGACTATCTGCTCTCTGATTGGCTCATCAGTGGACATACACAGTTATTACACCTTCCCTGATCATTACAAGGTCACAAAAGTTTTCTGGTTCATTAAAGAGCAGGTTGGTTCTGAGCCTGTGGATGTGAGAGAGGATGAGGAGTATCAGGGCCGAGTGCAGTACACACAGAGCTCCCAGAATAACTGTAGTCTGAGAATCACTAACCTGAGAGAGAGAGACACTCAAACATACAGATTCAGATTCTACACTGATGATCCTACAGGCAAATACACCGGCCAACCTGGAGTCTCTCTGTCTGTCACAGGTAATGTTAGACACTTACACATGTACTTAACTGAATTTATACAGATGAAAACAAACCTAGTTGATTATTTGCAGATCTGAAGGTTACAGTATCAGACTGGAGTAATGGGTATAAAAAGCTGAACTGTTTCACCACCTGCATTCTGTCTAACAACCCCACTTACATCTGGTACAAGAACGGACAGCGTGTCACTGACCAGGACAGAAATGAAATGTATGTCAGTAGTAGGACTGCAGGCAGCTACTCCTGTGCTGTAAGAGGACATGAGGAGCTTCGCTCTCCTGCTGTCTGTAAGAACTCACTTTACAATTCACTCATTCTGTCTTCATCTCGCTGCCAGCTTCTGTTAGACTACAGTAAACTCACATGCAGTGATACATGAATAAGTGACGCTTTAGGCTTTTTTAAAGTTTGGATTTCTGTTCTAACTCATTTTGTGTGTTTCAGGTGTTTTTGATGAGAAGAGCTGCTGGAGTGTGACTTACTCCACCCAGACTATCTGCTCTCTGATTGGCTCATCAGTGGACATACTGAGTTACTATACCTTTCCTAACAATCAGAAAATGACAAAAGTGTTCTGGTTCATTAAAGTGCAGGCTGGTTCTGAGCCTGTGGATGTGAGAGAGGATAAGGAGTATCAGGGCCGAGTGCAGTACACACAGAGCTCCCAGAATAGCTGTAGTCTGAGAATCACTAACCTGAGAGAGAGAGACGCTCAAACATACGGATTCAGATTCTACACTGATGATCCTAACGGCAAATACACCGGCCAACCTGGAGTCTCTCTGTCTGTCACAGGTAATGCCACACAATTATACATTTATTTAATTAAATTTAGATGAAAATAATAAATTTGTTTATTAATTGCAGATCTGAAGATTACAGTATCAGACTGGAGTAATGGGTATAAAAAGCTGAGCTGCTTCACCACCTGCACTCTGTCTAACAAGCCCACTTACATCTGGTACAAGAACGGACAGCGTGTTAGTGACCAGAACAGAAATGAAATGTATCTGTATGACAGTAGTGAGGATGCAGGCAGCTACTCCTGTGCTGTAAGAGGACATGGGGAGCTTCGCTCTCCTGCTGTCTGTAAGAACTCTCTTTAAACGTCACTCACTCTGTCATCATCTCGCTGCCAGCTTCTGTTAAATTGCAATAAACTCACAGGCAGTTATTCCTGACTGAGTGATGCTGATGTATTGTTTTATATGACTTTTTTTTAGAGATTTCTGTATTTTTCATGTTTCAGGTGTCAACTGCTGGAGTGTGAAGTACTCTGCTCAGACTATCTGCTCTCTGATTGGCTCATCAGTGGACATACACAGTTATTACACCTTCCCTGATCATTACAAGGTCACAAACATGTTCTGGTTCATTAAAGAGCAGGCTGCTGGTAAGCGAGTGGATGTGAGAGAGGATGAGGAGTATCAGGGCCGAGTGCAGTACACACACAGCTCCCAGAATGACTGTAGTCTGAGAATCATTAACCTGAGAGAGAGAGACGCTGAAACATACGGATTCAGATTCTACACTGAAGGGGGTAATTACACCAGTGAACATGGAGTCTCTCTTTCTGTCACAGGTAATGCCACACAATTATACATTTATTTAATTAAATTTATACAGATGAAAACAAACCTAGTTTATTATTTGCAGATCTGAAGGTTACAGTCTCAGACTTGAGTGACCAGTACATGAAGCTGAGTTGTATCACGACCTGCACTCTCTCTAACAACCCCACTTACATCTGGTACAAGAACGGACAGCGTGTGTCTGATTGTAAATCTGCCTCCTGCTCTGTAGCTGCAGTCAGTGGTGCGGTCAGTTACAGCTGTGCTGTTGAAGGCCATGACAGTCTCCTCTCTCCTCCAGTGTGTGAGTGTGGATTTTACTCTCCTCAATCATAGTACATCTATATCTATATCAAATGCTGATCCTGAACACACACCAGCTGATTCAGGTGTTTTATTTCTAATCAGATTCCCCTAAAGACACCAGTGCAGTGAGTCTTTCCTCTGGACACACAGTGGAGGGGGATTCAGTGACTCTGAGCTGTAGCAGTGATGCAAACCCTCCTGTTCTCACCTACTCCTGGTTTAAGCAGAGAGCAGCTGCAGACACACTGCTGACAACAGGCCAGAATTGCACCATCAGCAGCATCAGCTCCCAGCACAGCGGACTGTACTACTGCACTGCTCGCAACCAGCTGGGACAGCACAACTCTCCACCAACACGCCTGAACGTGTTAGGTATGTGCCGTGTAAAACTTTTATGTAGCTGTATAAAGTGGATGAACAAAAATAATAAAAGTAAAGCCTCATTGCATATGATTTTTTTTCTGAATGCTCAGAGGAGAACACAGGTTTAAAGGTCATCATGGTGGGACTGGTCGTCTTCCTGGCAGTAACACTCCTCTCAGGAGCTCTGTGGATGTGGTATGTAAAATATGTTTCAAACATAACTAAAATTAAAATACTCATTTACAATTAGCATGAACATGCGCTTGCTGTTTCTCAGGAAGAGGAAGTGGAGCTCAGCAAATGGCCACAGCAGCACTGGTGACAGCGGACAGGTGAGTGAAGGTGAAAAGAGGGACTGTTTGATCATGTGACATGTTCAAATATGAACTTTATCCTGTGCTTCTTTTCAGCCTCCGTCTGCTGCTGTGTATGAAAATGTCCCAGCCTCAAACCTCAGAGGGAGAGTCGCCTCAGATGATCAGGATAATGTTCACTATACCACAGTTGTTTTCAACTCGCACACACAGGAAGAGTCTCTGTCACCCAGGCTTCCTCCAGACACCACAGAGGAAGAGGATGTTCAGTACGCTGCTGTGAACTTTAGCAGGAACACTGCTGCCATCCAGTGAGCAAATCATTATCATTACACCAACACTAATTGTGCTGCTCAGTCTACTTCATTAAGTTCATTAAGTGACTGATTAGAAATCTAAGACATTACACTATTCTAGTCTTTAAATCACCTCTTTTTGTTCCACAGGCTTGTGGCAGACGAAGCGGCAGAAGATTCATCTCAGATCTACAGCAAGATCCAGAAAATCACCAGAAAGAGAACGAGCTGAGAGAGATGTGATCGTTCTGTTCTGTATCCAAACTGAACAGGAGAAGAGGGACGGCTTTGGCATTTTATCAGAGTAGCAGTATTGATGCTTCAGTAGTGTATTGTAGTGCTTATATAGTACTGTATACTGATTTACCTTAGCAGTTGTGCATGCAGGTCAGGATTTTTAAGAGGAATTTGGATTAAGGATTAATTTTTTTCACAACTGTTTTTTTTTTTGTTCCATTCATTGATTTATTCATTTATTTTTTACATTTATTTTAATGCTATTCAATCTATAGTGCTCTTTTTATTTTAAGTGATCTATATATGCTTTCTTTATGCATTCTGTTTTCGAGCAATAACTATAAAACTTTTTTTAATGAAATTACCTAGTTACTTTATTTATCATTCAATCTCTGAAGGAGCGGTGGAACAATTATGTTCGCGGGTTGCGGGCGCGCAGTCACAGTACCCCCCCTCAGATCCGAGCCTACTGCCGGCATGCAATGGGCCCAGAGTGAGTAGCTCCTGGACAGCCCATCTGCATTACTGTGCTGAGCCCCCGCCTGATGTTGTACTGTGAAATTGTCTTGGAGGGAGAGGAACCATCGCGTCACTCTAGTGTTAGTATCTTTCGCCTTGGCCATCCATTGGAGAGGGGCATGGTTGGTGACCAGGATGAAGGGCCGCCCGGCCAGGTAGTATTTAAGCTCGTCTACGGCCCATTTGATGGCTAGAGTCTCTCACTCCACGGCGGCATAGTTCCTCTCCGCGGGGGTCAGCTTTCGGCTCATGAAGAGGACCGGGTGCTCCTCCCCATCGAAGACTTGCGAGAGGACAGCCCCTAGCCCGGTCTCGGAGGCGTCTTTTTGGACAATGAAGG